>NC_137786.1:129279173-129629173 GCF_963383645.1 Muscardinus avellanarius | reverse complement strand
CACTTAAATTTTCTTACAAGTTATAAAGTATATTTATAATAAATTGTCTTATAGTTAGCCTATTGAACTATTTCTTTCCACACTAAAGATAACCTCTTGCCACAACTAAAATTTTTTCTCTTTATTATTTTTTAGTGTCTAAAAAGCACGGCAAGCTCATTACTTTCTTACGAACATTCATGAAGTCTCGACCAACAAAACAGAAGCTAAAGCAGCGGGGGATCTTGAAAGAGAGGGTGTTTGGTTGTGACCTGGGGGAGCACCTTCTCAATTCCGGTTTTGAAGGTAAAACTAAGATCCATAAGCTTGTGATGTCAATGCCTGCCCTCTCTATATTTGGTTTCCTGTAACCAGTTGTGGAGTAGGTCAGGCAAGTGGTGTCTGCTTCACTTTAGTTCAGCAGTATGTATTGAGCTTCCTTGACCCTTCTCAGTTCTGGGTGGAGCTGAAAAGTCTAAGCATTGGACCTTGACATCCAAGGAGCTTGTGATCTCTTGAGAAGAGAACCATCCCACTCAGAGGGAACAACAGCATCATTACTTTGCATTATTTCCCTTTTCTGTCCAGATAACTTCTTTAGCCAGTTTTTCTGCTCATATCCTAAAATATTTTTCTTTGTAGGAAAAACACATGTACTATGTGTGTGTGCATACGTGTGTGTGTATGGTACTAGGGATTGAACCCAAGGACATTCTAACTCTGAGCTACACCCCAGTCATATTTTTTATTTTTTGTCTTTAAACAGGGGCTCACTGAATTTTTGAGTCTGGCTGCAAACCCAGGATCTTTCTGACTCAGCCTGCCAAGTACTAGGATGATAGGTGTGTGCCACAGTGCCCGGCTACAAGAATACTTTTGAAACTATAAAATACCCAGACCAGCTCCTGGCTTTTACCCCAAATTTTTACATTCCTTTTCCTATAAATTAAATTTTGAGTCAATAATTTGAAAGTTAGATGAATGGATGGAAGACATAGATAAATAAGAGGGGAAGAAAAAGAAAATTTCATTTCATATTTGAAAATAACACCTTTCTTGAGCATCTGCTTTAGAGATGCAAGAATATCTGCCTGTGCTCTTGAGAAATAGCAGAAATAGATAATTTGAGAGATTTTGAGCCCGGTTCAGAATGTGACTTTTGAGATCACCACTAGTGGAAACCAGTGGTGATACCTTTAATAGTATCGAATACAAATTACGGTCTTCCTCATTATTTTAAGAATGAGGACTTGTGATGAGGGTTTAATGCAAATTAGATACTATGTTTTATTAAAGTAGACAAAATATTATATTAAACATGTTATTACCAAATTAAATCAACTTCTTATAGTTCCAAAAAAAAAAAAAACAAAGACAAAATCCCTGAGAATTATTTTCACAGCTGTTCAAAATACACTTGGGAAAATTGACCAGTGAGAATGTGAGAGTACTGTGGTGTGAGGTGGGGTGGGGGGATCAGAAAAGATGGGAGACATCCAGCTTTACCAGATACTATAACAGTATTCAGAAGAAGGCAGCCAGGCGTGGTGGGGCTTGGGAGGTGGAGACAGGAGGCTCCCGCTGGTTTGAAGCCAGTCTTGCTGGCTTAAGAGACCCTGATAGGTCTGGGAGTGTAGCCTGGAGGTAGAAGGGTTTCCCAGAACCCCAGTACCACCAAAAAGAAGGAGGAGGAGGAGGAGGAGGAGGAGGAGGAGGAGGAGGAGGAGGAGGAGGAGGAGGCGGCGGCCGTGGCAGAGTATTGTGTAGAGAATGAAATAGCTTAGAATGCTCAGAAATAGTTATTGCTGTAGGTAAGAATTCATTATGGAAAGTGTGGTTTAGAGCCATTTTACTAAGAAGGGTTATTTATAATAACATTGCAATAATGAAATAGCAGTTTTGAAAAAAATTAATTCCTTCATTATGACACTGAGGGAAAAAAACTTCCCCAAACATGAGAAAGTTAACTGTTTTATGGAATTGCCAATATGAAAAATTTTATTTTGAGGTAAAAGAGGAATATTAGTTTTTGTAGACTTAAGCAAAGAAAAGAAAAAAGAGGTGGCTTCAAACACAATTTTCAAATAGCAAATGTAAAAGAGAAGTATCATAAACTAAGAAAAGTAAACTTTATATGGATGTGATGAAATGCTCTTACCATAAAGGATGAGACTGTCATTTTTACTTTTAATTTGAATTTTTAAGTAAAAGAATGGAGAAAATTTATTAACATGCAATTGTTAGAGGGTAATAAGAGTAAACAAAATACAGAAATGTGTTCATCCTCCTTTGTAATCATGGCAGATTTTTTTTTTTTCAGTACTGGGGATTGAGCCCAGGAGCATTCTACCTGCAAGCTATATCCCCAACCCTACCTTTTTATTATTATTCTTTATTTTGAAATATTGTCTCACTAAATTGTAAAGGGCCTCACTAAGTAGCTGAGGCTGGCCGAAAACCTGCAATCATCCTGTCTCAGCCTCCCAAGTACTGAGATTATAAGTGTGCCACCACGCCTGGCTTAATAAATCTTAAGAGGCAGAAACTTTGAAGACTGAAGTCAGATATATTCTAATTGGCATATTAAAATAATTTTATGTTTCATCAGAGGTGGTGAGAAAAGAATATTAACATAAAAGATCATTCTTGAATATTCAATTAAAGACTAAATTAGTAGGAAAAGAGAAGTCTTCAAAGTTTATTAAAGTTTAATAAGAGTAAATGATTTTAATATTACAATTTTTCCTTTCCTTTTTTTTTATTGGTGCATTACAGTTATACACCCTAATATGGAGTCCAGGATGGTAGAGTTATATATGCACACATCACTCATTTAGCCCTTGCCAATTCCCACCCCACTCCCTCTCCCTCTCCTTCTCATGTTGGACTTAGTGATTGATTTTGATATGTTTGTGTTTGAGTAATTATTATTTCTAAGATTTTGAGACTATATGTATATTGTACATAGTCTGTACCAAACATTACACTAGATATGTTTATGTATATATATAATATATATTTACACACATAGAGACTATTTTAAAGTCTAAATTAAAATAATTACAATTGAATATATATTATGTGAAAAATTTTAAACTAGAATAAGCATGAGCAAGAATAATGTATATCACAGAGAATTATAATGTTATATATTTTTGTATAAATATATAGATATAACTATATATAATTTGTATAATCATTCTTAAAATTATTCTGTTTTAATTTAGACTTTCAGTGTAATCATGTGCTTCAAACTGATATAATGTTGGTCCTATAAATTTAAAATGCAGCTAAAAATCCTATCATCTAGTGATTTAGATTTCAAAAATTCTAGCTCAGGCAGAGCTGGTAAGGTAGTTTGATGGTAGAGTAGCTGCTTACGATGCACAAAGCCTTGAGTTCAATCCCAGCAATGCAAAAAAACCCCTAAAACCTCTGGTCCAACCCTTTACTCATGTGTCTTTTGTGATGTTGACATAAACAAACCTACTGTGCTGATAATTATATAAAAATATAGTATATCCAGTTATAATTATATACATAATACATGTGTTAGAGTGTACTCTTTCTACATATAAAAGATGTTTCCTGGGGCGCAGTCTGGCTCTTATGTGCTGTGCCAGCAGCAGCCTCACACCTCTTAATTTTACCAAATCTTTTCATTGTATTGTTTTCTCTTGTGCTTTATTTAACGTCATTTGTTTTGTCCACATATTATCTAAGTGTACAATAGCTTCTGCTAGCATTGCCAGTTGACTGACCTGGAAACAAAATGAAAAGTGTTAAAGACTACAGAGGTGGAAAATAAAGTGATGGTTACTGCTTGCTGGTCAGGTGTGGCTGATCCTACCAGAGCTATGGTCTTGAAGAACACCAGAAAAAACTTGGGAGTTGCCAAGAGGGCATGCCTGGGGAAAGGCAGTGATATTAACAGCAATCAGAGAAGGGCCTGTATCAGTTATGGAGAAACTTCTAAGAATCTGCACCATGGCAGTCACAGCCAGTGCAGTGTGTTTGCGAGGCTGAAAGGAAACACTGGATCCCACTACAGTGTTGAGTTCACTGGTAGCTGGACTTGGTTTGAAGGATTGAAGAATCATGCATTATGCAACGTGAAACTGAGCGGTGTGTCTGAAAGTTCTCGTGTGAAGGCAGCTGAAGAATTTTTGGAAACAACCTAAGCCAGTGGTGGAGGAATAGTTCTTCCAGAGCATATCTTCCAGGTGCAGGAAACCCACGTCTTTGGAAGCTGATGCCTGAGGGACTTTGGTCCATGCCAGGTTTCAAGGCATGTCAGGACGGACAGCAGTCTTTCTTGGGGGCGATGTTGCAGGCTGAGAACTGGAGCCGTCTGTGATCTGGCACAGTGAGAACCCGGGGCCTTCAAATGTGTCAACACGTCACTCTGCCAGGTGCCACAGGAGCAGTAAAGAATCGTGTGATCAGCTCCTCTTCCAAGATTCCTTTGCAAATCGCCGTGCCAGGAAAATGGAGATGTACTGTTTGGAGAATAAGGTATCTTTCAAGATGTTACTTATTGTTGATAATGCTCCCTCACATCTTCCTTTCACTGATGATCCTCGTCCCAATATCCAAGTGGTGCTCTGCCCTCCAAACACCACCTCTTTCATCCAGCCCATGGATCAGGGAACTCCTGAAGCTTCCAAGGCAGCGGAAAAGGACCTTTGCACAGGCTACTGTTGCAACCAAGGAAGAGCCAGTGCAGATCTGGGAGGGTTGCAACATCAGTGGCTCTCAGGACCTTTCTTGGTCGTGGGGTGAGGGCACTGAGGACTATACGAAGGGCACCTGGAGGAAGAGACTCCAGAGGTTCACTCTGGCCCCATGTGATTCTCTAAGTATGTGGGGGTTGCAGAAATCCACAGGCAGTGTTTGAGAGGGAAACAAGTTCACCTTGGGTGTGGGGAAGATGACACTGAGGGGCACCTGGGCGAGGTTCCTGAGGAACTAACAAGGAGGAGTAGGTGGAACTGGAACAGGAAACACAGTTAAAGAGGCAAGAGAGAAACTGCAGGAGAAGAAAAAAGAAGAATGCCAAGAAAGTTCACAGTGAAAAGTTCAAGGGAAACTTTTGCAGACCTGAACAGGCTCCTTAAAAAGTTTGAATCCATGGACCCCAGCACCAAAAGGTTGTATGTATGTATGTATGTATGTATGTATGTATGTATGTATGTATTTGACACTGGGGATGAAACCCAGGGGCATTCTACCTCTGAGCTACACCCCCAGCCCTTTTTTTTTTTTGCGGGTCTGGGAATGGAACCCAGGGGCATTCTACCTCCGAGCTACACCCCCTGCCCTATTTTTTATTCTTTATTTTGAAACAGGGTCTCACTAAGTTGCAGAGGGCCTCATAAAGTAGCTGAGGCTGTCAGCAAACCACAATCCTCCAGTCTCAGCCTTCCGAATGGATTAAAGGCGTGCACCACACCGGGTGTGGTGGCACACACTTGTAATCCCCGCACTTGGGAGATGGAAACAGGAGGATCGTGCAGGTTCGAAGCCAGCCACGCTGGCTTAAGAGACCCTGTTTCCAAATAAAAAAGAATAAAAATAGGTTTGGGAGTGTAGCCCGGAGGTAGAAGGACTTCCAGGAACCCCAGTACCACCAAAAAATATAAATAAATAAATAAATAAATAAATAAATAAATAAATAAAAGCGTGCACCACCATGCCCAGCTCCCAGCCCTATTTTTTATTCTTTATTTTGAAACAGTGTCTCACTGAGTTGTATAGGGCCTCACCAAGTAGCTGAGGCTTTCAATGAACCATGATCCTCCTGTCTCAGCCTCCCAAATGCTGGGATTACAAGCATGCACCACCACACCTGGCAAAGGTTTTTATTAACAGGGAGTAATGTCATGGTATATTATTGCTTACAAGCAAATCTATCATGGGGAAAAAAGCAAGAAAATTTTATGACCATATTTCTAAAAGGTAACACCAGCTCAGGAAGAGTCTCAGAAGGATTCCAAGGCTTGATATCAAAGGAAGTGATGGCTCCATACCTAGTACTGCCCCAAAGACCTTCAGTGAGACAGCATGGGCAGATGGGAGAGTGAAATTGATGATCTGATACTGCATTGACTGGCCTAGGCTAACATGTGTGCTTATATCTTCATTTTAAATGAGAAAGTTTGAAAGTAAAAAAATAGAAATAAAAATGGAAAAAATTATAGAATAAGGATATTAATAAAATATTTTGTATAGCTATACCATGTGTTTATAGTTTTTATTTTATTTTTTCTTTTATTGGTACATTATAGTCTCACAGCCTGATGTAAATCATGTTGACAATGGCATACATACACACAGTACTTGGTGCCCCCCCACTGCCCCATTTCCCTCCCTCTGAATACCAAATACCCAGAATGACAATAGTATATTCACATGTATACCCATAATCGATGGTAATATTTCCTTTAATGGACCTCAGTCTTCTTTCCCAGGCTAATCTTTTATTATTAATCTTTTATCCACTACATGAATAGAACTGAGAACAAAAATCACATAACAACATAATAACAACAAAAATCAATAGATGCTGAAAAAGCATTTGACAAAGTCCAACACCATTCAGGTTAAAAAGACTGCAGAAAATTTATTGATATTCAAATATTGAACCAGCCTTGCTTTCTAGGGATAAAACCAACTTGACTGTGGTGTACACTTTTTTTTATATGGTTTTGAATGCACATAGCTATTACTTTGTTTAGAATTTTTGTATGTATGTTCATCAGTGATACTGTCTATAATTTATTTTCTTGCGGTGTCTTTATTTTGTCTTGGGATTAATGTGATATTGGCCTCATAAAAGGAGTTTGGAAGAATTTCATCTCTTTTTTATTTTATTAAACAACTTGTGGAGTACCAGATTTATTTCTTTTCTAAAAGTTTTGTAGAATTCAGCTGGAAACCTGTCTGGACCTGGAGTTTTCTTTGATGGCAGAATTTTTATTGCTGTTTCTATTTCTTTGCTTGTTATTGGTTGGTTTAGGTTTTCTGTGTCCTTTTGGTTCAATTTAGGTAGGTTATACGTGCTTAGAAATCTGTCAGTTTCTTCTGTTTTCCAGTTTATTGGAGTATAAATTTTCAAAATAGTTTCTGATGATCTTCTGAATTTCACCACTATCGGTAGTGATGTCTCCTTCTTCATTTTTGATTTTAATAATTTGGGTTACCAGACGTGATGGTACATGCTTGTAATCCCAGAATTCAGGAGGCTGAGACCGGAGGATTGCGGTTCGCGGACAGCCTCAGCTACTTAGTGAGGCTCTCTGCAACTTAGTGAGACTCTGTTTCAAAATAAAGAATAAAAAATAGGGCAGGGGTTATAGCTCGGAGGTAGAATGCCCCTGGGTTCCATCCCCAGACCCACAAAATAATAATAATAATTAATAATAATAATAATAATAATAATAATAATAATAATTTGGGTTGATTCTTTCGGTTAGATTGGCTAGGGATTTGATGATCTTGTTAATTGTTTCAAAGAACCAGCGTTTTGTTAATTCTTTGCATTTTTTCTCTATTTCATTTATTTCTGCTCTGATTTTAATTATTTCCTCTCTTCTGCTGGCTTTGAGATTAGACTTTTTCTGTTTTTCTAGGTCCTTAAGATGTGTCATTAGATTGTTTATTTGGAAACTTTCTGTTCTTATATGTGCTCTCAGTGCTATAAATTTTTCTCTTAACACCGCCTTCAGTGTGTCCCATATATTTTGATATGTCATATCTCTACTTTCTTTTTTTTTTTTTTCGGGTGTGGGGATGGAACCCAGGGGCATTCAGCCTCCGAGCTACACCCTCTGCCCTATTTTTTATTCATTATTTTGAAACAGAGTCTCACTAAGTTATGGAGTACCTCACTAAGTAGCTGAGGCTGTCTGCAAACTGCGATCCTCCTGTCTCGGCCTCCCAAATGCTGGGATTACAAGCGTGTGCCACCATGCCCGGCCTCTATTTTCATTTAATTTCAGGAATTTTTAAAATTTCTCTTTTTATTTCTGTTGTGATTCACTCCTCATTCAAGTGTTTATCATTCAGTCTCCATGAATTTATGTAATTTCTTTTGGTCTTTCTTTTGTTGATTTCTACTCAGATTTCATTGTGATCTGCAAAGATGCAGGGAATTATATTACATCTATTGAATTTGCTGGTGCTTTCTTTGTGTCCCAGGTGTGGTCTGTTTTGGAGAAGTTTCCATGGACAGCTGAGAATAATGTGTATTCAGCTGTTTCTGATTGAAATGTTCTGTATATATCTTATTAGGTCCATTTGGTTTATAGTTTTCTTTAGGTGAGAAGAGTCTTTACTCATCTTTTGCCTTGAAAATTGATCAAGTGGCATGAGTGGTATATTTATGTATTCCAATATTATTGTATTTGAGTCATTTTGAGACCTGATGTCTTGAAGAGTTACAAATGTGGTTGCACCCACATTTGAGGCATAAATGTTTACTATCATTATAATCTTCTTCCTGGATTGTTCCTTTTATAAATAAGAAGTGCCCCATTTTGTCTCTTCTGATGTGTTTTAGCTTAAAGTCTGTTTTATTAGATAACAGTGTTGCTACCCTTGCTTGTTTTGGGTCTCCATTTGCATGGTATATCTTTATCCTTCCTTTCACCTTTAGCCTATGAATATCTTTGACTGTAAGGTGAGTTTTTTGCAAGCAGCATATTATGGATTGTTTTTAATCCACATTACTAATCTTTGTCTTTTAATTGAAGAGTTAAGCCTTTTGACATTCAGTGTTATTAAAATATGATTTTTGTTTCTTGTCATTTTGTGTTTTATAATCTGTTTGATGTAATGTTATTTCTCCTTTACTTAATTGCCTGATGAAATTTGCCTCTTTTCTGTTTCTAGAATTTGCTTGTTTTTTCTTCTTTATGATTTATTTCTTTTAAGCATTTTTTCTAGTGCTGGCTTGATATTCGTGAATTTTTTAAGATTCTGCTTATCTTGGAACATCTTTAAAGTTCTCTAGTTCAAATTATTTCAAGATTTTGAAATCTTTGCTGGATATAGCAGTCTTGGTTGGAAGTTGTTTTCTTCCAGTGTCTAGAGTACTTCATATCAGTCCCTCCATATCAGTCCCTCCTGGCATTCTTTATTTGGGTTGTGAAGTCTGGAGTGATTTTTATTGCTTTGCCCCTGAATATCACTTGTTCTTTTGTTCTCACTGATTTTAAGATTCTTTCCTTGTCCTCTTTGTTAATCATTTTTATTTTTACATGGCATGGGGAGGTCCTTTATTGATCTTGTCTTAACAGTGTTTTGTATGTCTCCTACATGTGGATAGCCAAGTCTTTTTTCATGGTTGGAAAATTCTCAGAAATTATTTCTCTGAAGAGATTATGAATACCCTTCATCTGTGCCTCTATCCCTTCGTCAGTGCCATTTATCTGTAAGTTAGGATGTTTCATTTTGTCCCATAATCCTTGGATGCTTAGGTTCTGTTGTTGTAGTGTCTTCTGTATACTACTGACTGGGCTTTCAGTCTTAAATGAACTGCCTTCTAAGAGTGATGTTCTGCTTTCCATTCATTTATTCTTCCAAAATTATTTTCTATTGCTGTCTTCATTTATTGACTCATTTACTTCACTCAAGGCCTTATCCTAATTTTTTCTTAAAGTCTCAATTTCCTCTTTCATTTCCTATACACTTACTGTGAGGCCTTTCATCATATTGTAGATCAGGATTCAGAATTCTCCTTCTTGGATTTCTTGTAGGTTAATATTGATGATTTCCCTTGTTGTCCAGTTGTGGGAATTTATTGTTTCCTCACTGTCCCTTTTTCTCATATTTTCAGAATTCTCAGGTTTACATTTCTGTTTTCTTGGCATCTCCTTTCTCTTTTTATGTGAGTTGTTGTTGATAGGTACTGTTCCAGGTTGCTGCTGAAAGAGATGGGTCCAGCTGCCATTGATACTTTGATACTAACCTTGAAGACTGATTCTACTATCATCCCACTATTTTTCTACCTGAAGATCATCAATACTGGGTTGATCTGAGATTCCTTCTACTCACTGCTGTGATGGCATTGATGCGTTTTAGATGTTACCACCTTTATAGAGAGTTGGCTCAGAGGTGTGAGCAGAATATTTTGTGACCTAAGCATTATTAAACCTTGATGTACAGGCCTGTTGGGCATTTCCTTCTATCAGCTGTAGTTAGTTCATGCTTAGTCTGGCATTCTTTTCCTGTGGTTCACCTTTGGTGCAATCTTAGCTGTAAGGATTTAGAGGTGTCAGCACTATATACAAGGGCAAGTTGTGTTGTATTCACTCGTGAAGCTTGGGTGGAAAGGTAGGAGCTGAATTGATAGGTATGATCAAGTTGAATAAGTTTAAGTGTATTAAGGTAATATATGGTAGAGATGAAAGATAGTGAACATATAGGAGTATTCTGCTAGTCAATGTAGAGTATTTAGATATAGTAATATGAAGTGGATTGAATATAAGACAAAGATAAAAAAGAAAAAGTTTGGAGGGAAGAGAGTAGACAGAAAAGAGGGAGGAAGCTTAGAAAAGGAATGGGGAAGAGAGCAAACACACAGGAAGTAACAATACAGTCAACTAAACAACAATAACAAAAAAGCAAAACAAGAACAAAAATAGTCTTGCAAATATTCAAGTACAAAGCCAACTTGGCCTCTGCAGTCCTCCTGGGACTATGTGAATACTAATCATAAGGATAACTAGTTTTAACTAAACATGTTGTCCAGACATCAGGAAGGCATTGTGAACACAGATGAAAAACCCAGGTTCATCTGCAGGGAGGTGGATTTCAGGATAAGAGCATAGGAATAAGGGTCGCTTGGAATGAGCATCATGATTCTTGGTTAGTCAAACATGATTTCCCTGAAGATTCATTTCCGGGATGATTTGGGCTTTTTTTCTATCTACCGGTGCTAACTATAAAATCCTTGCATATGTACAATAGTTTAAAGAAAGTTCCTTGCTGAAAATAATAAATAATTTTGAACATAGAAATGTGTGCAGGCAACTCAACTTCCTTTTATTGAGTTAGAATATTTTTTAATATTTTGTAACATAATTTTGCCCATGTTTTTACAAAGTTCGCACTATTTTAACTAGCAGTCTCATTTCTAATTCAGGAAATTCTGTTTTAAATATGTGCAGCAGCCGGGTGTGGTGGCGCACGCTTGTAATCCCTGCGCTTGGGAGGCAGAGACAAGAGGATCGCGCAGGTTTGAAGCCAGCCGTGCTGGCTTAGGAGACCCTGTTTCCAAAAATAAAATAGGTCTGGGAGTGTAGCCCGGAGATAGACGGGCTTCCAGGAACCCCAGTACCACCAATATATATATGCAGCAAATAATAAAGTCCTATTGAAAAAATAATGATACTTGAAAACTTTGTTATACTCAAACAAAGTCTATCATAAGTAGAGAATACATGAACACTATAGTTAAGCCTTTTCATTTGTCAAGAGGAAATGATATACTGACATCTGTCTTCACCTAACATTCTTAACTAAGAATTGAAACATACCCAATTGCTGAGTACATTTGAAAGTTAATTAGCAAAACAACTTGGAAAATGTAGACTCCTATTAATGATCTCATCTAAGGTTGAACACAGAGACTAAATGTGTTACACTAATTCCTCATTGTCTGGAATATGGTGCTGTTGGTGAGAGAGCCAGGGAGTGGATGAAGAGAAAAGGACAGAAACGAACCCTCAGGAAAAATCAAAAGCCATTTTTTGTCAAAATATTTCCTACTTCTATAAGACACAATTCTAATCTTAAGAATTACTAGTTTTAATTAATCATGTCCTTATTTTATTGTCATGTGGTCATATAAAAAGAATGTATTGTTTTTTGGTACTGAGTATAGAACCCAGGGGCATTCTACCTCCAAGCTACACCCCCATCCTTATTTTTTAGTCTTTATTTTGAAACAGGCTCTCACTGAGTTGCAAAGGGTCGTACTAAGTAGTAGCTGAGGCTGTCTGCAAACCACAATCCTCCTGTCTCAGCCTCCCAAATGCTGGGATTACAAGTGTGTGCCACTACGCCTGGCTAAGTCACATCTTTTGAAGGAGTCATTTTGAAGGCTTCTGATGTTATATTTTGACTGGGTCATTATTAAATGTATTTGGCTGGTTTGTTATATGGTTCAAATGTGTGGCTCTCAAGGGGACCTGAATGTACCTTTTAGTTTTGTACCTCTGTGTCAGTACAGTACTCCTAAGGATTTTGTTTTGTTTTGTGGTACTGGGGCGTGAACCCAGGGGCACTCTACCACTAAACCTCATCCCTATCCCTTTTTTTGTGTGTGTGTGTTTTTAATTTTGAAACAGGGTCTTGCTAAGTTATCATACGCTGGCTTGGAACCTGTGATCTTCCTATCTCAACCTCCCAAGTACTGGGATTACAGGTATGCACCATTACACCTGGTAATACTCCTGAATGTTGAATGGATGAAGGAAGCCTTTTGCCCCTGAAGATTTCACAGTCAAGGAGGAGTAATGCAGCCGAGCATGGTGGCACATGCTTATAATTCCAGTACATGGGAGGCTGCAATAGGAGATCCAAGTTGGAGGCCAGTCTCAGAAACTTAATAAGACCCTGCCTAAAATAAAATTAAATTAAAATTAAAATGAAAAACTACACTTGTAATCCCAGCATTTGGGAGGCTGGAATTTTATTTTGCTTGTGAAAACTACAACATTCATGGTGACCTTGGTTCACTCAGTGCTACCAATTTAATCTATATCTTTAAAAATTCTCTTTAGTGCCCCAGGTTCTGCAGAGCTGCACAGCATTTATTGAGAGATATGGCATTGTGGATGGAATATATCGCCTCTCTGGAGTTGCCTCCAATATCCAGAGACTACGGTAAAGATCCTCTTTATGACAGTTTCTTTCTTATTCCTACTTAACTCATAAAAGTGAAATTATTTCAAAACTGAGTAACTTGCTTTGATAACTATAATTTTCAGTAAGATCCTTGAGATAAAAAGGAAATAATATCCATATTATTCTCTTTGTGTATTTTTAAATGGCCTATCTTTATCTGTAGTGTCAGAGAACCATGCACCTTAACCTCTTCAATACTCTGCTTCATTTATTTATAATGTTTGAATGTTTCAGCAAATTAAGTCTGAATCCATGACAGTCATGAGAGATGAAATTTACATTATAATAGAATTAACCTTTTGGTTCTTAATTAAAATCAATGGGAGCGAAACTTTTTCTAATCTCCTTTGACCCTGATTCTGTAGTATATGCTCAAGTTTATGTGTGGTTCACATCCCACATCTCTTCAATTCCTCCTCTGAGACAAAATAGAGGTGTCCCCTTACACCATCAGTAAAAATTTTATTTTGCTTATCTCTTGGGTTTTTAATACACTTTTGTCATTTCTTTTTCACTGTAATGCGTACTCATTGCTCGTATTCTATAGAAATAGTTTTACTTTGACCACAGAATTCATCTTAGTTTTCAGGAATATATGCTTAGGAAATACTTATTGATTCTTGTACACTAAAGAGTGTGTCTTTAGTTTCAGATACAGTAATTGTCATATTCAGATAGTCCACAGATAGCCAGACATTGTGGTACATACATGTAATCACAGTATTTGGGAGGCTGAGATAGGAGTATCACAAGTTCAAGATCAGCCCCAGCAACTTAACAAGACTATAGAGAGAGTCTAGACCTAGAAAGAACTGTTTCAAACCAAAAAATAAAAAGGGCTGGGATGTATCTTGGAAGGTAAAAAACCCTGGGTTCAATCCCAGTACAACAAACCAGATTGTCCATACAAATTAATCCTCTGTATAGATGACAAGTGGTCTCATCCCAATGGTATTAGTATTAATTAATCTCCCAAAGAGTAAGCTTACTCCGCTTTAGTATTTTGAGTACAACTTGTATTTTGCTCACTCTAATACTACCTATTTTACTTTTCATTTAAAAATGGTATTAGCTAGGTTTTGCTTTTTACTGTTTGACTTTTTACCCCATTTCAGTAAAATCTTCCTGAAATATCCAACTTGTATCTGAGGAATTTCTGTACTTATAACTAGGCTGTTAGCTACTCAATTAGGGAATTCTGAGATTGCCAAAATATTAGATATTCAAACAATTATGAATTAGAAGTTCTGTTTTCAGATTGATATGTATTTCAGGTTATTATTTATTTTAATATTAAAGCTATGCCCTTAATTTCTATGTAGAAAGATATTTATCTTATGATAAGACATCCAGTTATTGATGAAATCCAAATATAACTTTTATGCAACATGATAATTGGAAGAAAATAGCAGCTTGTTGAGGTAAAGGTGAACCCTTTGGGCCAGAGGTTATTTCCATTGTAATATTAAAGCTTTGTCCTTACTTTCAACATAGATATCAGCCTGATGATAATACATCCAATTACTAGTGGTCTAAATAGAAATTTATATGAAATGCAGTATTCTGAAGAAAATAGCAGTTCACTTAGAGGCAAACACTTTTGGGCCATTGCGTTGCTTCTAAGTCATGCATTTGCTTTCTTCAGTAAAATAACTTTGTCCTTTTCTGTTTGGGTTAGCCATGAATTTGACTCTGAGCATGTCCCCGACCTGACTAAAGAACCATATGTTCAGGACATCCACTCTGTGGGCTCCCTCTGTAAGCTGTACTTCCGAGAGCTCCCCAACCCTTTGCTCACCTACCAGCTGTATGAGAAATTTTCTGTGAGTACCAATCATGTTTGACTCAAGGTATTTGTGGAGCTTAGCTGTGTTTTTATTCACACATGGGAAGTTTGGTTTAGTCATGTTTTAGAAATATAAATCAGACAAATCTGATCAACCCATGACTAATATGACTCCTTCAAGGAAAAATTCTAACAAACACTAGCTAGTCTGTGGACATTCCTCTTTTCACGTTGTCATTCTTTTGGTTCTGACTTTGAGCTCCTCATCTCTTCTCTCCTAATGCTGACTACCTAATGCTTTTTAAAAATTATAATTGTGTAGAATGCACAGGTGACTGGGTGTGTTCAGGGTGGTATGGCTGTAGACCTGAGTAGTTCTCAGTATTCATGTTGTGTGAAAACAGAGTGCCTCCTTGTTATATTACCTTGTATTCAGCATCAAAGAGTAAGTTTGTTAGTAGCTGAGTAAAAACCAAATTGTTAAGTGAAGAACTCTCATTTTTACCAACAAAGCCTACTGGTTGAATTTGCCTTCTGAACTGTTACAGGATGCCGTTTCAGCAGCAACAGATGAAGAAAGGCTGATAAAAATTCATGATGTCATCCAGCAGCTACCCCCACCACACTACAGGTGAATCACATGTGGGTGGATGTCAGCCAGAGGCAGAAGTCAATTGATTGTGAAAGTGTTTATTTTTTTGACTTTTTAACTAAACTTTTTGAAGTCCTAACTAATTAAAGTTCCACTTCTCCAGAAATATTTTTATTTGTATATACATATATAATATACACATATGTTATTCATATATATTGTTATTCACATATATGTTTGTCTTTATATCCCCAAGTTCTGGGATAATGCTTAGCATCCACTAGTATCATGTTGAATGAATTGAACAAATGAATGATGGACTAAATCTGGAGGTGTGCCTGCTTTTTAGGTTTTGTTGTTGTTGTTAAGGTTGGTTTTGTTTTGTGGTGCAGGGATGGGCTCCAGGTTGCACACATACTGAGTATATTCTCTACCACTGAGAAATGAGCCACACCACCTTGTTGCTGCTTTTTAAAACCCAATTTGATTTGTATGTCAGTTTGGACTCTCAGAAATATTTTTATGTCTGAGAAATACACAATAAAATTGAGGATGACTTTGCTATATAGTAAGAGAAAGAAAACAGTAGAAATTCTGGATAATCGTCTATAAAAAAGCAAAAGATGTATTTTAAAACTCAGTTATTAATAGAAATTAAATTCAGCAAATGTTTTGGTACAATTAAGTAATTTAATGCTGATTTGTTTTCAGTATGTCATATGCCATTGCTTATTTATCTTTTTTTTAAAAACCACTATATTCAGCACTAAATTAACACTAACATTTTCATCAATATTAAAAACCAGTACATGTATTTTAACAAGCACTCTTAATGCAAACGCAGGATAGCCAATTAGAAGGTAAAGTGTCAACTCATGTCCCATCAGTGTTGTAGGAAAAGTAAAGGGGTCTAAGGACTTATTGAGAACTGAAAAAGAAAACAGAACAACAACAACAACAAAGACCTTTTGTGACATAAGATCAAAGATATGGAGGTATTTAGTTCTGTAAAGTAAGGCTGAGGGGACCAATCTGATCAGTGCAAAGTTATTTAAAGGATATCTTTGAGGGAAAAGAGATATTCTATATCAATTCACCAGTGAAAGAAACCTAGTGTTATCTAAGGAATGTTGGCTTTGATAAGACCCTACTTTGAATTTCCAAATCCACCATTTGCTACCTCTGTGATCTCTCTAAACATTAGTCTTAATATCTATGAAGAGAATTCTAATAATCCTTCTTAAGAAGAATCTGTAGCTCTGTTATATTCCCCCCCCCAATACCACATACACTCTTCCCCTTCATTCTTCTTCAGAATCTAGCTAGATGAACGTTTGGAGTTAGGTCAGTGTTCAGTGTAGTGCAACTGTTAGTCACAGCTGTACCTAAATGCACACTAGGATTATATTTTCTTTCTGGGACAATTTACTGTGTTTTCTGTGGATTTTTGCCCACAGTTGATTGCTGACATTCTGTTTGTTGTTAGTTTATTCCCTAGACTCTAACAGAACTGCAACTGTTCCTCACTATGTCCTCACACATCAGGCAACATGGTATTTCTTTTTTCCTGAAAGTACCTTACAGGATCTTCTGTTCCCCTTCTTTATCCAGCCTGACTGACTGTGCTTTAGCAGGATGATGAGGCAGTCAACCCAACCCTATGTCTCTCCCTAGAAGTTCCCTTGGCCTCTTCTGTGAGTTAGATTTCTTCTTTGGATCTGTTTTCTTCTTTCTTATTTTTACTCCTTGCTTTTGTTTACACATCTTCAGTATCTTCCCAAGAAAAGGGATATGGGCACTCTTTTTTTGAAATATACCTGAAAATCCGCCTATCCTTGTCTTTGAATGGTAGTTGGCTGAAGTTTTAATGTATATGCCACTCTTTTCCATCATTTTGTGTTGCAGTATTCTTTCATCAAATGGCCTGTTTTGTTGTATCTTGTTTTGTTCTCTTCCTTCTTAAGGCTTTCACACTTAAAACATGCCTAGTGGTCAGTTTTCATTTGACATGTTTTGGTATGGATGTTTTCATTCCTCACTTTGAACATATAATGGGTTCTTTCTATCTGGAATTTAGGTTATTCAGTTCTGGGAAATTTTCTTATTTCTTGATGGCGCTTACTGCAATTAATTAATTAACTTGTTTATTTTGCTGTACTGAGGATTGAACCCAGGGGCATTCTGCCTCTGAGCTACACCACCAGCCCTATTTTTTAGTCTTTTTATTCTTGAAACAGGGTTTCACTGAGTTATAAAGGGCCTCGCTAAGTAGCTGAGGCTGTCTGCAATCTGCGAACTCTGCCTCCCAAATGCTGGGATTACAAGTGTCCGCCCCCACACCTAGCACAGCCCTATTTTTAATTTTTTATTTTGAAACAGGTTCTCACTAAGTTGCTAAGGGCCTCACTAAGTAGCTGACACTGGCCACTAACTGCAGTCCTCCTGTCTCAGCCTCCCAAGTACTGGGATTACAAGCCTGTGCCACCACACTTAGCTCTTAATGAATTTTTTTTTTTTTTTTGTGGTACTGGGGATGAAACCCAGAGGTTTTCTACCTCTGGGCTATACTCCTAGCACTATTTTTTATATTTTATTTGGAAACAGGGTCTCACTCAGTTGCTGAGAGCCTCACTAAGTAGGTGAGGCTGGCTTTGAACCTATGCGATCCTCCTGTCTCAGCCTCCCAACGCGGGGATTACAAGCGTGCGCCACCACGCCCAGCTACTTAACGAAATTTATTTTATTTTTTTAATTTATTTTTTTTTTGGAGTTGTCACACTACTTTATTTCAAGATTCTTACAAAACTAGAGCAATGGAGCTGGGCGTGGTGGCGCAAGCTTGTAATCGCAGCATTCGGGAGGTTGAGAGGAGGGTGGCTACTTAGTGAAGCCCTTTACAACTCAGTGAGACTCTGTTGTGAAAGAATGAAAAAACAGGACTTGGGGTACAGCTTAGAAGTAGAATGCCCCTGGCTTCCATCCCCAGTACCACAAAAAAAAAAAAAAAAAAAAGAATTGAGCAGTCAAAACAGAATAGTATTGGTAAGTGACAAACAGATAAATTGAATGAAATACTCTAGAAATAAACACATAAAATCAGTCAGTTATTTTCAAAATGTGCCAAAGAAATTAAATGATGAAAGTAGTTTTCAGTTACTGGAAATCAAGCGACTTATAAAACATATGTTTTTCCATGTACAAAAACAGTTTAATCTGTCATTGATTTCTTATATCTTTTGCTTTTTAAATTCGTTTATTTCTTTTATGTGTGTGTGTGTGTGTGTGTGTGTGTGTGTGTGTGTGTGTGTTACTGGGGATTGAACTTAGGGGGCATTCTACCTCTGAGCTACACCATCAACCTTTATTATGTGTGTGTGTGTGTATATATATATACATATATATGCTTTTTTCCCCCCTTTGGTGTTAGTGAGGATTGAACTCAGGGGCATACTATCTCCAAGCTACACCCTCAGCTCAGTTTTGTTTTGTTTTGTTTTGTTTTGAAACAGGGTCTCACTAAGTTGCAGAGGACCTCACAAGATTTCTGAGGCTGATGACGAACATGAGATCCTCCTGTCTCAGCCTTCCAAGTACTGGGATTACCAATTGCGCTACCGTGCCCGGCTTATGTTTTCTATTTTGAAACAGGGCCTCGCTAGGTTGCTGAGTCTCTACTTGCTGAGGCTGTCCTTAAACCTGTCTTAACCTCCCAAGTACTGGGATTACAGGTGTGTGCCCCACCATGACTGACTATTTATATTATTTTCTTATTATCAGTTAATATATGATTTCAACTCATTTAAATTTGTTTGTTTTTTTTCTTTTTTTTTAATTGGTGCACTGTATTCATACATCATAGTAGGATACATACTTTTGTAGACATACATGCACACTTTTCCCAGTCAGCCCCCACCTAATCCCCACCCCATTCTCTCCCTATCCCTCCCTCCTATGCTTGGCTTAGTAGTTGACATCTAGTATTATGGCAATTTATCTAAAATTAAAAATGATAATCTCACATAACAGTTTCATTTGTCTGATACCAAGCTTTTGATGACTTAAAGATAACATTTCAATATTTCTTTTTGCTTTCTTTCTTACCAGAGAATATTTTTTTCTATTTTTTAGGTGAAACTATCATATATTTATATATATATTTTTCAGAAAAAAATCTATCCTAATATGGAATATGGAGTCTAGGTACCCAAAACGATCTTGAAAAAGAACAAAGCTAGAAGATATATATTTTCTGATTTCAAACCATATAAAGCTACAATAATTGAAACAGTGTAGTACTATTCTAAAGGCAGATATATAAACCATTGGAGTTAAATAAAAGCCTAGAGCTAAATTCTTCCCTATATTGTCAAGTTATTTTTGACAAGGTTTCCACGAACCTTTGGTGGTGAAAATGATAATCTTTTAACTAAATATTGTTAAAAAATAATAGTTACTTGGAAAAGAATAAAATTGGACCCTTACCTAATCCCATATACAAATATTAACTCAAAATAGATAATAGACCTAAATATAAATCTTAAGACTATAAACTTTTAGGAGAAAATCTGGGTCATAAAACCTCACAACATTGAAATTGGCAGTGATTTCTTGGTTATGATTTCAATGGCACAGGCAACAGAGGAGTATACAGACTCCCTAAAAAATAAAAAAAAAATTGTATATCCAAAGACAATGTAAACAGAATTAACAGTTACTAATAGAATGGGATAAAATATTTCCAATTGCTATATCTGAAGGTATATTAATATTCCAACTAGAAATCCTAAAAATTAACAACAATAAAGGCAAACAATACCATTTAGAGATAGGTAAAAGACTAACATAAATAATGAATCTCCACAGATAACCAATCTTAATTGTCTGTTGGATGGAAACTCTTGTTTCTCTAGTTCTGGTGTGTGTTACCTATTTCTTCTTTGTAGTTAATCTCTTTGAGTATTTTCTCTAGTGCTGGTTTTGAAGACATAAATTCCTTCAGTTTCTGTCTGTCATGGAAGCTTCTTATTTCCCCATCTAATTTGATAGATAGTTTTGCTGGGTAGGACATTTTGGCTGGAAGTTGTTTTCTTTCAGAGTTTGGAATACGTTACTCCAAGCCCTTCTGGCACTCATGACTTGGTTTGGGAAGTCTGGAGTGATTCTAATTGGTTTGCCTCTGAATGTCACTTGGCCCTTTGTTTTTGTTGCCTTTAAGATTCTCTGCTTGGCTTCCACATTGGTCATTTTGACAATTATGTGGCGTGGGGATCCTCTTCTCCGATCCTGTCTAAAGGGAGTTCTATAAGTTTCCTGGACCTGTGTATCAACCTCTTGCTCTACGTTTGGAAAATTTTCTGCTATTACTTCCTTGAAGAGATTGTTGATCCCTTTGGTTTCACTTTCTTTTCCCTCCTCTATTCCAATTATTCTTAGGTTAGCTCTTAAGATGGGCCCATATTTCTTCAATGTCAGATTCCGGCTGTTGGATATTTTTTTCTAGATTAGAAACTATGAGTTCATTTTTGGATTGCTCATCTTCTAAGAGTGAGATTCTGTTCTCCATGTGGTCTAATCGGTTGTTTGTGCTTTGAATTGAGGCCTTTACTTCATTAATTGCATCCTTTATCTCTTTTTGGCTCTCTCTGAGTTCTTTTCGAAGCACCTCTATTATTTCTACAGATATTTTCCTGATTTGATCTTCTAGAAATCTCTGATTTTCTGTTTTATCGGGTTCTGATGTTGTGGGGTTGTGGGCATTCATTGCTCCAGTATTATTCCTCTTTCCCATGATTTCCGATGTTTGTGCCTTCTCTGGGTTCTTCCCTTGGGTCACTATGACTTCCCTTAAGGTGTTCTGGATCTCGAGTCAGTAGTATCTCGGACCCCACTACTCCTTTACTGGGTTTTATCACAGAGTCTCCGACCCAGAGAGTCGATAGAGGCTGCTTTAGACTGTGGGGGGTGCCAGGTTGCCCGTTCTCCTATGGTGTGATATCTCTGCCACCGCCCCTCCCCCACTGGGTCAAGTCCCAGGGAGTACAGTACTGGGATTTCTCCTCTGTGGCCCGCAATTTGACTCACTGTTCTTGAGTACGCAGATGTAGCTGTACTGGCCTCGCTGAATTCGCTGCTGCTGCCGCCGGTGGCAATATGGCGCCGCTGCTACGCCCTCGGTTATGGGGCTGGCGTTTTTCTTCTTGATTTTGATTTCTACTCTGAATCCCTGCAGTGTGTGCTGAGCTCGGCCACTGGGAGCTTTAGATGCTCTCTGCGCGGAGAAATCCCGCCTAGCTGTTCTGCAGTGGCTCACCTCGGCTTGCTGTAGCCGTCCCGTGAATTCGCCGGTGCCTCCGGCAGTATGGTGCTGCTGCCGCGTCTGCCGCGTCCTCGGGCGCGAGGCCAGTTATCTCCTCTGTGGCTCTGTTCTCAGTCCGCTTTCTCTCTGGAGCCTGGTGATTTTTTGTTTCACTGGTGATGGTGTTTTCTGGCTATGAAAGGCGCTGATTTTGTGGTAATGGAGATTTGTTGTTAGCGGGGCTCTTAAGCCCTGCTTTTCTCGGTCGCCATCTTCCCGGAAGTCTTAACGAAATTTAAATCCCATCCTTTTTTCCTTCTTGGAACTATTTTTAACAGACTCTATTTGAACTCTTATTTTCTCACCTTCTCTTTAACAGTTTCCACCTGTAGATTCCTGCTCATCCTTCAATTGATTTAAAAAACAAAAACTGTTTTTAACAGCCAACTCTTTTCCTTTGTCCCTAATTTCTCTAAGTGCCCCTAATTTATAGCATTAATTTGTTTCATGAATATAGTATCTTTTTTCTGTGAAAATACTATTGGTAATTATAGGTTCTGTTTTACTTCACATTGTTCTCTGCTTATCACAGTGTTTGTTCCTCATTTGGCACGTTTCTCTTTGGGTAGGTCACCTTTTCTAAGATTTTGCAAAACATGCATGGAAACCAGACAACCAACATTCTTTTCAAAAGTCATGTTTCATAAACATCTATTGCTTTGAATTAAAATAACTTTGTATTAATCACCTTGACTTTAAGGTAACTTATAATTCAAATGATGTTAGCCAGTGTGCTCAGAGAAACCTGTGAGCCATAAAACTTACTGTTCTCTGAACACCAACCAGCACATGTCTCAGAAGGAATTGAGAGTAGTAATAATCTAGTGAGTGAATTAAGAGAACATCAGGAAGTAGAGAGTCTTAAGATGTGTGTGTGTATACATATATACATATATACATATATATGGATATAAATTTTTTTCTACCATACTAGAGTATATATTTATTAGAATTTTTGCTATATATTTTTTCATGGTGAAGTATACATTTTCCTATATATTTTATATAAACAAATCTCCCATTTTCCTATGTTTTATATAAATAAATCTTCCACTATATGCTTTATCTGTACTTACTCTCTGTATTTCAAATATGTACCCTCTACTGTATGTATATCTTTTACTCTATAAAATATCTACCTATGTATTATAGGCCTTACAGTGCAGAGACTGGAGCTGAACTGTCTTTATTAGCTGTGTGGCTTTTTGTGTGTGTGTGTATGGGTCTGGGGGTGGAACCCAGGGGCATTTAACCCTCCAACTATACCCCCTGCCCTATTTTTTTATTCTTTATTTTGAAACAGGGTCTCACTGAGTTGCAGAGGGCCTCGCTAAGTAGCTGAGGCTGTCTGCGAACCATGATCCTCTGGTCTCAGTCTCCCGACTGCTGGGGTTACACACCCGGCTTTAGCTGTGTGACTTTAAATAAATTATTTTCCCCTCCTTGAGCTCTGTTGCATCATTTGTAAAACAGTGACAATAAAACTACTTTTCTCATAGGGTCACTGGGATAGTAGATAAAAAGCACTTAGAGAATGAGGCCTATTAGGAAATAAGTGTTATTGTAAGAGTTTGCCATTATCATTATTATCTCTTAATATGTATAGCTGTGTATTTACAATGTGTTAAATCTGTATGTACGTACAATATGCATATCCATATTGATAACGGATAGCTTTCCTACTCTATTATGTTTGTTTACCATATTGTCATTATATTTATATTCCTCCTACTAAGTGTACATTCTCCTATAACAAATATTTCTCATATAATAAATAGATATTTTCTTATTAATTACAAATATAGCTCCCTTGCTACCTATGTAGCCTTTTCTATTGAACATTTCATATCTTGCCCACTGTGTATTATATAACATATATCTCAACTGTATGGAGCTGGGAATGGCTCAGTGGTAGAGCACTTTTTACTCATATAGACGTGTTTAAATCCTTTCCTGTTGTCTTCTGCAAGTAGAATATATCATTTGGTCCAAAAAAATAGAATATATCATTTGTAGGATTCACTTCTAATAATATTTAAATGTGGTAAGCAGCAAAAAAAAAATGTGTTTGTGTTTTTATGGTCCTTTTCTTTCTTTCTTTTCTATTTGATTTTACCATTGAAAACTTGAATAATGTCTTTGTGGTAATATGTTCTGTTTCATTTTTCAGAACACTGGAGTTCCTGATGAGGCACTTGTCTCTTCTAGCTGACTATTGTTCCATCACAAATATGCATGCAAAAAACCTAGCAATTGTCTGGGCTCCAAACCTGCTTAGGTAATTTGCATTTGACCTATGTTCTTTAGTAGAATTAATTATTTTGGTCTTAAGTCTAAATTCATCAGTGTTCCTTTAGGAAATAATGTAAAAAGCAAGTATTTTTTTCTGTTAGAATCTCCCCATAAAAGGTCAATGAGGCCTCTAAGAATGTGATTTCCTCCTCTGATGTGTCTGTGATGTACATGTCATTGAAAGATGTCCTTTAAGTCTGCTATCTCAGTGACCCTGATTGGAATGCTGTTTACCTCACAGATCAAAACAGATCGAATCCGCCTGCTTCAGTGGCACAGCTGCTTTCATGGAAGTGAGAATTCAGTCTGTGGTGGTTGAGTTCATCCTTAATCATGTAGATGTGCTCTTCAGCGGTAAAATCAGCGCAGTCATGCAGGAAGGGGCAGGTATGGCCCAGGTGGATCCTATTTGCCACCAGGAATGTGTGCTTAGACTTCTGAAGGAATGAAAATCTTTGCATATCTTATCTCTATTTTAAAAATGCCATTGGTAGGTGACAGCTAATTTAGGTCTGTTTTCCAAAAAAGCACAAATTGACAAGTTATTCTGTAATACTATATCAGACCTATTGTGATCTAAGTTCATGACAGATTTTAAAAACTTTGCCACATATTACTGATTTATTATATTAAGGTAGTGTGGAACTGAGGAAGAAAAATTCTTTCCACAACTAAAATGAATTAACTACATATATAAATTATCTAAAATTATACCTCTTCTGGTGTCTTTTAGGAATGGAAAATAAATTATTAAACAATTGTGTGTGTTCATGTGTGTGTGTGTGCATGTGTGTGTGGCCGTCATCTGTTTATATCACCTATTTCTTTCAATATAAAACACTAAGATTTCCAGGTGTGGTGTAGCATGCCTGGAATCCCAGTCAGTACTTGGGAGGCTGAGACCAGGAGGGTTACAGGTTTGCTCTGGGCCTCAGCAACTTGTGAGCACCTCCACAACTTAATGAGATCCTATTTCAAAATAAAGAATAAAGTAAATCCAGCTCAGAAGTGGAATGCCCTGAGTTCAATCCCCAATACAAAAAAAAAAAAAAACCTAAGATTATTGCCATTTTAACAGAATTTGAAATAACACTGATAGATACATGGGTAAACAAGCTAATATACACTTACTTGTGGTATAGTTGACCACACTGATTTCCTTACTTTTCTTTTGAAGCTTCACTATCAAGGCCCAAGTCCCTGCTAGTATCATCCCCATCCACCAAGCTGCTGACACTGGAGGAAGCCCAGGCACGAACACAGGCTCAGGTCAGCTCTCCAATTGTGACTGAAAATAAGTATATTGAAGTAGGAGAAGGACCTGCTGCACTTCAGGGGAAGTTTCATACCATAATTGAGTTCCCACTGGAAAGGTAAAATCTAATAAATCCTGTTTTAAAATATAACGTGTGTGCGTGCATGCGCGCGTGTGTGTGTGTGTGTGTGTGTGTGTGTGTGTGTGTGTGTGTGTGTGTTAGTTACTGGAGATTGATCCCAGGGGCATTCTAACTCTGAGGTAGACCCCCAGTCCTATTTTATTTTTTATTTTAAAACAGCATTTCATTAGGTTTCTGAGGCTAGCCTCAAACTTGCTGCCTCCTATCCCAACCTCCCAAGTACTGGGAGGTGTGTACCACCATGCCCAGCTTTAACATATGATTTTCATAAGCGATGTCATAGCCACTATTATTGTTTTCTTTTATCCCCCCCTTTTTTTTGTACTGCTAAGGATGGAACTCAGGACCTTACCCATATTAGGCAAGTGTTCTACCACTGAACTACATCCCCAATCCCATTTTGCTTTTAATTTTGTATTTTCATTTTCATATTTATATATTAAATTATTGGCCAGTCTTAGAAAAACCTGTTTATTTGAATATGTATAATGTTAAACACTTCATAGGGACTGATACAAATTATTTCTGCAAAAGCATTTATTCTTTTTGGGGGAGGGTCTGGGGATGGAACCCAGAGGCATTCGACCTCCGAGCTACACCCCTGCCCAATTTTTCTTCTTTATTTTGAAACAGGGTCTCACTGAGTTGCGGAGGGCCTCACTAAGTAGCTGAGGCTGTCTGTGAACCGCGATCCTCCGGTCTCAGCTTCCCTAATGCTGGGATTACAAGCATGTGCCACCACGCATGACTTTCCAAAAGCATTTCAACATTATATAATTTTAAAAGGAAAATCAGTTGTATACGGAAGAATGATACACTTTCACTATATAGAATTGATTTTTCTTTCTGAGACATGTTGTTTAGACATTTGTTTAGAAGTAAGCTGTACTGAAACAGCTTATTCAGAAAATAATGAATGAAGGCTGAGACAAAAGGATCTCAGGTTCCAGGTCAGCCTCAGCAACTTAGCAAGGCCCTCAGAAACTTAAATAGAATGCCCCTGAGTTCAATCCCTCATACCATAGGACAAAAAACAAAAAAAGTAACGAACAGTGACTTGATGTTTGTTTCATGTTAGGCTTCGAATAGCCCAGTGGTTCTTACAGTGTGTCCTTCTGACCAGCAGCATCACTGGCAACTGGTGGCAGTCAGTCCCACCTTGCCTTGTGCAGGCAGACACTGAAGAACCACTCTGTGTGTCCTGGCCATGTCCCCTACAGCTCTGAAGTTCTGTTTCTCTAAAGAAATGATAATAGCATGGTTTCTCTATCTTCCTCATTAGGTTACATTTGAAAGACTAATGTATGTAAAAGTTACTTTTGATGTCTCTGCTGCTTCTTTGGCAATTGCAGGTGAATGTAAGGATTTTGCTTCTCTGGCTTGGGTTATACCCATAAAGCCTTAGCACATCTTCCCACATGTGACTCTACTCTGCTCACCTTTTGCTTCCCATGATTAAACGAGCAAAACATTAGGATATACTCTTATTATCTTGGCTTGTATTTTAGCTCCATAATTTACTTAAAATCTTTATAGAGATAAAAATAGTAGTTATTGGGGTGTAGTTAGACTTGGGTTTCAAAGCTGATTCCATCACTTACTAATTTTATAACTTTAAGGAAATTATTTGAACTTCTTATTTCCTCAGCTGTAAAATGAGAATTATAGGACCTGCCTCATGTGGTTAGAGCTGACTTAAAAGAGGTACTACATACATAGGAGGTAGTTAGCATGGTGCCTGGCATTCAATATATGTTAGTTATTGTTCTTAATACTTTTCTTTTTTGTTCTTACTCTTTCTACTCACACCTAAAATCAGTTTCCTTAACTGTTTTATTTTTGGAAGCTTAATAGATCCTATTCCCAGTTATGACTTGTTCCCACTTATTCTGCAGATTGTGAGGTTGGCTCTAAATATAAAGAACCCCATTAAAATGGTCTCTGTGGCACTAGTTACCACTGTTAAAACCCGCACGTTTACTCTCCGTTCCATGTTTTTTGCTGCCCTTTCTAGTGTGTGTCCGATAGAAGGCGAGGCTTTGTTTATTCCCAGCTGGGTCTCTAAGCTGTTTTTTTTCTATTTGTTCATTTATTTTCTATAAGCAAAGCTAAACTGTTGACTATCTTAACATGATTATTTTCTCTCTCATAGAAAGAGGCCTCAAAATAAGATGAAGAAGTCTCCTGTAGGCAGCTGGCGCTCCTTTTTCAACTTGGGGAAGTCCTCCTCAGTCTCAAAGCGGAAGCTGCAGCGGAATGAGAGTGAGCCTTCAGAGATGAAAGCCATGGCCCTAAAAGGTGAGTCTTCCCACCCTGTCCTGCGGCCTCCAGTCACCCTGGGCACACACCAAGCACCATGCTGACAGGCCGGCCTGCAGTATGTGCACACCGATCCTTTACCCCCAACTTGGAAGGTAGTATAAATTATACGGAAGGACCCAAGTTTTAAGTAAGCTGTTAGATTATATATAATGTGAATGTGATTAAAAACTCACATGTTTGTGACATAGATTATATATTGTTGGTAATAAATACTGGGGTGATGGTTAAATTTTTTATGTGCATTTTCATAGCTTTAAAAAATGACAAAACTATGTTTGAACATGCCTTTCATGTTTATAACTTTTATTCAAAACAGAGCCTTTTACTAGGTGACTTGAAGAAGACAGTGGCCTCTGCCTTCAGTTTAATTGGGAAGTTCTTTGCATAAGAAAATAAGTTTCAGGGCAGAATCATAGCTATCAAAACAGTTTTATATATTTCTGGTAGGCATTGTCTCCTTCTGTGAGGATGGGTACTGAAAGATAGCAAAATATTTGCCTAATTTACCAGGGCTTGGAATAGCATTTCAGGACCTAAGGGCAGGGTGAGAAAAGAAGCAGGTTGGGGACTGAATTTTGGAGAAAAGCAGTGTTTAAAGGACAATAAAATGGATAATTATCATAAGAGGTGAGAAAATATGCAATTGAAGGTAGGCAAAAAACAGGTGAAATTGGGTGTGGTGGCCCATGCCTGTAATCCCAGAACTAAGAAGACGGAGACAGGAGAATTACAGGTTCAAGGCCAGCATGCAGTAACAAGACCCTATTTTAAAATTAAAAAAATAAAAATAAAAAGAGAGTGTACCTCAGAAGTAGAACACCCCTGGGTTTAGTCCCCAGTACCACAAAACAAAAACTCAGAAGAGATGGATGCTATCCCCAGCAAAGGAAGGGGTGGTGGTGGTGGTGGAGTGGTATTAGCTGTGAAAGCCAGTGAGAAGATGGAACTACTTAGCAAGTAGGAGTCAACATAGGTAATTAAAGTTACTATATGGATTTCCTAGGGCTGCAAGACAAAACTACCATAAATTAAGAGAATTAAAACAATAGAAGCATACTACCTAGAAGTTCTGGAGGCTCAAAATTTGATGGGCATCAGCAGGGCTGTGCTCCCATGAAGTGCTCCAGGGAAGAATTCTTCCTTGCCTTTTCTTGCTCCTGGCAGCTCCTGGCATTTTGTGGCATGAGGCAGCATCACTCTAGTCTCTGCATCATCTTCACAGGGCTTTCCCTGTGTCTCTCTGGTTTCTCCTCTTATAAGGACACCAGTAATTGAGATTGGGACCCACCTCAAATATTGAGTCTAGCATATCGTCCCCAGATATCATGTTTGTCTTTAGAAAATGCACAAGAGAGGAGTCTTTCAGTTCATCTCCATGCTCAAGCTCATAATCCTTTAAAAGAGAGATTTTTATCACATGGGAAACCATTTGAAAACAAGACATTTTTTACAATAAGGTGGTAAATTGAATGTGACTTTCAAGATATATATCATCATTCTTGGAAATGTGTGTTAGGAAAAACACTAATTCCTTCAACTATAATATGTAACAGGAATACAATGTACACTGTTTGGTTTTGATTCTTTAGGCGGCAGAGCAGAAGGAACCCTCCGCTCAGCTAAAAGTGAAGAGTCTCTTACTTCTCTGCATGCAGTTGATGGTAAGATGGCAAGCATCAGTCATTTTATTCCACCATAGATTTCATAGAATGACACAAACACAGCAACAGAGTTATTAAAAATCTCTAATAAATAGGCTATCAACTATCATTTGCAAGAATACTCAAGTATTCTAGTATTTAGTGCTACTCAGATTAAAATTCACTGATGTTTTAATATGGTAGCAGTGTTTTGGCATGATTGCTATTTATTTACATAAAAGTAGCTAAAATATTTTAAGGCAACCATTTATATTAATACCTAGTAAAAACTGGTGCTATTACTATCTCCTTTAGATTTCACAAGTGGGAACATGTCTGTTACAAAGTACAAAATCAAGCAGTATTGATGTCTATTGTTTTGCAAATGCTTTAACCTGACCTTAAATTTCATAGATCAGATTGATTACAGTTGGTCTTCATTATCCCTGGATAATTAGCACCCAGAGAAGGCAATTTAAAGCTCATCTACCTAAAATGGGGACCAAATTTTTATAGTAATAGTGCAAAAAGGTCCGGTTGCAACATAATTTCAAAGATTTAAAATATAATTAAACATATGTTATATTCTACATAGTGAAAGTTAAATTATAATTGCAACTACAGATTAATTTTTAAAACAAAGAATTGCTTCACTGTTGATTTGGAAGAGTATAATTTTTTGACAAATAAAAGAAAACAGTAATCCTTCACTTGATGTTTGGCTTGTGCCACAGATTATAAAGAGGGGCCCTTTGCAAAAGTAATCCAGAGGTACATAGATTTTCCCAGAGGCTTTTCTTGATCTGTTGATATTAAAATAGTGTGCTTTTCAGGTGTCTTGGAGTGTCATCAACGTGTTCAGTTTCCTTATCTTTATTTATTAGCTGTTTTTCTACCATATCCTCTTTGACCAATGGCTTTGCTTGTGATTCATAGTTCTTCTCCATCACTCTCTTTCCCAAGATTTCCATGAAATTCCAGACAACATAATCTACAAAAGTAGTGCAGTGGGCTAAGTAGAGTCTTTTGTGAGGCAGAAAATATTATTTGAGTTAAGATTAATGTTTAAGTGGTAGATACATTAGTGTGTTCATGTTAAGATAATTTCTGCCTCGTTATATTTTTACTGGGGCAATTGTAATAATTCTCAAAAATAGAAGACTTCTCTTTTTACCTGTTGATCATTTAGCAACTTCATAAAAATGTGGAATACTATCTGACACTTTGAAGGCTCTGCTTAAGAAACTGAAGGCCTAGTTTCAGTAAATAAAAAGATGGATTTATTCTGAAAGGAATTCCTAAGTATGTGAAATTACATTCTCATTGGAAAGACAAGCTTTTTTTGTTTTGTTTTAGAAGTTTAAATACTATAAGGATATTCTCCTACTATAAGCAACTTTTTTGCTATTTCATGTTCAAAATGATACTTAAAGTCATTAATTCTAGATCACAAGTCAAAAGTGAGGCCAATGATACAATAAGATGCAAAGAAAGGAAAAACTTGCCCAAAGTCTCACCAAGAGTCAGTATTGGACCAATAATAGAATCTAAGAGTCCTGAGTCCTTTCTCTTCTCCTGACCATGGAACATGGTATTCTGCCTCTGCTGTTTTCAAATGTGCTTGTTAACATTTGGTTTGGGCATTCTGTTATTGCCATGATCTGTGTGTGCCCAGTGACAGTCTATAAAAAGAAAATGAGAAGTTACATTTTCTCACCATAAAGAGTGAGTTACTGTTGTACTAAGTAGGTGACTTACCATGGGATTGTATGTCCTGTAACATTCATACTTTGACATTGTCCATTTTTACCAGGTGACTCCAAGCTCTTCCGACCCAGAAGACCCCGATCTAGCAGTGATGCCCTTTCTGCCTCTTTTAATGGAGAAATGCTGGGGAACCGCTGTAATTCCTATGATAATCTGCCCAATGACAATGAGAGTGAGGAAGAAGTAGGGCTGCTCCATATCCCAGCTCTTCTGTCCCCTCACTCAGCTGAGGATGTTGACTTGAGCCCACCAGACATTGGAGTAGCCAGCCTGGATTTTGACCCAATGTCATTTCAGTGTAGTCCCCCTAAGGCTGAATCAGATTGTCTGGAAAGTGGTGCTTCCTTTTTAGACTCATTAGGGTGCTCCAAGGATAGACCATGTGCCAATAGAAAGGATGAGGAAGCAGGCGGTAGCCAGGCTCAGACTCCAGGAAGCACTGCAAGTTCTGAACCTGTCTCTCCAGTTCAGGAGAAACTAAGTCCATTCTTCACCCTGGACTTGAGCCCAACTGAAGAGAAGTCATCTAAGCCATCCTCATTCACCGAGAAGGTCGTCTATGCTTTCTCTCCGAAGATAGGACGAAAATTAAGCAAATCCCCTTCTATGAACATATCTGAGCCAATTTCAGTGACCCTCCCAGCTCGAGTGTCAGAAGTTATCGGTACTGTCTTGAATACTGCAGCTCAGAACACATCGTCTCCAACCTGGGACAAAAGCGTGGAAGAAAGTGATGTGACAAATAAATCCCCCACCCAGATAGGAAAGATGAAAACAAATGAGAGAGAGGCCCAAGAAGGATGTGAACCTGAGGCCCAGTCCCTGGACCAAGTGGCTGCTGAAGAAGTAGAGTTGCCAGGGAATGAGGAGCAGCCTGTCTCGAGCAGTCAGAGTAAGGCTGTAGCTTCTGGACAGACTCAGACAGGTACCGTTTGCTTTCCTCCATTCTTTCTTTAAGTTAAGAGGGATCTTCCATCCTCTGTGCCCTCCGTGCCTTGTAAGAGAGAAATCTGTTCTACAGCTAGTCTTTAATCCAAGAGAATGCTTCTCTGAGTGGTGCAGATGGCTCAAAGCCCTACATTAAAACCAAACAGAACTCCCAAAGGGCCTGTGGTCCTGCTTCAGACCATCATGAAAGTCCCCTTACCTCTCTGGACAGTGAGAACTCATGGATAACTTTTTGCACAACTTCGTAGCTCTTGATTCTTATTTCTCTCCTAATATCGTTATGGTAGCCTTACAAGTTAACAAACAGCCTACACCACCCACTGTAAAAACTGTCCTTAGTAACAGTCCACAGGCCCTGGAAGCTTGCGTTCTAAGCAGTCTTTGCTGAGCCAGGTGAGGGACCTGCTTCCCCCACCCCATTACTGTAGCAACTCAAGAGGAGCTTGCAGCCTTTAAACACTATTTTAGTTTTCCTTCTGAACCAGATATGTTTCTACAGCATTTGCATGTGGGATAGAAGATCGTGGATTGCCGTTTTGAAATATGGAAGGCACCTGTTTTTTAAATGATCAAGTGGGGAATGTTTGGCTTTCCATATAGGATAACGTAAGCTACCTTTTCATTCTCATTTTTTTTCCCAATTTCCCACTAGGAGCAGTTACCCATGACCCCCCTCAGGATCCCGTTCCTGTCAGTTCAGTCTCTCTTATCCCACCGCCACCGCCTCCGAAAAATGTCGCCCGAATGTTGGCATTAGCATTAGCTGAGTCTGCGCAGCAAGCCTCAACTCAGTCACTGAAGAGACCAGGGGCTTCCCAGGCTGGGTACGCAAATTATGGAGACATAGCAGTGGCCACAGCCGAAGATAAAGTGCCCAGTTCCTACTCTAGTGTTACTCTAGATAGGGCCTATTTCCAAACAGATCGACCAGCAGAGCAGTTCCACCCCCAGCACAATGCACCTGGGAACTGTGACCAGCCTCTCCCAGAGACAGCGGCCACTGGGGAATCCACCCACTCCAACGGAACTGAACCTGGGGAGCAACTGCACCAAGTGGACTTGCCAGCAAACCCACCACCACGAAACTATTTATCTGGGGAGACTGAAAAGGCCAGAATCACTTCAGTCCCCTTGGCCGACTCAGAGAAGTCTGAGGACCATGTCTGTTTTCCCAAGGAGCAGCCGGGGAGGACCAGCACGCTGACTGTCTCCTTCGCGGATCAGGGCCAGTCCACATTACACTTTTACAGCGGGGAGCGGCCTGTGGCCTGCCTGGGTGCAGGGATGGATCAGCCCTGCTACCCTTCAGAGCTTTCTGACAAACCTTCCACACCTTCTGATTTGCCTAGGGACAAAAGCTTCTCTCCTACTGGGTCCCCTGAAGAGAATACCAGCACAGCCACCATGGCTTACATGACCACGACTCCAGCCACAGCTGAAATCAGCACCAGGGATGCCAGCTGGGCTGCTGTTGAACAGCCCCCAGCTACTGGCTTTGCTGGGTCCACCCTGCAGCGCACACACAGGAGCAGCCGCCCCCTTCCCCCACCGCCCACCCAGCGGCCCGCAGAGCAGCTGCCAGTCCTAGTCCAGGGGACCAGTTGCCAGCAGGTACCAGTTGCCAGCAGTGTAGGAGTGAATAATCCCCACAAGGTAAGGGGGCGGGGAGTCAGGGTGAAGTGTACTTTTCCCAAAGCTATATTGCTGGTATGTTGCAAGTTAGATAGAACATTAGTGTTAAGACCTGTGGCAGGTTTCCACTTGAGACTGAGGTCACCTTTACATGGTGCTGGTTTTAACTCTGAGGAAGGAGAAGATTCTTGGTGATTGTAGTTGTGTGTCCTGCTGTCTTTTCTTCCTAAAGTGCCTGGACCATTTCTTCATGGTAAAACAAAGAGATCACAGTCACATGAGATGAACTGCCCTTTGGGTGTTTATTTCCCAACCCTACCACTGTCTCTCTGTGACTTTGGGAAAGCCATTTAACCACCCTCATTCCCACCTACAAAATGAAAGTCTTCATTCTCAGGATAGCTGAGAGACCTGCTGCCTTACGGGCTTTTTAGAAGTATAAGACCTAGTATGTTCGGATTTTTTTGTTATTTTCCCAGCCCTAACCAACAGTTTGTTCCATAATCTGTGCCTGTTTTGATGAGAAAATATTGCATGCCAAATGCTAAAAGGCTTTTTCTCATTTTTTAAAAAAGTGCCACACTTTTTTGTGGTCACCTTGTACTAAAAGTACTTGAATTTCTCATCCTTCCTGAAGGATGCTATTTCTAGCGGTTATTTCTCAGGGACAGTATATTTGCAGTGTTTTTGTGAAGGTTATGCATGGCCTGTGGACACAAGTGAGGTGGGGTTGGAGGTGGGGAGAGAGTAACCTCTAACTTGAACATATCCTTGGATGCCTCACTTTATTGCCCTTCCCTGTAGGTGGTAACCACTCACATGGACAACTGCAAATCCCTTCAAAAGTCTCACCAAGTGACACAATCAGTTCATTTTATTTTATTTTTTGGCAGTACTGAGGATGAAACTCAGGGGCATCTACCTCTGAGCTATACCCCCAGACCTATTTTTTATTCTTTATTTTGAAACGGGGTCTCACTGGGTTGCAGAGGGCCTCACTAAGCAGCCGAGGCTGTCCTCAAACCCCGATCCTCCTGTCTCAGCCTTATAAATGCTGAGATTACGAGTATGCACCACCACAATCAGTTCTTTTTATTGAAGAAAATGTTCTTGATGTTGAGACTAAGCTAAATGTTAGACTTCGTTTTTATTTTTCATCTCAACAGTGTTAACTTGACTAAACCTCTGCTTGAGTCTGCACTTATGGTACTATCATAGGCAGCCTTACCTCACTTAGACTCCATCATGAACAGAAATCCCAAATGGTTCTCCATAGACATAGTGCCACAGACCCAGCACAGACCTTCTGCAGCAGGGTTAGGCCATGCAGCTGCATGGCTTGAGAGAGTTCAGGCTGCTAGCCAGACAGCCTTGACGGGGCAGTTGCACATGTAATAGCATTTGACTCCAGAGGAGAGTGTAAAACTCATAATACTGTCATTTTTGAATAGGTTCAGGGAGTAGTTCCAGCTCCAGAGAGGCCACCTGACCCCCGAGCTGTGGATGAGCCTGCAACAATCTTTGTCAGCGATGTCAGTGCTGCTGCCCAGTGTCCCATGGCTGCTGCTGCTCCCCAGCCAGGCCTGCCTGAGAAAATTCGGGAGAGCACCAGGGCCCCACCACTCCACCTGCGAGCCGAGTCCTTCCCTGGGTACTCCTGCGGCTTCCCTGCACCAATGCCCCCAACCAGGACGATGGAAAGCAAGATGGCAACTGCCATGCACTCCAGTAGTGCAGATGCTGCCAGCAGTTCCAGTTACCATGCCTTTGTCACTGCGTCATCGGCTTCAGTGGATGACATGCTTCCTTTACCACTTCCTGTCTCACAGCCCAAGCATGCTTCTCAGAAAATAGCCTACTCCTCCTTTGCTAGGCCTGAGGCCACCACTGAGCCCTTTGGCCCAGAAAACTGCTTGCATTTCAATATGACTCCAAACTGCCAGTTCCGTCCACAGAGCGTACCTCCACATCACAATAAATTAGAGCAGCACCAAGTGTATGGTGCCCGGTCAGAGCCACCAGCCTCCATGGGTCCTCGATACAATACCTATGTAGCCCCAGGAAGAAACATGTCTGCACACCACTCCAAGCCGTGCACTCGTATGGAATATGTTTCTTCTTTGAGCTCCTCCGTTAGGAGTGCTTGTTACCCTGAAGATATTCCTCCGTATCCTACCATCCGGAGGGTGCAGTCCCTCCATGCACCCCCATCTTCCATGATCCGGTCTGTTCCCATCTCACGGACAGAAGTTCCCCCAGATGATGAACCAGCCTACTGCCCTAGACCCCTGTACCAATATAAGCCATATCAGTCCTCCCAGACCCGCTCAGACTATCATGTAACTCAGCTTCAGCCTTACTTTGAGAATGGACGGGTTCACTACCGCTATAGCCCATATTCCAGCTCCTCCAGTTCCTATTACAGTCCTGATGGAGCCCTGTGTGATGTGGATGCCTACGGCACAGTGCAGTTGAGGCCTCTTCACCGTTTACCCAGTCGTGATTTTGCTTTCTATAATCCCAGGCTGCAAGGCAAAAACGCGTACAGCTATGCTGGCCTGCCCCCGCGTCCCCGGGCCAACATGACAGGCTATTTCTCTAGTAATGACCATAACATCGTCAACATGCCTCCACCTACTGACCTAAAGCACACCTATGCCTCGTGGGACCTTGAGGACATGGAAAAATACCGCATGCAGTCCATCCGGAGAGAGAGCCGTGCTCGGCAGAAGGTGAAAGGGCCTGTCATGTCACAGTATGACAACATGTCCCCTGCTGTGCAGGATGACCTAGGTGGGATCTATGTCATTCATCTGCGCAGTAAATCAGATCCTGGGAAAACTGGACTTCTCTCTGTGGCAGAGGGCAAGGAGGGGCGGCACCCTGCCAAGGCTATCAGCCCTGAGGGAGAAGACCGCTTCTATAGGAAGCACCCCGAGCCAGAGTTCGATCGAGCCCCACACCACAGAGGATATGGTGGCGTGCAGGCAGAGAAGCCATCCCTCCCGCAAAAGCAGAGCAGCCTTAGGAGCAGGAAGCTTCACGATCTGGGGTGCGGGCTCCCGGAGCACAGAGCGCATCAGGAAGCAAGCCATAGGCAATTATGTGAATCAAAAAATGGGCCACCTTACCCCCAGGCACCTGGTCAATTAGATTATGGGCCCAAAGGGGTTCCAGACACTTCTGAGCCAGGCAGCTACCATAACTCTGGAGGGAAATACAGCATGTCAGGGCAGGAATCTTTGAGATTGAACCACAAAGAGGCAAGGCTCTCCAAAGAGCTGGAGCGGCCTCGAGCCAGGCAGCCACCTGCCCCTGAGAAACACTCAAGAGACTGCTACAAGGAGGAAGAACATCTCAATCAGCCCATGGTTCCACCCCCTAAACCAGAGAGGAGTCATAGCCTAAAACTCCATCATACCCAGAACCTGGAGAGGGACCCCAGCGCACTCTACCAGTACCCAACACACAGCAAGCGCCAGAGCAGTATGACTGTCATGTCCCAGTATGATAACCTGGAAGATTACCACTCCCTACCCCAGCACCAGCGTGGAGGCTTTGGAGGGGGTCCTCTGGGGACGTACATGCCCTCTGGCTTTGCCCACCCGCAGAGCAGGACATATGCCACAGCTCTGGGTCAGGGGGCCTTCCTGCCCACAGAGTTGTCCTTGCAGCATCCTGACACGCAGATCCATGCAGAATGAGCCCGGGAGTAATAGAGTCGAAGCAGCCTCTGCTGGACAGTGGACTGTTCTATTTTTTTCAGTAACCAAAATGATTAAAAACAAAAATGCTATAAACCCCCGACCACATTTAAAAAAAAAAAAGGATAATAAAAGGAAACAAATCACCATCTCCCCCCCCCCTTTCCCTGCTTCATTACCACCTCTTCCATCTTTAGACGGTGTCATTTTTGTCTTTAAAACAGATCTGAATGATTGTAAAGCACTGTGTTGAAAACCTAGTAAAGAAGTTTATCATAGACCATACTTGCTATATAGGGCTAATTCGTAAGAGCCTGAGGACTGCCTTGAACTGAATTTGAATTTAGCTGTCTTTTCTTCTTGGCGCCTGCTGCCTAGTTCAGAGCAGTTCACATTGACGTCCTGGTGGGCTTCCCTGTCTGCTTCCCCTGCTGGCTACACGGCTTGCCGTGTGGATGCTCGCTCCGTCCTTACTTCATCATCCCTGTAGAGAAGGGCTTGTGTGTTCAGTTAGAGTACAAAAGAACGCCCTGATCTTCAGGCCAGTCAGCCAGACAATTAGCACACTAAGGTGAAAAAATAAAAAAGCCTTCAGAGCTTGACTAGAGAGTCATCATCAAATGTCAGGCCACTTAGACTGAGGCTCAGCCCTGTACTCCCATTCAGTGTCTTTTCCTCACAGGTGGATGAGCATGCTTGTGCCTTGCAGGAGTGGTTCTCCAAATCAGAATTAAAGGGCACTTCCTAGGTGGAAGAACATGAAGCCCTATTGTTAATAAACTTTGCCAACACCCGAAAACCATATTAGTGCTTTTAACTTGTTGCCTGACCACAGATTCTTCCCTAATGATATTGGTAAATTGGAATTCCAGTAAAATGTTTATACTGTTTGTTCCCCTAAATTAGATACTTTTCCATTAAGGAAAGACCATCATGGTTTGACTGGATAAATATACCAATTTTTCTATGAATATGTATGTATGTGTTTCTGTTTCCTAACCAGGGTTCCATGTTCCCTGGGAATTCTTAGAGTAGCTACAAAGTACTTGCCAGGAAACCACTCGTTGCTGCACTCGTTGCAGACACAGCCCCATTCACCAGGTAGAGCTCTGGCAGCCACCGTTCTGTCCTAAGGAGTCATGCAGTGTTTGCTTATCTGTATTTGTGATCGCAGTCTTACTGTAGTTGTCATCTACACCAGCATTTCAAGTATAGCTTTTTATAACTCTGTAGACAGGTTAAACATGTTTAACACCCAAGACTTTCTTTCAGAAGTTTCATTCCTTCGTAGAGCAGGAACAGGATACCTCTCTAGCCTGACTCTACTCTGTTTTCTCAGCCTCCTGACCACAGGAACACCAGACTAGCAAGGCAGTCCTGTACGTACAACATGAGTTTAGATTGTCATTTCATTCTATAACTTGTAATGATACTTGAGTTTTACATGTTCACATATTTTGTGTTCAGCTTATAGGAGACACAGGAGGTATTCTAATTACTGGATGGTTGCTGCTCTGGCTTTTTAGAATTTGGAATCATCTTTTATTTAGAGTAAAGGAAGAAATCTCTTAAGAGGCTAAAATCATGCTGCTATTATTGCTGTGAAACTGTATAAAGATTAGGATTTATGCCAGTCCTTTTTTTAAAAATTTAAAAAGTCATGTGATTACATTGTAAGGGTTTATATTTAGAAAAAGAAATTAAAAGTTTTAAGAACAACACATTTATATATGAAAATACTCTATAAGGTTTTTTGTTGTTGTTGTTTCCCAGAATTGATCAGAGGGATGCAATAAAGACCAGAGTAGAAATCTTGGCACACCGACATATGGAAAGTTGTGTGGAAGTATAGCTCCTATATGGAATCCAGCCCCAGTGACATGGTCAGAGTGCTAGGAAACCCAGTAGGACACTTCCACCTGGCACAGACACGTTGGGTGCTGCATACAGGAGTTTGCTCTCTGGTGCATATGCAGCAATAATGGTTTTTTTCCCCCCTTACTCATCTTTTTGTCAAATAGGCAACCCATTGCCCCTTGGAAATCATACCAGTTCTTAAATGTCTCACCAGCAGCACAGAGTCAGGAAGAGGGGCTGGTGGGACAAGGAGAGAGATGCATGGCTTCTATACCTGAGGGCCCGGAAAGAAGTGGCAGATGAAGTCCAGGCCGATCTTAAGATTTGTGGATTTGTTGTCACACACATTGTTTACTCCTGAAACTAAAGCCTATTTTATAAATATGAAGGTTAATTCCTCAGAACAATTGCTTTATTAATAATGGCCTGTGGGTTTGGAAATATCAGGTAAATATTTGAATATAGAATAATGATTCAAATTACTGGTATTAAGTGTGAAATGCAAACTTTAGATAAAGTCTAGAGTTAGTTAATGTATGTAGCAACAGCCTTAACTTTGGATTCAGCTATTTGAAAGACTTTGCCTGCATTTTTCACTTCCTAATATCATGGGGTAGAAATTGGATGGCAGATTACTGTGAGCCAGGTTACCTCAGCATCGTGCACCTTGTGTGTGACTTCACAGACACAGGAGCTGAATGCTACCAGCTTCAGACGTTGACGTTGAGCATTATGATCAAGGAGATGGAGCTGCCTTATGCGTTAAACCCATGGTACAGTTCTATTGAGCCATGTCTCCAGATTCTATCTTTTTGGAAAAAATCCTATTTCAGAGTTTGTTGCAATTGAAATAAATATTCCCTGGATGCCTGGCTAAAAGTCCCAGGGAGTGCCACTTTCTTATTAATAAATTTAATCTGAGCCTTATTTCTTACTGTATTCAATTTCCTTTTAAACATACATTCACATATTTTAAATGCTCAGTTTAAAGAAGTCCCTGGGATGGTCCCAAGGGTAGGGCCCACACATTTCTTATAATGGCAAAGCATTTTTTTTAAAAATTTAGGTCAGGTTGAAAAATTCTAGGACTCATTCTGTGAAGAAGAGGGACCATGAATGTGAGCGGGGATAGGAGCGTGGGCTAGCATGTGTGAGGCAGTAATAGAGCATACGATGTGTATTTGAAACTTGCTTGTTAGTTCAAGAAGGAGCCTGTAAAGTTTATTTCTCTGTTCCAGCCCTGTTGATCACCCTTTCAATATGTTGGCAAAGTATCGCCTGAACGGAGAGTGCAAGGAAAAAGTAATGAAAGCCGAAATACATCAGGAAGTTACTTCCAAGTGGTTAAAGGCATGTGATTGTCAGTACTGTGTGATACAGAATGTCAGGAATGATGTATTTTAATGTGTGCAAGGTAATGTCAGTGTACACAGAGGGTCTTTTTTTTTCTTATCTGATTAGTACTGTTAATGTTCAAGGAATAAAAATGATTGTTTTACAGTTTAGACTCTGAGATAGCAAAACCTGATTTTTCAACCATGACCTGCATGAGAGAAGCATCCTAGGAAGTCTTAGATCATACTTTTCAGTTCTTTAATTTATATAGTGTTTTTTTATGTTTTAATATTTTTGTGAACTGGTGTAAATTGTTAATGCATATAAGCTCGTGTATTTTTGTAAATAGTTTTGTGATTTATTTCTTGCCCCATATGTAAATATTTAGAGTCTCATTTCTTCCAAACTTATTTGAAGCTGAGTTGTGGGTTTGGGATTTTGTTTCCTCGTTTGTTTGGCTGGGGGGTGGGTGGGGAGAAGGGATTTTGTACTTGGAGATGGAGATATCTTGTGGTTTAAAGCACTGAAAGCAATTCAAATATCAACAGAATTATTTCAGGTTAAAACCTACTTCCTGGTGTATGTGTTTCCTTTTTGACTTAATATGAATTCTAATGAAATAGATGGGGTGATTTCATTTGGGATATTTGAACCCAGAGACAGGTGTTGGTGTGACATAACCCATTATGCCAAGTGGGCCTGTGAGAAGAGCCAAGCAACTCTGGTTGGTTTCTGTCTGCCACAGTTTGCAGCCTGGCCAGATTCCCCAGCCTGCACTCCATCTCTGCAGAGCCATAGAGTCCCCTTGATCTGTCTGGTCCAGGCAGGCATGGTCCCTAGAGTTGTCCTGAGGAATCTGTTTCCTGCTGCAGCACCAGATGCAGTCGCCAGACTCCAGACTGATTTGTCATCTCAGAATTCTCTAGAAGTGAGTCTGAATAAGAAACATCTCTAAGCCGGGCGTGGTGGCGCACGCTTGTAATCCCCGCGCTTGAGAGGCTGAGACAGGAGGATCACACAGGTTGGAAGCCAACCTCAACTACTTAGTGAGGCTCTCAGCAACTTAGTGAGACCCTGTTTCCAAATCAAATATAAAATAGGGCTGGGAGTGTAGCCCGGAGGTAGAAAGCCTCTGGGTTCCACCCCCAGTAACACACACACACACACACACACACACACACACACACACACCTCTACAGAGTCCCACAAAGCATCTTGGATACCCTGTTTTCTCTTTGGAGTGAAATAACAAGAAAAGAACCATTGCTAGATTCAGCCTCCTGTGGTCAACTGACTTTTGGCGTACCCTGGTAGAGATGGTGTCTCTATGAGACACGTTTTTATAGATCCACCCTAAGTGTCTCAGGTCACCCAGCTATCTGATTGGCACTCCAGAACTTAATCCTGTGCCATAGCTCTCAAAAGTAGCATTTCAGTGTCAACCAGGACACAAAGGGGCAATGATCCTCACTACTCGGACATTGGATATTGACTCTCCTAGCAGAAACAACTCATTATTTGAAAGTGCGAGGGATCTGGCCCTTTGTGCCAGCAGTTGGTAAAGTTGCCCGTTTACTCCAGATGCCCCTGATGAGCTGCCTATCTTTTATATGCCTGTTTACCATGCTCAGAAGTAAGCAAATGTAACATCTGCCTCAGCAAATGCTCCCAGACCTGGGTTCTGTTTCCATGGAAACCCTTCAGATGAGGTTAAAGACACCTATGACTTTTCCACTAGGTCCTCTAATTTCTAAGTCTCTGCTTGTCATCCCATTTCATTACCAAATTTCACTCATCTGTTGAAAGTATAATACTTACCTCTTAAAATATATCTCACTGAAAAATTGGTGGTATTTTGAGATTTTCATTGCTGTAGTAAAAGGCACACTTTAAGGTAATCTTGATTCCCCAGTGGAGTAAAGCCTGAAAACACCAAAAATGAGACACTTGGCCATGTTTTCTACATGGTTGAAAGTATACCTCTTGAAAAGTATGAAGTTTAATTTTTTTGTGTATGGTACTGGGAATGGAACCCAGGGGCCTTCTACCTCTGCGATATACTCCCAGACCTATTTTATATTTTATTTGGATACAGGTTCTCACTAAATTGCTGAGAGCCTCATTAAGTTGTGGAGGCTGGCTTTGAACCTGTACAATCTTCCTATCTCAGCCTCCCAAGTACTGGGATTACAAGCATGCACCACCACGCCTGGCTGGAGTTTAATTTTTATTTTAAATATTTTTCTGAGTATATTTCAACAACAAACTTTGCTGCCAGTATATATATATATTTCTTTATGTCTATAAATTACTATAATTTAGTGATACCCTCAGGGACATATTGAGATAAAAGAATGTTTACTCCTATAGCAAATGGTCTTAACATCACTATCCTTTTTACATTCTTGTGTCTTTTAAGTTTTTTGTACCCTTCTTGGGTTTTTGCTACTATTCACACCTACTTGTAAACCTTCCTCTTCCACTTTGAGGTTCTGATCTTTCTTGGAAATCACTTAAGTTGTCAAAATGGCGAGCCAAAGAATATCACAAGTGGGCCTCTGAAAGGTGATCCTGAATTGTTTGGAGTCTATATCTATTTTTTGTTATTCAGAGGCCTAATATTTCTTCAAAGTACTTTGGTAGCTTAGTTTCTAAATGTAAGATATTAACAGATGCTTAGAAGGGTGAATTGAAAAGTTTGCCTTCCTTTGACATTCTGTGAGAAAGATGTATGATTAGACATAGTGAGCTATCCCACCGAGGACAATCAGCATCCACCATCAAACAGAAGGTCATCATAAAGACATACTGCTTTAGCTCTCACTGAATCATCCTGAGGTTTCTCAGCCATTACTTCATGTTTTAAACTCATCACATCGTTCTCAAGCTTTGCAGTCCACATAAAACACCCAGAGAACCAGTTAAACCAAATTCCTCCAGTAACCACAAGCGTGGTAGGCCTGGATTGGAGTTGGAAGTCTACAATGTTAGTGGCCACTCTGTGGGATTCTGGTATCAAGTATTGGGAGATACTAGTCTAGGCAGTAGTTTGTTTGTTTGTTTGTTTGTTTGTTTGTTTGTTTGTTTGTTTGTTACTGGGGGTTGATGCCAGGGACATTCTATTCTGAGCTATACTCCTATCACTTTTTATTTTGAAACAAGGTCTCAGCTAAATTGCAGAGGCTTTGAACCTGCAGTCCTCATCTCTGCCTCCCAAGTACTGGGATTACAGGCATGGGTCACTGTGCTCTGCTTTACTCTGCATATTTACTAGATTTCTTTTCCTCAGAGGGAGCCTACATGCAGTCCATGTAACTTTACCATTCTCCCCATTCACACCTTGGTGTTCCAATGCTTTAGTAGTGGATACTAATGTTTAGATCTTGAATGTCTACCAAGACCCATGTGTTAAAAATTGGGCCACAAGCCGGGCATGGTGGTGCAAGCTTGTAATCCCAGCACTTGGGAGGCTGAGACAGGAGGATCTCACAGGTTCGAAGCCACTACTTAGTGAGGCTCTCAGCAACTTAGCGAAACCCTGTTTCCAAATAAAGTATAAAATAGGTCTGGGAGTATAGCCTGGAGACATAAAAGCCCCTGGGTTCCACCCCCCAGTACCACCAAAATAAAAGTTGGACCACCAGCCTGTGGCACTATTGGGAGGAGATGAAAACTCTAAAAAGGGAGAGGAAGTTAGTTTGGGGGGACACACCCTTGGCAGGGATATTGGGACTCAGGCTTCTTCCACTGTCTCTCTGCTTCCTTGCTGCTATGAGATGACGAGGCCCCCTGCTACATATTCTCCTGCAATGACATACTCTGTGTCCACAGGTCCAAAGCAACTAGGCCATGTGATCATGGACTGAAACCATACCAAAATAAACCCTTTCTCCTTATAAGTTGATTACCTCAGGCATATTGTCACAGCAATGGAAAGCTGACACACATTAGAATGGAAGTTTACTATTAATTTCTCTTCTCTGGGTTTAAATATTAACCCCAGATTTGTTTAGAACAATAATGTTAAACTTAGAACTAAATTGAACCAGACTATAGTCTCTTCACCATTTTCTAAAGAGGTGGTATTAAGAACAAGCCGGGTGTGGTGGCGCATGCTTGGAATTCCCGCGCTTGGGAGGAGGAGACAGGAGGACCACGGAGGTTTGAAGCCAGACGCACTGGTTTAAGAGACCCTGTTTCTGCCAGGCATGGTGGTGCAGGCTTGTAAGCTCGTGCTTGGGAGGCGGAGACAGGAGGATTGCGAAGGTTTGAAGCCAGCCTCACTGGCTTAGGTGACCCTGTTTCCAAATAAAAATAATATTTAAAAATAGGTCTGGGAGTGTAGCCCGGAGTTAGAAGGCCTTCCAGGAACCCCAGTACCACAGAGAGAGAGACAGACAGACAGACAGAGAGAAAATAAGTATAAAGTATAAAATAGGTCTGGGAGTGTAGCCTAGAGGTAGAAGGGTTTCCAGGAACTGCAGTGCCACCAAAAAACAAACAAGACCAACAACAAAAACTTTGCTGGCTGTGTACACCACTGCCTCCTATCTTGCTTAAATATGCACGGGCAAATCTTCAAGGTGTGAGACATTCTGGCTGATTACAGAGTAGAGTTAGGACATATTTGTTATTTAGACAGTGAGATACTTCAAATACTATGTGGAAAGCAGAAAAAGCTTTGGAGACCAAACACTGTACTTTATTGCCAATGCTTTTACAAGAACTTCTATCACAATCAGCTTATCTGACTTTAGTTTTATACATTTTATCAATTGTGCATGCCACTATAACAATGTCCTTGACAGCTAAGAATAACTGACTTTGTGCTTACCATGTGATAGTACCAAACACTAGAAAGGTTTTACACTTGTTAACTCATTTACATATCATAGCCCATTGGTTGAAACCAAAGCACACCTAGGCTAAACACTGTCCACTGCCTCAGGGAGTGTGACGAGTGTGGAGCTGAGACTCAGACCCAACGCTCATGTAGTTTATGCTCTGATCAAAGTAGATTTAGGGCTAGATAGTTGAATCTTGGCTGCTACCTAATAATTGTAAAATCCCTACTGAGCTACTAAACCCACTAAACTATTAAAATGTCAGAGCGCTGGCTGTACCATGGCTTTCTTGTCTCTAAAATGAGAAGACTATAGTATGTACTAAAGGTTGCTATGGGGAATCAAATTAGATGATAGATGCTTTTAAAGGGCTTAGCCAGAGAGCAAGTAGTGATTAAAACCCAGACTTTTTACTGTGAACTAATGTAAAACCATGCAGCAGTTAAGGGGGAAAGGGTTATATTATAATTACATAATTATATCACAAAGGGTTCAGTCAGTTTCCATTATATCATTAAGAATTTGTTCAAGTCAACCTTTCTGAAACAAACTGAAAGATTTTATGTGGTTGACATATCTTGAAGGCAGTGAGTCTTGGTGATTACAGATGCAGGAAATAAATTAGCGGTTCAGATCATACTTCCCAGTGAAGCCTAGAGTGTGATGTGGTCGTGGGAAATGCCCTGGCTTATCATCAGGTTTCAGTAAAAATGTTTTGCAATTCTTCAGTGGAAACCTTTATCCAGGTAGCACTGATTATAACTTCTGGACAGTGTCTCCGTTCTGTGTTAGAGCTGTTATCCATCGAATCTGACACATTGGCAGTTTGGGGCAGTGGTCCAGGGACTCTGAGCTGTGCTGCCTCTGCTACCAGGCCTTGCTTTCTGTATGCACCCTCTTTCTTGTATTGCCCCAGTTCCTCACAGGCTCAGTCACTGCAGAGGTGGCAGGATAGTGGGGGGAAACATCTGGTACTTAGTGTTAAAAAGAGATGGATCTCAGCCAGGCATGGAGGCGCACGCTTGTAATCCCTGTGTTTGGGAGGCGGAAACAGGAAGATCGTGCAGGTTCGAAGCCAGCCGCGCTGGCTTAAGAGACCCTGTTTCCAAAATAAAATATAAAAATAGGTCTGGGAGTGTAGCCCGGAGGTAGAAGGGCTTCCAGGGATCCCAGTACCACAAAGAAAGAAAAAGAAAGAAAGAAAGGAGGGAGGGAGGGGAAGGGAGGAAAGAAGGAAGGAGGAAGAAATGGATCTCCATTTTTGGATGATAAAAATTGTGATAAATATTGGCAAGAGTCTTTTTCATTATTCTTAAATACATCTTTCCTGATTCAACAGCATTTAAAGCAAAATGCTTTTCCGCCAAAAAGGATGTAGTTATTATACTGATAGTAGATAATAACTAATTTTGATCAATTACCATGTTCCAGTCTATCCTAAGTGTTTTCCATACAGTAAAAATAACTTGGTTTTCTTAACAGTTATGTGAGGTAGCATTTTTTCAAATAAAGCTCAGATCCAGAAAGTGTAAGTAAAGTGCCTGAGTCCACACCTCTGAGGTTCAGTGGGGTTCAGGCCCCACTTATTTTTTTAACTAGGAATTCAAGTCAGGGTGTTCTACTTCCCAGCTACACTCAGCCCTATTTTTTAAAGGTCTTGCCAGGTTGCTGAAAGTCTTCCTGATTTGCTGAGGCTGGTCTCAAACCTGCAATCTTCTTGTCTCAGCCTCCCCAAGTGCTGAGATTTCTTTTTTTGTGGTACTAGGGGTGAGAGCCAGAGGCTTTTCTACTCCATGCTATACTCCCAGACCTATTTCCTATTTTATTTGGAAACAGGGTTTCACTAAGTTACTGAAAGCCTCACTAAGTAGCTGAGGCTGGCTTTGAACCTCCTGTGTGATCCTCCAGTCTCAGCCTCCCAACTGCTGAGATTATAAGCATGTGCCACCACGCTGGGCCCAAGTACTGGGATTTCAAGTGTGCAGCTTCTGTCACTGTTACGCTACCCATCCAGAGTGTGTCTTCAGAGACCGGGAATCCCTGACCCAGGAGTGCCTGGGCAGCCAGCCAAACACTGTTGCTTTGCAGGGAACACAACCCCTCCCCCTGTAGTTATAGTTACCACCACCAAAATCTTGGTACCTTAATGCCCAAAATAGGTGAGCTTCCTGCTGCAGAGCCTGCATAAGGGTCCTCTGTGGAGACGCTTGCAGCCATTACTTCCATCATTGAAAACAGTCCCTGGGACCATTTGACAAGGGAGAAAGCATTGGAGAGTCTGGTCCTCTCAGTTAAAATGCACCCCAGACGCAAGGTGTGCACTGGCCGGAGTGAGCCATGCCCTCCTGAGCGCGGGGAGGGCAGGTCAGTGTGCTGGCCACGTGCCTTGAAGAGGAGCCGCACTGCAGCCCACCCACACGCCACCCCACTCCACTCACTCTCCAACCGACAATGGTCACAGACAACCACAGCAGAAGGACAGTGTGTTTGTTAACTCCCTGCCAGCCCAGAGGGCTGGTTAAAGCCCAAAACCAGCTCAAGGGGTCCTCGCTCCTGGGGCAAGAGCAATTGAGCGGCAGCATAGGTTGGGTCTTGGTGAGGTATCTTTGGTAAAAGGTTGGCCCTGCATCCACAAATTTTTGACTGTCCTTTGATGGGAGGAGAAAAAAGCTTTGGGAAGGAAGGAGAGGGGTTGTCTTGCTAGAGCTCTGGAGGGATGGAGGAAGGCTCACCAAGTCTGAATGTCACCTAAGAGTTGAGTACCACTGCCCTTCCTCTGTCCTGTGGCGCAGCCTTGCAGGCTCCTCGCTCTTTCATAAACAGGCCAAATCCATTTCCGCTCAGCCTGCTGGTGATGTGTCTCCCACATGGAATGTCCCCGTGGCCCACCCCCTCACTTCCTCTGTGCTCAAGTATCACCATCTTAGAGATGACTTTCCTGGGCCTCCCTATCTAAAATAGCACCTCTTATCGCTCCGAGCCTGCTTTATTGCATTATATATTCATTACATTCCTCTGAAATGTGAACTCCAGAGGACAGAAGCTTTATCTTGCTTCCCATTACATTCAAAAGTCCCAAACAGTGTCATGGCATCATATGCACACCAATATTCGTGAAGGAATGAGCCGATTCATAGTAATGCAACAGAAAGCACATGCTCAGCACCTTTGTTTTGAGCCCTGAAATAAAACAGGTTGTCTTCAGTAGCAAGAACGGTCCCATCACTTGTTTGGATTTACTTTTATATGTTTTGAGCACACTTGGACTACTGGTGTTGGCTGATAATCCAGAAGGGAATACAAGTACGCTTAGATTGTCAACAGTTTAACTTCCAGAGTAGCTAAACCCCTGTAATTAATCATACATTTTTTTCTAAAGGAGATGAGGTTTTAAAGTGTTTAGAAATAGTAAAAAGGAGTTGCCTGATGGAGGATGATGTTTCAGGGGTCCCACACACACACATACCACCCATACATACATTCCTACAAAGCATCTCAGCTGTGGAACTGAGAAGATGGAACGCTTTTTTTCCCTAGGCCATAGCAGCTTTGCAACAGAAGATAGAATCAAGGCTTGGGAATGGGGCATGGTGGAACATACCTGTAAGCCCAGTACTTGGGTGGCTGAGACAGGAGGACCCCAGGTTTGAGGCCAGCCTTGGCAACTTAGCAAGACCCAGCAATTTAAAGAGACCTTGTTTCAAAATTTAAAAAAAGGGTTGGAGGTGTAGCGCTGGGTTCATTCCTTATTTACACAAATGCAAAACAACAACAATCATCATCATCATTATTATTATTTAAAAATCAAGGCTTGGGTGGTTTTTTTAGTAAATAGAACCATGTATCAAGAGATGTTAAAAACCAGGCATGGTTATATGGATACATGCTACATGCCTATAATCTCAGTACTTTAGAGGTTGAAACAGGAGGAGTGTAGCCTCAAGGCTAACCTCAACAAGTTAGCAGGACCCTATTTAAAAATCAAGAGCCGAGCATGGTGGTGTAGGCTTGCAATCCCAGCATTTGGGAGGTTGAGACAGGAGGATCATGTTTTGCAGATGGCCTCAGCTACTTACTGAGGCCCTTTTCAACTCAGAGCATTTCAAAATAAAAGAATAAAAAATTGAGCTGGTGGTATAGCTTGAAGGTAGAATGCCCCTGGGTTCTATCCCCAGTATCACAAAAAAGAGTGGGTGTAGGGAGGAAGGAAGGAAAAAGAAAGAAAAAGAAAGGAAAGAAAGAAAATAGGGCTGGGAGTGTAGCTTAGAGGTAGAATGCCCCTGGGTTCAATCGCCAGCATAAAAAAAAAAAAAAAATCCAAACTATAAACACACATTCACACATATGTAGAAAATCTCAGAAAGCACAAATGAGTTCCTAAAGAATCTGCTCCTCTAAGCTACACGAGTTAGTGGGGATAACACTGATGCTCCCAAGACCTCACAGAATAAAGGTACTGGGCCTCTCACCCCAAAATGCCTTCAGAGGTAGGAGCCATAAGAAATCTGAAACTGGTTGCCAGGACTCTGGATTCCATGGTTGCCTCACCCACCCTGGTAGGAATCCTACACTCCCCTGGGTTCTCTTACTCCCCTGGGTTCTCTTGATGCCACTCAGCAAGAACTTTACTCTGATTACGGTGAGAGATGGTTCTATTGGTGTTTATGACTACTGTGGTAACAAAGGCTATGTTGGCTCTTTAATTTTATAATCTCTCTCTCTCTCTCTCTCTCTCTCTCTCTCTCTCTCTCTCTCTCTCTCTTTCACACACACACACACACACACACACACACACACACACACATGAGATTGAGCCCAGGGGCATTCTACCTCTTACCTGTACCCCCAGGCCTGTGTGTGTGTGTGTGTGTGTGTGTGTGTGTGTGTGTGTGTGTGGTACTGGGGTCCCTGGAGGCCCTTCTACCTCCGGGCTACACTCCCAGACCTATTTTTGCATTTTTATTTGGAAACAGGGTGTCTTAAGCCAGTTTGAACCTGCGCGATCCTCCTGTCTCTGCCTCCCAAGCGCGGGGATTACAAGCATGCACCACCACGCCCGGCCCCCAGGCCTTTTGTAAGCAGGGTGGGGGGGCCTTGCTAGGTTGCTGTGAGTCTCACTAAATTACGGAGGCTGATCTTTAACTTGAAATACTCCTTCTCAGCCTCCCAAGTACTGGGATTGCAGCTGTGTGGCACCACACCCAGCTGACTCTTCTCTTAAAAAGCTATAACATGTAGGAATAGCTTCCTTTAAGCCAGTAAAGGCATCCAGTGTTAGACTCAAAAGGTATTTTGCAACCTCAACGTCACAGATGAGTAAACCAGGATAGTGTACTAATACATCACTAACGTACTTCCAGGTGCTCTCCTTGGCTCTCCTTGGCTTGGAATGATTCCCTTCTACAAAGATAGGCATGGTTCGTCCCCTATCTTAGAGCAGGGGGCTGACAGCTAGCCCACACTCTCCTCATGGACCAGGAAAGCGCCTGATCACCTGCTCCGGCCCCACCCCTTAGTTCTTCAGCAGCACCTTAATCCATCATGTAACTCTCATTGCAGTGGAAGGAGACTTGGGAGGGTCAGCTTGAGAGAGCTGGCCTTCATGTGTGCATGTCTCTCAGAAGAAAAGGTCCCAGGCTTGTTCTGGTGGAACAATCAGAAATGGATGATCAGTGCCCAGGGGTGTCACAGGAGGGAGTGAAAGGTTAAGTGGGTCATTGGAACAGACCTTTAAAGTCCCTCAAGCCCAGAGCTTGGGTGACATGTGTGGACTCCTAAAGACTGGTAGGCTATGCCTCTTGGAAGCTATTTGGGAGCCCAGTGAATACACTGTCCCCACCCAGGAAATTCCTCTCCTCCTCCTCCTCCTTGTCACCTTCCAAAAGCTTAAGCAAGTAGATCCAAACTTACGGTCTGGCCTGTAGGATCTGCCTCTCTGACTCATCTCTGCCAGGTTCCTGTAAAGGCTGTGCCCCTGGTTGATGGGAGGCCCCTTCTCCACTCAGGCCCCATATCACCAGAGGGGCCTCCCTGGACAACCCAGTGGAGGTAGCCACTCGGCCACCTCAGCCTCCAGCTCTCTAAGTAGCACCTCCTAGAGATTCTGTGGTTTTTCAGTCCTTGTTCGCTGGCCCCAGGCAAGACTGACATGTGGCATGTACTCAAATACATGTTAAATATCTATGAACAGACATACAATTTAACAAATTCAGGGCTCACCAGAAGGATAAAATTTGCTAGTTTTTCTAAGTTCAGCCCTACAGGAAAGAAATGTGCTTTGTAATCATAAGCAGTCCCTTCAGGTAGCCTCGATGTGCCTGCTGCATAGAAATTGGTGCTTTAGGAAGTACCCACCAGAGGGCGCTGTTGACACACTTTTTGATTCACCAGACCCCATTCCAGTTTATTGAAAAAGCTTTGCTTAGCTTCTGATTCAACTGGGTACTGGATATGATTGAGTAGATGACTCAACAGGTCCAATACGACCATGAGGCTTATAATAAAACAGCTCCTGTTCCTTATCCAATTTCCACTGCCCAATCACTGTTTTCTTTTAGGCATCAATTCTGTTCACCAACCTATTTCTAAATTAGGTGCTAGTTCTTGATTTTTCCTCTTTTTGCTTGATGTTTGTTTGTTTGATTGATTTTTGGTACTAGATATTGAACCCAAGGACATTCTACCCCTGAACTATACCCTTAGCCCTTTTTTACTTTTTATTTTGAAACAGGGTCTTACTAAGTGCAGAGGCTAGCCTCAAACCTGAGATCATGTCTCAGCCTCCCAGGTACTGGGATTACAGGTATGTGCCACCACACCCTGCTCCTTTTGTTTGTTTGTTTTTTATTTTGAAACAGAGTCTCAATCACTGAGACTGGCCTCAAACCTTCAATCCTCCTGTCTCAGCCTCCCAAGTACTGGAATTAAAGATGTGTGCTACCATGCCCAGCTAAATACTGCTTTAAAAAAAAAAGAAGCCTGAGAATGGCATGTTCTTGGCAGTATTGTGCTAGGTCCCTGCCTCAACAGCACATACATACTGTTTTAGTCAGCTTTCCATTGTTGTAACAAATGCCTGAGATTAATGTATAAAGAGGCAAGGTTTATGCTTGTTCACTGTTTCAGAGTTTTCAGTCCATCGTTGGTCAGCTGTCCCCTTGGTCTCATGGCAAGGCAGCTTGACACAGCAGGGGAGTGGTAGAGCAGAGCCATTTACCTGCTGGCCGTAGAGCAAAAGAGAGGAAGGAAGAGACTGGTTCTCACAGTCCCATGCAAAAGCACACCCCTGGTGACATAAAACCTCCCACTAGTCACAACCTTCAGGCTTACCGCCTCCCAGGAGTGTCAAGCTGGAGACCGAGGCTTTAGCACATGGTCTTGGGAGGAGACTCCAGATCCAGCCGTCGTGCATACGTGCACACACACATGCACGACACACTCTCCCCTCTCCATCTTCCTGTTCAGCCCACAGCACAGAGCCCTTTATTTCCTACAAACCTATTACTGCTGCCATGGAAACGCAAATCTCCTCTCACTATTAGCTAGCATCCATCTTTTTCTGCCACATCTTTGTGCTTTTCTCCCTGGTGGCAGGTCACAGAGCTCTCTCCTGGAGCCCCATGTGCTTGTCCTCCCGCTCTATTGTACAGGGCAGCATCCTAGGCCTCCTTCATGACCTGGGCGCTGTGGACTTCCTACACCCTCTCCCAGAGTAAGGCCTTGCTTCCGAGAGTCCAGTTTCCTCTCTCTTAATTCATTCCCTCTTCTGAATGGAAAAAGGTGCAAGGGAAGTAGTTTTTTGTAATCTTGCATCTCTGAAGATATCACCTTTGCTACTTTTATGCCCCTCAAAGGCTTGGCTTAATACAGAATTCTAAAGGAAAATCAATTCCCCTTGTGATTTTGGTGGTATTGCTTTTTATTATCTCTGGCAAACCTAGGTGTTGAAGAGTCTAGTGCCATTTTGTTTCTTGATTCTTTTTTTTTTAATTTTTAATTGGTGCACTGTATTCATACATCATAGTGGGATACATACTTTTGTGGACATATATGCACACATTGCCCAGTCAGCCCCCACCCGATCCCCGCCCCATTCTCTCCCCATCCCTCCCTCCCATGCTTGGCTTAGTGGTTGACATCTAGTATTATAGCAATTTATCAAAAATTAAAAATGATAATCTCACATAACGGTTTCATTTGTCTGATACCAAGGTTTTGATGACTTAAAGATAACATTTCAATATTTCTTTTTGCTTTCTTTCTTACCAGAGAATCTATTTTTTCTATTTTTTAGGTGAAACTATCATATATTTATATATTTATTTTTCAGGAAAAAAAATCTATCCTAATATGGAATATGGACTCTAGGTACCCACAACGATCTTGAAAAAGAACAAAGCTAGAAGATGTATTCTTATAATTCAACTCTTTTCTTTTCAGAACCTTGCGATCTTTCTTCCTGGTGTTCTAAGCTTTACTGATAGCTCACCTCAGTGTGCTTCCTTTTGTACTAATTGTACTGGGCACTTTAATGGTCCTATCTACCTGCAAATGCTTGATCTTAAATCTGAGGATTTAATTATTTATTTATTTGGTAGTACTGGGGTTCCTGGATGCCCTTCTACCTCTGGGCTACACTCCCAGACCTATTTTTGCATTTTTATTTGAAAACAGGGTCTCCTAAGCCAGCGCGCATGGCTGGCTTCGAACCTGCGCGATCCTCCTGTCTCTGCCTCCCAAGTGCGGGGATTACAAGCATGAGTTGCCACGCCCAAAATCTGAGGATTTAAAGAAATTGTTCTTTAATATTTTCTGCTCAGTGATCTTTCTGAACTCTTATATTTGGATGTTGGAATTTCCGAAGTGATGTGTAACTTCTCTTATGCTTATTCTCTAGTATGGCATTTGCTTATAATTTCTGGGATATTTACTCATTTAAAAATAACCTTCAGAGCCGGGCGTGGTGGCGCACGCTTGTAATCCCTGCGCTTGAGAGGCAGAGACAGGAGGATCGCGCAGGTTCGAAGCCAGCCTCGCTGGCTTAAGAGACCCTGTTTCCAAATAAAAAAATAAAATAAAAATTAGGTGTCTGGGAGTGTAGCCCGGAAGTGGAAGGGTTTCCAGGAACCCCAGTACCACAATAAATAAATAAATAGATAAATAAATAAATAACCCTCGGGCTGGGGATATAGCTCAGTGGTACAACACTTGCCTAGCATGTGTGAGACCCTCAGTCCAATCCCCAGAAGCCCCACCTATTTCTTATACTAATTTTTTGTGGTCTTATACTAACATTTTTACAGTTTTATTTTTAATTTCCAGAGCTCATTCCTGCTCTTTATGTTCTCCTCTTTCTTATATCTTTATGTTTGTCTAATAGATCTAGGCAATAAATATCTCAGAGAGAATTATTATCAGTCTCCCCCTGCATCTCTTTTTAATTTTCATTCATTTGTTTGGCCTTTGTTTCTGTCCTTATGATGGAATTATCCTCGCATGCCTGACAATTGATAGTTATCAATTCAAATTTGAATGAAGTGCTCACCTGTATGCATGAATGTGTGTGTACTCTCTCTCTCTCTCTCTCTCTCTCTCTCTCACACACACACACACACACACACACACACACACACACACACACACACCTCTGATTGGAAGATGTTTTGAGTAGGCAGGACACCTGTGGCAGGGAAAAGAATGTTTCCCCAAAGATACGCCCTGTGAATAGGTAGGTTGCATGGCAGAGGGTCCCAAATCAGTCCATCTTAAAATAAGGAGATTTTCTGTGGACCCAATGAGAGTTCATAAGAGTGGAAGAGAGAAGCAAAAGAAGAGTTGGAGATGTGAAGTGGAAGCAACGTAGGTCTCTGCTTCACTCACTGCTGCTCTTGACGGCCATGACTTAGGAAGACGGTGGCCTTTGGAATCTGTAGAGAAGGAAGGAAGGGAAGGAAATGAAGTGTTTCCTACTTATCCAAAAAGAATATAGGTCTGCTCACAACTTGATTTCAGCCTAGGGAGGCTCATGTTGAGTTTCTGACATACAGAATTGCAAGACAATGAGTATGTATTATTTTTTTAATCACTGTTTGTTACAGCAGCCACACAAAACAAATACGTTTTGCAGGCTGGGATCCTGCAAATACATAGATCATGGCTTGATCTATTGTGCCAACTGTGTCCAACTAGGGAACTGGCTCAACAGCCCCAAAGGCCCTTCCTTGGAGAGAAACCGAGGGCTTCCAATCCTAATCCTCAATACACCTGCTTTCTCCAATAAATTTTCATGACTTACCTCAGGCATAGAGCCACTGTCAATAAATTGTCTTAGTATCTATTTATGTGAATATGTTTTTATTCTACATTCGTTCTTAAAGGCCTTTTTGCTGACTATTAGTTCCTTTCCAGTGTCTTCTGACTTCCATTGTTTCTGCTGAGGAGTCTACTTTAAGTATACCCCCTACTCTTTCAAAGTCGTCGTTTTTTCACCTCCTCAGGCTGCAGTTAAGATTTCATCTTTGTCTGACGTTTTGCTTGTTTTTGTGTTTGGGCTATAATGTGCTTTCATGTTAAAGTGATACATATATGTATATGATACCTATGTGTATATGTTACATATAATTTTTTTGTCTGTGTGTGGTATTGAGGATTGATTGACCTCAGGGGCATTCTACCTCCAAGCTACATCTCCAGCCCTTTTTCTGTTTTTCCTTTTTTTTTTTTTTTTTGAAACAGAGTCTCCCTATGTTGCTGAGAATTTTGCAAAGCTACTAAGGCTGGTCTGGAACCTCTGACCCACCTATCTCAACCTCCCAAATACTTGGATTACAGGTATGTGCCACCACACCCAGCTTTACATTGACTTTAATATTGTTGGTTCATGCCGGGAATGGTGGCGCACGCTTGTAATCCCCACGCTTGGGAGGCGGAGACAGGAGGATCGTAAAAAGACCCCGTTTCAAAAAAAAAAAAAATATATATATATATATATATATATATATATATATATATATAGTAGGTCTGGGAGTGTAGCCCAGAGGTAGAAGGGCTTCCAGGAACCCCAGTACCACCAAAAAAAAAAAAAAAAATGTTGGTTCAGTGTTAGAAAACGTCTTTAGTATGTAGCTTAATAGTTTTCAGCAGTTTTATTAGATTCTTAGCTGTTATATATTTTCTATTTCATTTTCATTCTCCTCTCCTGAGATTTCAGGTATATAAATGTTAGATTTTCTCTTTCTTTCTTTCTTTCTTTCTTTTTTTTTTTTTTTTTTTTTTTTTTTTTTGGTGGTACTGGGGATGGAACCCTTCTACCTCTGGGTCACACTCCCAGACCTATTTTTATATTTTCTTTGGAAAAGGGTCTCTTAAGCAGCAAGGCTGGCTTCGAACCTGTGCGATCCTCCTGTCTCCACCTCCCAAGAACGGGGATTACAAGCGTGCACCACCACGCCTGGCTTAGATTTTCTTACTGTATTGTCTTTTTCTTTCTCTCTCTTCTGTGTGTTCCTTTGTTTTGTTTCTCCGTGCTTCATATTGGATATATTTTCGCCAATACGTAAGATCAATACTTATCCTTTCAGATTTAAAGTATTATTAAATGTATCAATTCAGTGTGTGGGGGAGCAGTAAAAAATGAATCCAGGAACATTTACCTCTGAGGTACACCCCACCCCTTTTTATTCATTTATTTGTTTCATTTTTATTTTTGGCACTGGAAATTGAACTTAGAAGAATTCTCTGAGCAACATCCCCAGCCCTGTTTTATTTATTTATTTATTTTTAAACAGGGCCTCGCTAAGTTGCTGAGTCTGGCTGCAAACCTGGGGTCCTCCTATTTCAGTCTCCCAAGTACTAGGATTACAAGCATGTACTGCCATGCCCAGCTTTTTTTTTTTTCTTTTTTTTTTTAAGCAGGGTCTGCTAAATTGCTGAAACTGACCTTGAACCTACAATCAGCTTGTCTCAGCCTCCCAAGTACTGGGATTACAGGCATGCACCACCCAACCTGGCTCTATTCAGTTTTAAAAGTAGACTTCTGTAATTCTTAGTTTTGAAAAATTTCTTTTTAAAAATAGTTCCAATTCTCTGCCTAAATTCTCAGTAATATTTTTGTCATCTTAAACATATATGCATATATATTTCAAAGTCCATGTCCAATTACAACTATTTCTTTAGTCTCATCAAGTTTGTTTCTGTTGCTTAACTTGTCTCTTAGCTTTTTTACTTTTTTCCTTGGAAGCTTCTTATTTCTGAAAAAGAAAGCTGAACGTTATACTTAAAAAGTTGTCTGCTAAACTAATTTGAGGAGGAGTAGACTAGTATCACCTTTGTTCAGAGAAGATTCATGCTTGCTTCTGGAATGCATCTAAAGACACTGACACTTGGAGCCACCTTAAACCAACTTTGGGGTAGGGAGATTGCAGAATTGCAGGTTCTGAATTGCAGGTTCCTCGAGAGCAATCGATTTCTGCTTCGTTTACTCCTAGGTCCAGCCTTTCAGTCATCCGAATCGAAAAGGAAATGTGTTCATGAGACGTCCCTTGCTCACCCTCACCGTACACCACTGTACACGGTGCATCTACACTCTGATCAGCTGCACCAAGCCTGCAATGGGCCCCCTCGCTCGGCACCTGCACCAGCTCCCTTACGGTCAACACCTGCCCCGGAGAGAGAGCGGCAAGCCTGAGCCTCTGACCCCCACCTCGATCTTTTCCTAGTAACTTATCAAGATGTTGTTAGCTCAGTAACAAGAGCTAATGATACCTCCAAGAGCAGTTTTAAAAACAAATATTTCCTCAGCTGGGCATTTCAAATTGCAAAATTCTTTATAATCAGGATCAGAAGTTCTTTTAGGACTTTCAGCAAAGGGGCCTTGGCCACCAGTATTTATACTTTAAAACTTAATATCAGACAATATCTAGTAGACAAGAGTTGTTTCTGAGAGAGAGAGAGAGAGAGAGAGAGAGAGAGAGACAGACAGACAGACAGACAGACAGACAGAGACAGAGAGAGACATAGAGAGACAGAGAGACGGAGAGAGAGACAGAGCGAGAGAGCACAAGCATTCAGGGAGCTGGTAGAAGAGTCTGGGTAACCCAGACTCTGCCACAGCCAACCTCCAGTTGCAGACCTTTGGTTTAGAGACTACCTCAGACAAGGACTTTTGAATTTTTATTCATATATTTAAAAAGGCTGCTGTTGCATGCCTGTAATCCTAGTACTTGGGAGGCTGAGACAGGAGAATTGCAGATTTGAGGCCAGCTTTAGCAACATGGTGAACACTCAGCAACTTAGTGAGACCCTGTTGCAGAATAAAAAGCAAAAACAAACGCCTGGCGTGGTGGCGCACGCTTGTAATCCCCGCGCTTGGGAGGTGGAGACAGGAGGTCCACAGGCTCAAAGCCAACTGCGCTGGCTTAAGAGACCCTGTTTCCAAATAAAATATAAAATAGGTCTGGGAGTGTAGCCCGGAGGAAGAAGGGTTTCCAGGAACACCAGTACCACCAAAAATAAAATAAAATAAAATAAAATAAAAAAAATAAAATAAAACAAACCAAACACTCTTAATACTATGGATCCTATAGAGTCCTTTCAAAGGAATCATGTCCATGTGGCTATGCTTCTCCTGAAATTATAAAAATGTATTTTTATTCTTCTGAAAGAGAAATAAACATCAAGTCTTAAAATGTATTTTATTTATTTATTTATTTATTTATTTATTTATTTTATTTTGGTGGTACTGGGGTTCCTGGAAACCCTTCTGCCTCCGGGCTACACTCCTAGACCTGTTTTTTAATATATATATATTTTTTTATTTGGAAACAGGGTCTCTTAAGCCAGCGCGATTGGCTTTGAGCCTGCGCGATCCTCCTGTCTCCGCCTCCCAAGCGCAGGGATTACAAGTGTGCACCACCACGCCAGGCCTTAAAAAGTATTTTAGACTTAGATTTCTCAACTGGGACAATTTGGAAAGTAACTGAAAATATGTTTGTCAGCTAAAGAAGCTCCCTGAGCTCCCCTTCATTACCTGATTTACTCATTAAAATGCATCCTTGGCCTTCCGCTGGCTTCCTGGGTGGAACTGCGAATACTGAGAATGTGTACTTCCTAACCTCCGAGAATTCGTAATCTAGTTAAAACCAGACAGGTGAAAGCCATCTAAAGTGATAAATATGCATAGAGCTGTGTAATGAGATGTGCATATATTATAGAGCCCAAATCACCTAATAGCTTGAAAGAACATTTATGAATTATTCTGCTTCCCTGATTGTTTATTTATCATAAACCCTTGCGTCAGTTCATGGTTGTTGACTACATTTGGCTTCCTCGGAGAAATTCAAAAGTCCCTGTATAATCTAAACAGTCCTATTTATTAATAACCAGTAGGCCCTATGAACTGAAAGTGGCATGAAGTAAGAGGTGAGAGAGCCAGCCCAGAAGCCAGACCAGCTGAATGTGAGTCCTAGGGAATCTGCGTACTTGCTGGATGACCTTGGTTAAGTCACTTGACCTTTCTATTCCTGTTTGCTCTGCTATAAAGTAAGGATAACAATATCTGTTTCAATCGCCTATTCCATAACAACACCTAGTTCTTAACACCGTTCTGCAGAACAAATAGGTCCATAGACATCATGCACTTAGAAATAGCTCTGGTACACAGTACCCCACTGTAAATTCTTATTTTTCTTAAGGTGCAACCACAGTTAAACATTTACCAGGGAAATTAAAGTACTGGATAAATAGGAAATTATTTGGTGAATTATTGCCAACAATATACACATAAAGGGGAAAAGGGGGAAATTCATTTAAATCTCAGCCAGGAGCCATTTAAAACAAACCCCCTTTCTGCCCCCATTTGCGTGTGAGGTGTAGGAAAGCAGTTTTCACTTTGTCCTTCCAACATATCTTTTCATTTTTCTTATACTTGCACTTGAAAAGGTCAGCTAGTGGCATTTCTCACTGAAGGAAATTTTACTTAAATATCTTTTTTTACTTTCCCCATGTACAGGGACTTGGGCCTTTGCGTAGGGTCCAGTTACACCCACATCATCCAAACGGTCATGGGTGATGTAGTGGTCCTCCCATCCAGCTCTCCCCTGCTTCCCTAACAGGGTGCTTAACTCTGACTGATGTGTGCATCTCATTGTGGTGACTGAGGATGCTCACTAAATACCTGGGATAATGTTTGCATAGAGTCATCACAAAACACTATCCACCAGCACATAGTGTTCTGCTAAAAAACAAATGTCTTTAAAATGGACACCCACCCCCAAAGAAAACACCTTCCCAAACGATGTTCACCATCATTGGAAAACTTTCTTCTACCTTGCCCTTTTGTGTGTGTGTGTGTGTGTGTGGTTATGGAACCCATAATGGGGCATTCTACCTCCGAGCTACACCCCCAGCCCTATTATTTTTTAATTTTTTTTTTATTTTGAAACAGGGTCTCACTGAGTCGCAAAGGGCCTCACTAAGTAGCTAAGGCTGTCTGCAGACCTTGATCCTCCTGTCTCAGTCTCCCAAATGCTGAGATTACAAGCATGCGCCACCACGCCTGGCTCTACCTTGCTCTTTAACACTGATATTCTTGAAGCTTTTGATCTCAGATCTCTCTTTGCTCTCACAGTCTTTCTGGAAAATTGCTCCCACCTCAAGGATTTTCTTTCCCACCTCTTCAGTCAAAATTGTTTCCTAGACTCCAGATCTGTTACCCTGCTTCCCTCTTGGATGGCTCCCACCTATTCAGCCATTGGCCCCAAGACTCAACATGTCTGCAGCAACTAGTACTTTCACCTCCTCTGAATATTCTATTATCCTTTATGTATTCAGACACTTAATTCAGAAACTCATACTGTTCTATCCCTACTATGAGTGACTGAGTTCATATACTCATCATCTCTTACCTGGAGTCTTAGAATAATCACAATCTGGTGTCTTAGAATAAAAACTGTCTGGTTTGTTTGTTTTGTGTTGGTATTCAGCAATTAACCTATGAATGTTCTGCCTCTGAGCTACACCCCTAGTCCTATTTTTATTTTGAAACAGGGTCTTGCTAAGTTGCTTAAGCTGACCTTGAACCTATGACCTTCCTGTCTCAGCTTCCCAAGTACTGGGATTACAGGTGTATGCCACCACACCCAGCTTGGTCTCCAGTTTTAAAAATTTATTCTATAAAGTGCAGACCAAATGACCAACCCAATAAGGTGATCCCTCTACTCATCTTCTTCAACCAAATGGTTCCAGTGTTTTGAAACTAAAGTGTATATAGAAATCCACGGATGTCTTCTGCTATGGTTTGGATATAGACTGTCCCCTGGAAAAGTTCATGTATTGGCAATGCAAAACTGTTCAGAGATGAACTAATTGGATCATGAGAGTTCTCATCACATCAGTAGATGAAACCACTGATAGCTTCATAATTTGAATGGATTTATTGCGTGGTAAGGTAGTCAGGTAGGGTATGGCTGAGGAGCTGGGTCACTGGAGGTGTGACTTTTAAATATATTCCTCATCCCCTCCTCTTGCTGTCTCCGTTTCTGGCCCCTAGGACACTAGAGCAGTGCCCCTCAGCACATCAGCTGCTACCATTTCTGCTTCAGAGCCACCTCTGAACTGCCACCTCTGGACCATGAGCCCCAGCAAACTTTCCTCCTCTTCTGAGTGTTGTGTGTTGGGCAGTTTGCTCCAAGCAGTGAGAACGTGCACTGAGACACCCTTTCAGGAGTGAGTCCCCTTATAGGAGATTCTGGGTCCCTTGTAGTAACAGACCAGAGGCGGCAGTGGGTTCCACTGCACACTTAGCCTCCGGATGTCTAAGGGTGGCTGCCAGGGCACCTTGTTGAGGACGCTGTGGTCAGGTTAGAACAATGAGGAACGGGTACCATGATGAATTCACATGATAAACAGAAGCATCCTCTGGGAATTGGGCCTTGGACGGCTCGACCCCAAGCCAGGGGCAGTCTGAGTTCCACCAGCACCTCCTGACCCCTCCTACACGTAGTTACTAACTAGGAGGACAAAGCTTGTTCTATATGAAAACTCTGATTGTTGAGGTGTAGTAGGTGTCAGAAACCACCCCCCCTGCAGCCAGCCCTTCCAAGCAGCAGCTGCCTGTCCACTGTCAGAGGCATCATGTTTCTAGAAGGGCCACCTTGATCTTCTGAGCCATTGTCCTTGGAATAAGATGAGTTGGAACAGGACCTCTTAGAAAACCAGACATTTCAGGGCTAGAAAATGAACCCCCTGGGTTCTTCAGGATGCCGGGGAAGCACCTGGACAAGCTGCTCCTGAGATGGTGCCCTCGAACAGCAGGGCACCTGGCCACGCTGTTGGTGGCACAAAGTGTGCACAGAGAATCAGATGCACAAACATGAACTGAGGAATCTTGTGTTCAGTGGCCAGAAAAGGGAAACGAGGCCACCATTTCCAACTCTTACCCTCCTACCTCCATCCCACAGGCTGTGGTGGGCCTCACCAAGACCTTCTGTGCCAATGACAGAACAAGGGCTGCACTGACCTCTGAGGGCCCCGCCAGAGCTGCTTGTACAGTTGTCCTGGGACTGCCCTTCAGAGGGTGGATTTGCATCTTTACAGCACATCAGGAGCCCTAGAGAGTGTGTGCTTCTGGACTCAATCCTGGCATCAAACCTCCCACATTCTCCTGATGTATGGCATTGGGAAAACTACCAAGTTTGGCTACTCCTTTATAGCTGGGGAGAACTCCATAAGACTGCAAGAAGGATAGCAAGAAATAGCCCGTAGACTTTGCATAGCCAGAGGCACACGCCAGCACTTACCAAAAGAGCAGAATTGAGACATTCATCAGAGGAGAAATGGGGAGGCTGGAAATAACAGAGTCCACGTTCTTCTTAGCCTGAGGTGTGTGATTCTACTAGCTGGAGCTCCTAGCCTGTGGTAATTCACTGAAGCTTGTTCCTCTCCTGAGAGACTTGGGTGGCTCTTGAGGGGTTCTTTCCACTTAATGCCTTGTATAGAGAGTGGACCCCCCCCCTCCTATGAGTGACACAGGGGTGGCTCTGTGGGAGCCTTGGGAGGTTATGGACACTGGCTCACATGCTGTTGGGAGTCAGATCTGAAGCCCCAGAAGCCTCCTTCTGGGGAAGAGATGTAGGCATTGGCCCTGGAAACAAAGCTCCTACCTGGAGAATGGGAAAAGGGGTGACTGGAGAGTCCCCAAAGAGGGGAAGACGCACAGGAACCTAGAAGACAGAGGGCCATGGAGACACGTGAGGGGTCTGCTTCCCTGCTTGTGACCTGGGAGGAGGTGGGGAGATGGCACAGTGGTGGGTACCTGAGGATTTTTGTTTTAGTTGGCTTTTCTCCTGCTGTGATCAAAATATCAGACAAGAACTTAGAGGAGGAAAGGTCTATTTGGCTCACGGTGTCAGAGGTTTAGTCTATAGCCAGGTAACTCCAAAGTAGAAACTTCACGATATCAGGGTGTGGTAGAGAAAAGCTGGTCAGGGAAACCAAGGAGGCAGAGAGAGAGGAAGGGACAAGGGACAGACACAGTCCTAAGGCCACACCCCAGGGAGGCACCTCCCCCAGGCCTCCTACCTGCCTCTAGTTGCCACCTTGTAAGTCGATTCCAATTATTGATCCATCAATGGATTTATCCACTGATGAGAATAGAGCCTTGATTCAGTTATTTCGCCTCTGAATATTGGTGCAGCGCTTTTCTGGGGGCACATCGCAAACCCAAGCCATCACAGCCTCTGAGCAGAGGAGGCAGGAGAGCGGAGCTTGAGCAGGTGGCTTGGTGTCTTGCTCTGACCTAGGTGCCTTTCTCTGGCCGGGATGGGTGTAGAACTCCCATCTGAGATGGGGTTTCTTTCCCTCAATCTGCAAGCTTAGTAATGGAAAGTTGGTCCCTGGGGATGAATGAGGGTTGGGGCTTTGAAGGAGCCCAGCCTCAGCTTGCTTGTCCTCATGGGTTGGGGTGCTCCTGTGTTGCTCAGGACTTTGAGTCCTGGCATCTGGGATGGGGCGTGCTGGAATCCTTTCTTAGGGGAAATAATTTCAAGAGTTTGGGGCCAGGCTCGCTGCTCATAGCCCAATAGTCCCATCTAACTCTATCTGGGATTTCTTTCACTGTTGGCCTCTATCCAGTTCCTGAAAGGAGAAACACCCATCCCTCCCCCAGCTGGTGCAGGGTGCTGGGCTGGATACCTGGCTCCTGAAGGGTGTTGGAGGGTGGGGAGCACCTGATCCTTCAGAGCTCTGGTGGAACATGCTTTCCACATGCCTCCGTTCTTCCAGGGGGTTCGCCCCTCTCCTCGCTCCCCTCCCCATACCACTGGCCTTATGCCCAGCGTCAGGGGACCAGAAGCAGAGAGGAGGCTGAGGTGGTGGCATCTGCTTTCCCGCAGGGCCCTGAGTGAGCTGCGTCTATCTGTGGAGGCCCCAGGGCCCAGCTCTCTGCCTGCCCGGATTCAGAAAACTTTTCCTTCACCTAGACTCTTGGTTTCAGAGACTGCACCATCCCTGGAGCTTCTCCTAAACCCAGCTTGGACCTTTGCAAACAGCCCTGTTATGAAACTCTCCTCAACCTCCTGTTTGAGGGTGTTTCCAGCTGTGACCCTGACTTTTAATGGAGCCAGCCTCCTCCAGGATGCTCAGGGACATCTTGGGTCAAGTCCCTCTTGCAAATATGACTTTAGCAGACTGGATCACAGTCTGTCCCCACGCTCCGCAGGGGTGATTCTGGGCATCCCCTCCCCCAGCCTCGCTCTCCTCACCTGTGCAATGGGGGCAGCAATGGCACCTCCCTGTAGTTTGCTGTGTGGGTTAAATGAGGAGCAGGTACTGAATGCTGGGGAAGGGCCTGGCTCAGTGAACTTGACCAATGATCCTACTTCCTCCCACAAAAGGAGGTGAGGCGGAACGCCTGGGTGACACGGGCCAGCTTGGCCTGGGCCCTGATGAATGAATGTTAATCATTAATGCAGCTGCGAGCAGCCATAGGTAATAAGCTGCCTACACAGTGTGGACACAAAGGGGCGTTGCCTTCCCTCCTTAGCCTCATGGCTAATGACAGTCCTCTTGACCCTACTCCACCACCCTGGTCCTTTTCCTTAAATTCAGATTCAATACAAATGACTGTGTGTGTGTGTGTGTGTGTGTGTGTGGTACTGGGATGGAACCTAGGGCATTCTACCTCTGAGCTACATCCCCAGTCCTATTTCATTCCTTTTTATTTTGAAACAGAATCCTACTAAGTTGCGGAGGGCCTCACTAAGGTCCTGAAGCTAGCTAGCCATGAATCTGCAATCCTTCTGTCTCAGCCTCACAAACACAGGGATTACAGCTGTGTGCCACCATATTGGCTACAAATGGCTTTTTTTGAATCTTAAAAAGTGTCTGAGGTGTGTGATTATAGCCCCACCCTATGATTTCACTCTGAGTGGACAGGCCTCTCCCTTAGTGGTCTATGCCAAATTGAAATAGAAACACCCAAACAGACCCTAATAATAAAAATCATTATTGCCCCAATACTGCCACCACTGCTCCTGTAGATCCTGCATTTTTGGTTTTGGATTGGTTTCAAATCTCTCTCTCTCTCTCTCTCTCTCTCTCTCTCTCTCTCTCTCTCACACACACACACACACACACACACACACACACACACACACACACACTTTGTGGTACTGGGATTGAACCCAGGATGTTCCTACCACTGAGCTAAACCACCAGCTCCCCCCACCTTTTATTTTGAAATACGGCCTTCCTAAATTACCACACATTGGCTTCCAACTGCAATCCTCCTACTCCAGCCTCCCAAATCCTGGGATTATAGGTGTGTGCCATCACACCCAGCTGTTTGTAAATATTTTAAGCAATGATCCTAGTAACAAATGAGAAGTAACAATTCGCTCATTTTTACAGACAGGGCCTGGCAGGATCTCCCACAGGTGGAACCTCAGATCCACTGAGCTCCAGGCAGAGGGGTTTATAGCAGAGACCAGGAGACACCCAGCGCCCCGTGAGGTACTTCAGGTGGTCACAGCTCCAAATGCCTCTGCCCAGCTGTGGGAAGTCCTACAGAATTTGGATCCTGATTAAAACCGAGATGAGGAGTGGACCTGTCTTTTGCCAGTTGCTGGAAAGGATTCTCCTAGCTGCAGGGCATTCAGTACCTGGATCCCCAGAGTTTCATGACCTGGTGACAGGACACGGTTCCTGGGAACAGCTGGAATTCATAGCCCAGATATGGTGTGAAGGGACCAGCCAGCCCTCCTCCACGTCCTGGGTTTCTGGAAGGTAGAGTCGTTTCTTGAGAAGAGTGCCAGAAGGAAAGGCTCAATGGAGGGGCTATGTGGAGATGCTGGGGGAGAGGGGAGGGGCCTAGGGCGAGCACACAGGGGCTCCCAGCAGGCCTGTGAGACAGGGCGCCAGCCACCTGTCCTTCTTCCTGCTGGAGCCTGCCTCTGTTCAGACAGCCTTCCAGGCAGCAGTCCCTGACTCCAGAAAATCATTTCCTGAACCAATAATGAACATGACGCACTTGGAGGCTCAGTGGATCTGGAGAAAAGATACGCTCAAGCCAGTGTGTGTGGCAAAGCTCACAGCACCAGAACCCAGTGCATGGTGTGTGCAGCCGTACTGGCTACAAATGGCACGGTGGAGTGGGGAGGCAGCAGGGAGCAGGAGTCAGCTCCTCCCTCCCACACTGCTGTCCCCAGAGCGCTCACATACAGAGCTGGAAAGGTCCAGAGGGCCCAGGACTGCTGGAGTGCGGAAGCCACGTGCTGTGGTGGAGGGCGAGGGAGGAGGAATCTGCCTTTGTCTCTGCCATGGCAGTCCTTGGTGCTGATGACCTTGAGGAGTCTCTCCTTCCTCCTGTCCCAGTTTGGTTTCCATGGGAACCAGAGTGGCATTATCATCACTTTGCTGAGGCCAAGTGACCCAGGGTACCATGAATACCTATGGCAAAACCCTCCAGAGAAGAGTAAAGCACCTGGGAGTGGGCCTGCAAGTAAGTCCCACAGCCCCTCCATTGCCCTAAAGTTTCAAGGGAGTGATTCTGTATCGCCAGGGCAGGGGGACAGGTGCTCTCTCATGGGCTCTTAGTCTTAGCTATTAAGGAACTGTCTTGGGCCTGAGAAGTGAGTTACTGAAAGAATTCATGAGTGTGGGCTGGGCTGTGAATACAGTAATTTGACATCTCTGAATAAATCCAGGTAACGACATACAGCCCTGAATTTGCCATCTGACGACATGATACCATGGCAGAGTGGCGAACTGCTATGGATGTTTTATTTGAAAATTTAAAACAAAACAAACAAACAAAAACATGTGGCGCAGTTCAGAGCGCTCACTTACAACCAAGCTGACTGGTGGCCACCGAGCTGTGTAGAGGGGTCAGGGCAGCTCATCAGGATGCCAGGTGATGGGCAGACTTGCAATAAGCAGCCTCCTGGTTTTAGTTCCTTCAGAACTTTTGGGATCATGGAGCAAGGCTGCAGAAACTGAGACTGGGCTCAGATCTCACCCTGCCACTTGGAAGCTGTGTGCACCTTGTGCAGGGCTCCTGGCTTCTTGTCTCAGTCTCCTCACCCGCAAAGTGGGATGATAATGGCTTCAGTCTCACAGATTCATGATGAATATTAAATAGACCAGTATCCGTGAAATGCTAGAAATCTGTGAAATACCTGCCGGCAGCAAGGCCTAGGAATCCTACTGTCACTGTTACCATATTTTGTTCATCCTAGATACAATTCCTCATATTTGGACCTCTCTGAAATCTAAAGGGTTTTTTCTCTGTCTTATTGATACATAGACTAATGCAGTGTCCTATAATAAATACACTATGTTTTAGAGTCACTGAAATTCACACTGTGATTCTTCTCAGAGTCCAGCACAATGTCTCATAAGTAGCAAGGACTCCAGCACATTTATTTATTTATTTATTTATTTATTTATTTATTTATTTATTTATTTATTTATTTTGTGGGTCTGAGGATAGAACCCAGGGACATTCAACCTCTGAGGTGCACTCCCTGCCCTATTTTTCATTCTTTATTTTGAAACAGGTTCTCAGTGAGTTGCAAAGGGCCTCACTAAGTAGCTGAGGCTGTCCACAAACCGCGATCCTTCAGTCTCAGCCTCCTGAATGCTGGGATTACAACTGTGCACCACCACTCCCGGCTTCCAATCCATTTTAGAAAGAATATTCTCTCCCTCCTAGGTGAGGCCTAGCTCTAAGCCTCTCTAGGCTTTTCATGCGTTGGGCTCCATGCCACCCCTCAATCATGAGGGTGGGCTTGGCCACGGTCAGACAGGAAGCAGCCCCTCGCCGGTGGCCCTGATGTTGGACAGGTGATCACCTTGTTTCTTTGGCCATGGACCAGCTTGGGCAAGGTAGACCACCTCAATTTGCATGAGCTTTGTGTCTGAATCGTTCAGGATTCTCCAGAGAAACAGAACCAGTAGGACATGCATACACAGGCAGATTTATTTGAGAAAGTAGCTCATATAACCGGGAAAGCCGGCAAGTCCAAAATCTACAGGCTAGAGAGCCAGGAAGGAGTTGACGTTACAGGTCAATTCTGAGGACCATCTGTGGCAGAATTTCCTCTTCCTCAGTGGGCCTTCAACTGGTTGAATGAGGCCCATCTGAATTATAAAGGACAGTATGCCTTACTCAAAGTCTTTCGATGTATTAATCTCATCTAAAAACAACTTCACAGAAAAATAAAGAATAATGTTTGACTACATATCTGGACACCAAGGCCCAGCTGAACTGACACAAAATTAGCCATCTCAGCATCTTCTTGAGAAAATACCTGGAGTGGCGGTGTTGGGGGAAACCACTCCCTCCTCTGTGAAGTTCTGGGAGGCTGGGCTAAGCTGTGCTATCATATCATCCATCACCCCCACCCACAACCCTGCACTGTAAAGAGGATTATCTTCAGATTTTATACAGAGCCAAAACCCAGAATCATGAGTAGATAACTCTGGGAACTACCTGGTATATTATTCAAATCCAGGTTTATGTCTTTAACTCTTGCTTTTGAAGGACAACAATAATTATTGTTCTTGCTATTGTTTTATTCTTATCTTTAACCCCAACCCTTCCTATGTTCCAAACATTTTACAAATATTAACTCTCTTAATTGACTTCTCATCCTAATCATCCCCTGGAATGCTGATGGCAGATGTGAAAATCATAGTCATTTGAAAGTGTGAGATGCCCGCAGTCCACCCTGCCTGGGCCCTTGGGAGGGCTCTGAGCTGCCGGGCTGGTTATCACTCTCCCACCTGCCAGTGTTTCTCCCTGCTGAGTGACTGGTGAATCAGAGTGGGACCTGCCCCACTCTGAGGTGTTCACGCCTCATCTGCTCTCAGGGCCTTCTAATGGCTTCTGGGATTAGTCCCTAGCATAATTTGACACATGCCCGATGAGCAGAGGAAGACAGATAGCAACCAGGGTGCCGCCAGTGCTGGCTCTCCCAGGAAGCACCCTGCACTCTTGCCGTGTACCTCTTTTCTTCTCTTCTTCCCTTCCCTTCTCCTTCCTTCCTTCCTTCCTTCCTTCCCTTCCCTTCCCTCCCCTCCCCTCCCCTCCCCTCTCTTCTCCTCTTCTTTATTTTTTTGTGGTACTGGGGATTGAACCCAGAGGCCTGAGCTACACCCCCAGCCCTTTAAATAAATTTATTTTTTGAAATGAGATCTCGTTTGGTTGTTACAAGTCTTACTACATTGCTGAGGCCGTCCTCAAACCTGTGATCCTCCTGTCTTGGCTTTCCAAGTACTGGGGTTACAGGAATGCAGCACCACACCCAGTTTGTGCCTTTTCTTAGTTGCCAGTGACTGAGGTTCAGCCCTTCCAGACAAGGAAGAATGGTGAGGACCTCGTTAGCCCCTCTCTGTCTGAGTGCCTGCTCAGGGGTCGGGAGACCTGGGGCCATTTGGAGACTGTGCAGTTCCCTCCTCAGCCTGGCTCCAGTAGAGAAAGAGCATTTCAGATGAGGCCCATTCGTCTTTTGTGTCAAGTCAGAGTTAGATGTTGAGAAAGTCACAAAATAAAACATAACAAATCACACAAGAGAGTGCTGCCCCGGGGCCAGCCGTCCACTGGGGAAGCCTTCAGTACCTCTCCAGGGCCCGTTGGGATGGACAAGTCATGCACTGGGACCAGGGAACAATGGGGGCTGGGAGAAGGGGACGGTGACTTTATGTGGGAAGTGGTGGATAACCAGGACTTTGATCAGGTGGACAGAAGGGAGAAGAACAGGCAGCCATGAAATCCAGGGAGACCAAAATGCCCTGCGGGGAGTTCCCCGCTGCTGCCAGTGAGTCCTCCGTCCTCGCCTCAGCTCCCCTGAGAATCCTTTACCCTTGTGAGCCTACTTCCTCTGCCCTAGCAGACACGTGTCACTTAACAATGAGGACACACTGAGAAAAGTGTCCTTAGACCATTTCATCATTTTGCAGACATCGTAGAGTCTTTACACAAATTAAGACGGCTACAGTCACCAGGAGGTGCCATCTTATGGGACCATTCTCATACATGGGCCTCACTACGGGCTCACGAATGTACTGCCTATCAGGAGTTAAAAACGCCCATCCTAAAACAGTAACACACAAACAGAACTCTAAAATCACCCTTGCCCACCACATTTCCCTACAGACCCTCGCTGCCCTCACCCTCACCTTTGCTTGAGAGCCAGTGTCCCAGCAGGCAGTATGTGCCTCCTCTCAAGGGTATCCCTCCATTAGCCCTCCACCCTCTCTGCTGGCCTCCTGCCAAAACGACTGTAAGACTCCCTCCAAGGAGCAGCACTGTTCACTCCTGTCATGTGGGCCTCTAAGCAATGTGTGTACTGCTCTGGACATCCTGGAAGTGCTTTCTCCTTGGTCTTTGATGGCCCCAGACACCAGGTGCCATGACCCTGCCCTCTACCTTTGTGGCTGTTCTATTAAGCCTTCTTTCAAAGAGGTGGTGCCTAGCAAGAGATTTTTAGGTCATTAGAAGTATGTCAAAGCTGGGTGTGGTGGTGCATGCTTGTAATCCCAACATTTGGGAGGCTGAGACCAAAGGATAGCAGTTCATGGACAGCCTCAGATACTTAGTGAGGCCCTTTGCAACTTAGTGAGACCATGATTCAAAATAAAGAATAAAAAATAGGGCAGGGAGTATAGCTCAGAGGTTGAATGCCCCTGTGTTCCATCCACAGAACTGCAACAAAAAAAAGTATGTCTTCTGTTGCCGACTAATCTCAGTTGGGTCCTTATTGTCAGCTCCCGGTCAAATCCTCAGAAAGATGGGGCAAAAGGCAGGTGATGTCCTGCAGAAACCTCTCTGCAGCAATTCCTTCCCCTCTATGAATTCCCTAAGTTTTTGGGTACGACGTTTGGGAAGGAATTTGAGGTGGACAAAGGCTTCTTGAACCAATGACACTTTATTACAAAAACTCCAAGAAATTTATACCCTTCACCAGTAAGGTTAATAATAAGAGAAAAGGGGGGTGAATGCAATCACTGTGAAATGATAATGAATGACATGTAAACAAAGGTAATAAAACTAGTCCTTCAGCTGGCTGTTGATCTTCGAGAGAGATTGACTTCTGACTCCTGATTCTTTTCCAAGGTCTTTGCAGATAAGCAGTCCCAGGGGGCCACTTCCCAAAATAAACAAGCATGGCCAAGGCTTGGCGGTTTTTCGTTTTTCGGGGAATCTTCTTTAACTTTCCTGGAACTTTCCATCTTTTGGGCTCAGTTCATATAGCAAGTGTGGGGAGATGTGGTGATTCAGGTGGATGTGATAAAGTTTTTCCAGGTGTTGGCATCTTATCTTCTTAATCTGAAAGCTTAAGCATACTCACAACACAGTTTTGCAGACAAAATACCACAAACAACACCACAAAGTTCTTGGTTTTAATTGTCCTTAACTGCTAAACACTCTTCTTTAGACAATAAGCCTATTAAAAGTCTAACCATCTTTAATAATCCATTTCTCTGTCACAAACCCTCTGCAACTTGCTTCTAACTTTCTAATTCCTTCCTTTCCCAGTTGGGACTTTCTTATGATAAGCTCTTCTTCATGCAAAAATGCTTTTCTTACTCTTACGGTATTTCCTTTCCTTCATACATATATATTTAGAACGTCTGTCCTTTATTTAGTCATATTCATTAACCATGCGATCAGCCTCTCTGTCTTCAGGAATATTTACACTGGGCGTAAAAGTCACCAATCTTTCTCCTTGAGTCTATTGTATTTGGGCAACTAAGTTGTTTATCAACTAAATTGCTTCGAAGTCACACACAAAATTTTATCTTCTCTGTCTCTAGGCAGGATCTCAAGGGTAAACAAAGTTTCCTTAAACTGAACTACCTTACCTGAGTTAATAGCTTAACCTAAGTTAGTGATAGTGAGGGTCAGAGACCCTTTGTAATTGCTGCAGCTGGAATGCTTATCACAGCATCTGAGTTCTGGCCAGTTTTTATTATTATTGAGCAGAGCCAAGGACGTTTATTTCCACGGACTCAATTTCTGATCTCACATCATCAGAGCAATTCGTGTAGAGAGTTAAAAGAATACCAAGAGAATAATAGTTATGAAGGATATCTAAAGTGGGGGATATTTTTTGCCAGAGACGATACCTCTTTCTCGGGGCTTTCTGCCGATAACTATGTGGAGTGGCGTCTTCAACACATAGATGCCGAGGCAGCAGGATGTCTTGGCAGTCTTCAGCGTGGTGGCACAAGCTTGTCATCCCAGAAGTAACTTGGGAGGCTGAGGCAGGAAGATCACACAGGTTTGAAGCCAGCCTTAGCTACTTAGTGAGGCACTCAGCAACTTAGTGAGACCCGAAGTGAGGATAGCCCGGAGGTAGGAAGCCCTGGGTTCTACCCGAGTACCACAAAAAAAAAAAAAAGTATGTCTTCAAAGGGGATGATTGGGTCCAGATTCTCCCTCTTTCTCTTTTTTGTGTTCCTGCTATGATGTGGTGCCTCACTACAGGCTCAAAACCACAAAAACAATATGACGGTAAACTCCAGAACGATGAGCCACAATGAACCTTTTTTCTATAAGTTGATCCACCTCAGATATTTTTTATAACAGAAAGCTGACTAGCATACCATCCATTCATATGTTCATGGGTCAATTTTGATGTCTCTCATACCTCACCTACCCCTCTCAGCTTTGTCTCCTGAAGCTGCTGGTTCCTTCTGTACCTGCTGGCTGCTCCTGCTCCTGGTCTAGTCTACTGGCATGCCCACTGTACCAGCATCTTGGTTCTCAACCTCCTTCCCACATTGGCTCCTGCCCTTCCTGGTGTCATTCTTCACACTGAAGCCAATGTGGTCTTTTTCAAAGGTGAACGTCTCATTGTATAGCCCCCCATTAGAAACCTGCCAGCAGCTTTCTTTGCTGCAAACCAGCTTTGGTCCAGAATCTCGACCTGGCTGGAGGGCTGGCCAGGCTGGCCCTGGAGACACTGCCAGGCCATCCTGTGTGGCCTTCACCTTCACACCTAGCACTCTGGCTAGGCCTGTGGTTCCTCCAGCATCCCACACTCCTTTCATCTGTCTGTACAAGGGCATTTTCTGTTGTGCTTTGACCTAATTAATTCCTGATAACCCTTCAGCACACAACTCCAATGCTGTTTCCTTGGCAAACTGGCCAGAGACTGCACAGCCTGGACCAGTGCTTGCTCTCCTGTTACAAACTCCTTCATGGCCCTCTGCTCAGAGTGGACCTCAAAATGCTAACTCAACGCTAATTGCGGAATGGCTTTTAGGCTGCCTCCCCCGGCCCCTGGAATGAGAACTCAGTCCATCTGCTGTCACTGCTGGGTCCTGGAACATGTCCTTCACACTCTGGGTCCTCAGCAACTCCCCTCCTCAACCCCAGCCCTTCTCTGCCATCAGAATCTCCCTCAAAATCACAGATCTAGTTGTTGCAATTTCTCACTTCAAAATTTTGGGTGCTCGGTCCCCTGCTGCTCTTGTCAATCTTTTCCACTTTGATGAAGGGCTTCGGAGGAGGTTATACAAAGATGGTGTTGAGCGCAAGAATTTTCTGAAGTTTCACATTTCATTTAAAAAAACCATGGGACATTTGCATTTCAATATATAATACCCTCTTTTTAAGAAATAAAATGTATGCCTCCCCAAAGGCTCTGCAAGGAACACTAGAGCTCCTGGCTGCTGTGGGAACCTGGCATACCTCCGTGCCTGCGCAGGCCCTCAGAAGTACAAATACCCAAGGCGGGAAGCACAGGTTTGATGTCACGTACAGCAGATGCTCTGGTTGTGTACAGTTGCAGAACAGTCTTGCCAGGTTCCTGCCTCCAGCCCTTGCCCCTCTCTCTGCCTTTCTTCAGTGCAGAAGAGCTTTCTCAGTATGTAGAGCTGTCCTCACCTCACATGCTGGGAATTTAAAGCCTCCAGGGAAACCTTTACTCCGTGTGAGAAAAGAATTTGTGATAAATAATACAACTTCCCTTTGTTGGCTACTTATGAGTCATGTTCTACTTGGCTCTTGGAAGGATCCCCAGGGGACTGACCTCAGTTGTTCATATTTGACAACACAGCACGTATTGGCTTTTCTCCTTTCTCTGTCTCTCCCTCTCTGTTGATTTCCTCCCCATGTGTTTTGGGATCGCCATCTAAATAATCTATGTGCACCAAGGCCTTGTCTCAGCCTCTGAATTTAGGGGAACCCACACTAAGAAATTTGGTACCAGAAGTAGCCATAAGAATCAGTCTCTGAGAATGAAACTGAAATTGGATTGTATGCTGGTTAGGTGGTTTGTTAGTCAGTTTTCCATCTCTGTAACAAAATACCTGAAGTAATCAACTTAAAAGGAGGAAAGGTTTATTTGGGCTCATTGTTTCAGCCATGGCCAGTCAGCCTATTGCTTCTTGGCCTGTGGGGAGGCAGATCATGGTGGGGAGCACAGACAAGAGCAAGATTCTTACCTAATGGCAGCTTGGAAGAAAAGAGAGACTGGGATCCCAATGTCCCCTTCTAGGGCATGACCCAGTGACCTAACTGCCCCCCAACAGGCCCCACCTCCTGAAATTCCACCACTTCCCAGCAGTTCCACAGGCTGGAGACCAAGCCTTCAACATATGCGTCTTTGGGGAACATTTAAGATCTGAACTCCAGCAGGTGAGAGAACCCCTTTGCAGGAGGCATGCGGGACAGTGAGAGGTACTAGCACTTAATAAGCCTTTGGTGGCTTTAGCTGAGGCACAAATGCAGAGGAAAGCAGCAGCTCAGGCAGCGGCCATAGCATGTGAGGCATGGAGCAGGGGAACCTCAACCATCATGAATGATGGGCTCAAGCCCACCAGCTCTCAACTCTGGGCATAGATTGAAGCAGCAGATCTCCATGGCAGTTTTTAAAGAGACTCTCATGCCCTACTGCGGGGGTATAGGCAGGACTGAAAATGAGGTCAGTTTTTGATCATGAGGGTGGAGCTACCAGAGACTGAATGTGCAGCTTGACAAATTCCCTATGCTAAATGTAGAGCCCTGGAGGGAAGGACAGAACCCCAAGACTTGGGATGACTCATCAGTTGGGTCCTCTGGGAAGACTATGTCAAGATGTAGGGACAGACACATGCTAGGGAAAGATGCCTGGGACTGACAGGAAGAACTAAGCAGAGGTGGGTAGAAGGGGCCTTCAGGACACTATGCAAGTCAGCCATCTATGAAAGGAGGGGGAAGAGGGAGGAGGACCAGGCAGGAAGATCCTCAGACGGCAGGCAGCTCAGAAACCTCTCAGTGAGCCCAGTGGGGGCTCCAGCCCAAGACTGATCACAGCAGAGTCCACCACATCCAGGCATCAGCTGGACACTGCCAGCGAAGCTCGTGGACCTTGAAGACACCACAGCTGGAAGATTCAGCTAACTTCATTCCTTGGGGCTGATTCTGCTGTGGAAGGAGATCATTATCTACACTTTTTGAAGGAGGTGAAGTAAGGGGCCTTAGGCACCAAGCAAACTCCAGAACCAAGGATTGATTCCAGGTCATCTGGCTCCAGGACACACATGCTTAGTCGCTGACCTCTGTGGCCTTGGAGAAATGCTGCTGCTGTCAGAGCTGATGAACAAACACCTGGGATTCGGCTGTTGCTAATGGCAAAAGCTAGGATGGACTTGAAGTCTTGGTTGTTCCTGGGATAGTGCCAACAGCCAAAAGAGTCCAGATGAACTCCAGGAGATGAGAGCTGCAGAGACATCTACAGCGGCTAGCCTAAGGCCATCTATGCCAGAAACCCAGAGCTCTGTGAGCTCAAAGTGGTCTTTCCAGTGCCTCTGGCTCATATCAATGGCCATGATCGATTCTAAGAGTGCAGGTCCTACTGCCTTTGCAGCCCTGCGCCTCTCTCTTAACTCAAAAACAGCATTGTGCTCCCAGGGCCAGGCTGCTGCGCTGCCTTGCCCATCCTGTTTGGGGAAGGAGCTGAGTTTTCACTTCTGTGGCCACAGTTTGCAAAGATGCTGGCTGGGCCACTTGTCTGTGTGGTAGGGCAGGGCGCCCAGCCATGGTCCTCCAGATGGTGGCAGCTGAACAAAAAAGGTGAAGCTCTGAGTGTGGCTGACCTCACAATGATTCCTCACAGCTGGGGTCGAGTTGCATTTTCACTCTGGGGGAGTCTTTTAAAAATGAAGCAGTGTTTTCCCACTCCACCAAGAAGGATAACACAAGACAAGCGTTTCTCAGACTGCAGTCTTCAGATGATTAACATCAGAATGGCATTGGATGTACTCTTTTGTTTATTTTTATTGTTATTACACACAATTTTATTTTTTGTTTCCATGTTTTTATACTTTTATTGGTGCATTGTAATTATATATCATAAAGAGATTCAAAGTGATACAAACATACATTCATGTGTCACTTGGCATATGCCCTCCACATTCCCCCGGCCCCCTCCCCCCTTCCTGTACGTGTTGGTGAGATTGATTGTGATACCTTTATAATTGGACATAACATTAATTAAACTGTTCCTCTCCTCAAGCCTCATTTCCCCCACCCTGCCTTCCTCTCCCAGCCTCCTTCTACTATTCTACTGGTCTCTTTCCTCACTTAACTGAAATCCTCTTTGTTTCCTATTTTCTCTCTAGCTTCCACATATGGGAGAAAATATATGACCCTTGGCCTTCTGAGACTGGCTAATCTAAGCACAATAGTCTCAAGTTCTGGTATTGGAGGTGCTCTTAAAATGCAGGCTCCTGGGACCACACTGGGCGTTTTGGGTGGAATCCTGGAAGGTGAGTCTGGCCATCTGCATTCAGCATGTGTTAGGGTCAACATTCCCATGGCTCTAGTCCAAGAAAACTGACCACACAACTTAGAGGAAGGTAGATTTGTGTGCTCTGTGGTTTTTGACTCAAAGATTCAGTCCATGTTAAGCCAGGTTATTGATAGGTTGGGTCTCTCCCTTCCTCCATGGTACCCTGCAGCAGGGACAGGAGGCAGAACCCAAAAGCCAGAAGCAGAGATGCCACAAGACTCCTGGCATTGCAGGGCAGACTCTAGACATTGCAAGACTCCAGATTTCATGAGAGGACCAGCATTCCCATGCTGCTAGCTCCACCCTAAGATAAATACCCTCATTTCCTCTCTGCTGTGTGACTCTGCCGACCTACTGTGATCTGCTGACCAACACTGCTGACCATGTGACTCTGCTGCTTGGTCCCTTCTCCCACAGTTGGCAGACCTCACCCGAAAGTGCCAGTTTAATTAAAGAGGCCTTTAATAACTTGGCTGGTGTTTTCCTCCTTTGCGATTCCCAACTCAATTTCAATGTTACAGTTTTATCTACAGAGCTCAGAAGATGGTGGTGGAAAGCAGAAAGAAGGAAAGAGCAAGGCTCTGCTCTCACATCATGGAGGCCAGAAGCAAGAGTGCTACAAGCAAGGGAGTTCAAAGACAAAAGCACAGTCTCCAAAGCCACACCCCCAGGGACACACCTTCTCCAGCCACACCCTACCTGCCTAGATTATCACCAAGTAAACCCATCACAACTGACCTACACAGGGATGAGATTACAACCCTCATGACTAAATTACACCAACTCTGAATCTTAGTACATGAGCTCAGGGGACATCCTATGTCTAACCATAAAAACATTTTCTCTAGTTAATTCTCCTCCACACTGGAATATGATCATAACCAGGTTTTGAATATCAGCACTAGAGATTCCAAAACATCATCTAGTCAAAGGCCTATTGTAGAAGCAAAGGATCTGAGTGCTTGAAATACAATATGACCCCTCTGGGTTCATGTTTTCTGAGTATTGGGCCACTACGTACAATATAAACTTAAGGGGTGTTAATACTGTTATGCATTGGCTAATATTTCTCCCGTCATAGGAACAGCATAGGGATCTAAACTACCATAACTTCTCCCTCTCAGCGATCGTGTGGGCTGAAGTGGGTACAGGGCACAGATTTAGAAAATACAAGTTCACAACATCTAATTCAATTTGAATTTCAGATAAACCACAAAATAATTTTAGAATAAGTGTATCCCAAATATTAGATGGAATATACTTTTGCTATAACATTATTCATTATCTATATGAAATTTAGGTTAACTGGAAATTCTTTACTTTTATTTGTTAAGTCCAGCCATCTTAGTCAGAGGAAGTCAACAGTCTTCTTAATGCAGTGGGAGCAGTTCGGCTCCCTAGGACTGGTCTTGTGACTGTTCTTGGAAGGTGTCTAAGATAGGTTAGGTTGGGCTGCTATAATAGAACACTGTAGAGAAGTGGTTTAAACAACATATATTTATTTTTGTTCTGGGATCTGGAGGCTGGGAAGTCCAAGATCAAGGCAGTAGCAGACACTGTGTCTGGTGAGGGCCTACTTTCTAGTTTGCAATTGACCAGCTTCTTGTATCATCAGTGAATGGAGAGAGGGATAGATCTTCTACCTTTTCTCTCTCTTTTTAAAATGTTTCATTGGTGCATTATAGTTGTACATCCTAATGGGGTACAAGATGGTAGAGTCATACATGCACACATCACTCATTTAGCCCTTCCCCAATTCCTCCCCCATTCTCTCCCCTCTTCCTCCTTCTCATGTTTGGCTTACGGATTGACTTTGATATGTTTATGAATGTACATCGTGTACATTAGGAATTTCCCTCTTCTTATCCTCTGTTTATGAGGATATTAATCCTCCTGTGAGGACTCCATCTCCTGACCTGTCTACAACTAATTTCCTCCCAAAGGCACCATCTCCAAATATCATCATGCTGAAGGTGAAGTGTTTAACCTATGAATTTAGAAAGAGGGGATGTCAACATTTAGTTCATTGCCAATAACCAAACATATGAATGGAGGAGGAGAAAAAGGAAAAGAGGGAAGATAAAATCAAATAAATACTAGTGGGGGAGAAGACACCAGGTGGATGGGAGGCAGGCAGCACCACAGGATCCACAGCTAATGACTTCCCTTTTGGTGGCCATGGTCGCCCTAGTACACCACGGGGTGGGTGGGAGAGGAGTGAAGGGGGTGGGAAGGGGTTACCTAGACTGTCAATCCCAGACACTGTGTTCACATGCAATGCTCTCTCTTGCTTGCCCTCTCCTGGGGAAGGTTTCAGATGTACAGGATAGCTGGTGCTCTGCAGAGCCTGCTCCATGGTCTGGACATGATGCCAGCCTGTGTGGTGTGCTCATCTGTCTAGCTTGCAAAAATCTGGGGGCTGAGGTCATTGTTTTGTTCCATGACCATGGCAAACAATTTTCTGTGGACTATTATGGTGTAAATTAATTTGTTATAGCCTTTGATGGTGACTAATTTCCATATGTTCCCTCATATTTGAAGAGTGTATTCATCATTGCAAAGCAGCTGTTGGATTCATGAGTTAGGGGTTGAGCTGAGAAAGAGCCCACATTAAGTAGAAAGAGAATCCATTTCTAAAGGCTCCTGTTAGGTGGGCATGATGGGCACGCCTATAATCCCAGAACTTGAAAGGCTGAGATGGGAGGATCACAGGTTCAAGATCAGCTTCAGCAACTAAGTGAGACCCTGTTTCCAAACAGAATATTAAAAAAGGGGCTGAGGATGTGGCTTGAAGGTAGAGTGGCCCTGGGTGATTCAATCTTTAGTACCAAAAGAATAAAAATAAAAAGTCCCTGTTGGCTGTTGTTCCAAATCCCATGGACTCTAACTTCACTCCAACTCTTGACCTCATAGGGAAAGGGGGAATACTTACTCCTCTAAAAAAGAACTCTTCTTTGCCCTGGGTCCAGGAGTAACAGTGGAGTTGGGCTGGTTTGCTAAGATGGGGTCTCGGCCAGTACCTGCCATATGGAGTGTATGTAAAGTATGGTTTTGTCCCAAATGTTTATCATAAACCTTGATTATGTATATACTATGTGCTCAGTAAACACCTACAGAATAAATGAAAGAATAAGAGACTAGAGTATACTGTAAAGTAAAGAAAGAGAAGAAGGAAGCAATATAGGAGGAGGAAGAGAGCAAGTGTCCTTTGCATTCAGGGGGACGTCCTGCCACAAGCACCAGGCTGCCAGGGAAGGATATATCTGACTTTTGTGGCTACAGAGATTCTTAGGAGACAAGTCATTAGGGGGAAACACTGGCATGGTAACTTATAGAAGGGGACAAGAGGGACTGAATGAGGGGGGAGTGGGAGGGGACATCTTGGCTAGTGGTTGGATAATGGAGGGGACAAACCTGTGGGAGAGGAGAGTGAGGAGAGAGGCTGCACATGGTTCCCCAGTCAAAGGGGAGAGAAGCTCCTATTGGTCATAGAGAGACCACTGAATGAGACCCTTCTCATGAGACATGAGACCTTGGTTGGTTCTCTGATAACCCATGAGGTTTCTCTCACTGGTTTTCAGCTGGAAAGAGACTCAGGATAGTTGTGGGCCTGTCAGACTGGGAAGGCCGGGATGGAGTGGACACTGAGTGTGCAGCTGAAGACGCTGCTTTCTGCACATCTGGGCAAGGTGTGAAGATGATGGTGGTGTGTTCACACCATTGTGGGATAGTCACATTTGTTGCATGGTTTTCTATGTATAACTCTAGTTGAAAATCAGCAAACAAAACAAGGGCAGTTAGAATCAACTCAGGTTAGTAAGGGCAAAGTGAGCTGCAGAATTATAAATTAATCACCTTCATGAATCTTGGAGGAGTGTGCCTGTTTCAGTCAGCATGTCCACTGCTGTGCCCCCAAACACCTGATGACCACAACCTAGAGGAAGGAAGGTTTATTTGTTCACAGTTCTGGAGGTTTCAGAGATTTCAGTCCACGTTAGGTTCAGTCATGTCTGTGGAGTTTAGAGCTTTGTAGCAGAAGGAGAGAGAGAGAGAGAGAGAGAGAGAGAGAGAGAGAGAGAGAGAGAGAGAGAGAGAAGAGAAGAGGAGAGGAGAGGAGAGGAGAGGAGAGGAGAGGAGAGGAGAGGAGAGGAGAGGAGAGGAAATGAGAGGAGGGGAGGAAGGGGGCCCATGGACACATACGTAATCCCCAAGACCACATCCCCAGTGACCTAACTCCTCTGGCTTCATCCTACCTGCGTACCTTATTACTGATGAGATTAGAAGCCAGAAGATTTAATTATTTCACCTCTGAACATCATATTATTTTGCAGTGTTGGTGTATGAGCTCTCCCAGGAGATCCTCTATATCTAAATCGTAACAGTACATGTATTGATGTCTGCGCAGTAATGTGGGGATGGACACATTACAGTCTGTTGGACACTTATGCGAAGCCTGGATGAATATTTTGCTATAGAAACCATAGGTGCAGCTGTCCCAGCTTCCCCAAGGAGAGCATAGTAATGATCATCAGCTCCCTGAAATTGAATATACAGAGATCATTCTTTAGAAAATAAAATTAATAAAGTAGAACTATTTGAGACATTTTATTGAAACAACAACCAAAGCTGCTTCTGGATTATCTTCCAGAATAAACCCTTCTAGGCACAGTAAATATAAAGGGGGAGGGGTGGAGTTGGGGGCAGTTATGTAGGAATCCAAATTTATATTAACGATTCCTCATCGAAGTTCTCTGCCCATGCTTAGTTTCTTAAATTTTCATTTGATACACCTTCCTGCCCACCAGCTATTTCCTAGGATTCAACTGTCTCTTTTCTAGTTGAAATGGAAATGCAAATCTGGAAGTAGAATATGGAAATTCATTCTTTTAAGCTAGCTACACTGTCAGACATCACAATAGAAACCAAGGAGGTGCCATGGAGTTTAAAGGGACGCTTCAACAATGAAATAAGGCATTAAGGTGGGCAGCGGAAATCAAAAGCCATCACAAAGCTACCATGTAAAAGGAACTAATTAGCAGAAAAAGAAAAGTCCTATGGAAGAAAGAAGCCTAGGCTGAATTTAGAGGGGAGGGAAGGGGAAAGGAGAGAAGTGTCAGAGCAAAGCCCCAGAGCCGGGGTGGGCTTCTTGTGCGGGCAGCCTAGGATGAAGGTGTGCCTGGGCAGGGTGGTGGCGTTGCAGAGACTTCAAAGGTGGAGCCTCCTTGGGTCATGTGGCCCTAGCACCTTTTTTTTTCTGATCATTTTTCAGCATCTCCTGGACTCAGAAGGGCCCCAGAAGCAGTGGTTGTGCTGGGTGGTCCCAGTGAGGGATGGGGGGGGGGGTCTTCCCAGCTTTTCATCCTGAAAAATGTTAGAATTTGATGGTTATAGAGTTCCTCTTCTGGTTCCCTGCAGACAGACTCATCCTCCTCTTCAACCAGCCCATCCCACAAGGGAGCTTCTTAGTTAGTCCTAGGCCAAACTCCATTTCCTCCCTCTCTCCCCAGAAGGCTATCCTCTCCTCTCCTCTCCTCTCCTCTCCTCTCCTCTCCTCTCCTCTCCTCTCCTCTCCTCTCCTCTCCTCTTCCTTCCTTTTCTCTCTTCTCTCTCTCTCTCTCTCTCTCTCTCTCTCTCTCTCTCTCTCTCTCTCTGTAAACAAGAGGGACACCTAGATAAACCCATGCCTATGCTTCATCAGAGAAGAGTTCATTAAACACCTCGTAAGCCATGTGTGGTGGCGCACGCTTGTGCTCCCAGCATTTGGGAGGTTGAGATGGGAGGATCACGGTTCACAGACAGCCTCAGCTACTACTTAGTGAGACCCTTTGCAACTCATTGAGATCCTGTTTCAAAATAAAGAATAAAAAATAGGGCTGGGGGTGTAGCTCAAAGGTAAAAATGTCCCTGGGTTCCACCCCCAGTACTGCAAAAACAAAAGCAAAAACAAAAGAAAAGAAAAAACACACCCTTGTACCTAGCACAGTGGCACACTCCTGTAATCCCAGTACTTGGCAGGATCACAGGTTTGAGACCAGCCTCAGCAACTTAGTGAGAATCTATTTCAAACTAAAAAAAAAGTAAAATAAAATAGGGCTGGGGGTACAGCTCCGAGGTAGAAGGCCTCTGCTTTGAGTTCAACCTTCAGTCAAAACAAACAAAAAAAAAAAAAAAAAAAAAAAAAAAACCACTCACATGAGACTCAGAACGTTCTAGACAGACTGTGACCTCCGTGTGCAGCGTGGGCGAGGGAGGCCTGCAGGGGCACAGGGGACTGTCAGCTGCTGGTGAGAGGCAGCTCCCCAGGGAGGAGAGTGAAGGCCGTGGAAGCGGCAGCCGTGGGGCAGGCGATAGTTTTGCCGGCAATCGGCCTTGACTTCTGGCAGGACATTTTAAGTGTGTAAGTCATTAATACTGATCGAATAGTGAATCACTGGTTTTAGAGACAAAATCTTTTTTCTTCCAATAATCATTCAGGAATGTATTCATATATTCTTACCTGATTCTTTCTCTAGTGACCAACAAAGTAGGCATCTGCCTTTATCTATAAAATGATATTTCTAAACAAACACAAACAGAACATTAGTCAATGAGATGAATCAGCGTGGGGCCGTCCACCGCACTCAACTGCAGGGTCCCAAAGGGCGGGGGTGGCGTCTTACTCAATTTTACTTTCCCAGGTCCTGGTAAAATGCTATTAACACAGGAAGCATGTAATGAATGTCTGCTAAATATGCCAGTAAATTAAAATTCAAATCTGGCTTCTCTGAGAAAGATTTTGGGGAGACCTAATTCCACTTGTAAAGAAACATCCCTCAAGTTCTCCCACCCTGAAAAAGATTTTGTTTTCTGTTTTAAATTTTATTTATTTATCTGTCCTGGGGATTGAACTCAGGGTTGTTTTGCTTCTGAGCTACACCCCCAGCCCTTTTTATTTTTCATTTGACAAGAGTCTCACTGAGTTGCTGAGGGTCTCCCTAAATTGCAGAGGCAGGCCTCAAACCTGTGATCCTCCTGTCTCAGCCTCCCGAGTACCGGGATTACAGGTGTGCACCACCATGCCCAGCATGTCTTTGTTTTTGTTTTAAGAAACAATCTTAGCTGGGCATGTGGCACACACTTGTAATCCCGGTGCTTGGGAGGCTGGGACAGGAGGATCACACAAATTCGAAGCTACACAAATTCGAAGCTACAGCAACTTAGTGAGACCCAGTTTCTAAATAAAATATAAAATAGGTATAGGAGTATAGCCTGGAGGTAGAAAGCCCCTGGGTTCCACTCCCAATACCACCAAAAAAAAGAAAAAAGGAAAGAAAAAAAGAAAAAAAAGAAACAATCTTTTTTTCATATGCAGTGGGTCAAGTTTAATCTGCTTGGGGCAAGTGTACTGGACGGGCCCTTGGAAGGTAAATTTCCTGAGCAATGGAGCGGTCCACGAGGAAGGTGGGTGGGGTGGGAGGGCCGAAGCTGTGACGGACACTGGGGAGAGTGATCCGAAAGGGCAGAGCTGGATTTTTGCTGAGCGGTGTTCCATAGATGTGCCACTGCACCCAGCTGCAGCCCCGTTTCCTGATGGATAGCTTTCAACCAGAGCAGAGGAGAGGCTCAAATGAGACAGTTGTTGGAATACCTAGGAAATTCCGTGGAGCCCAGAGGTCTGGATGGACAGCTACTAGACGAACGCCCAGGTTCTCCTGCTGCATGAGATCCTGGGAGACATGCAAACGGGAACAGTCCCCCTTTATTCTATCCCTTATAAGAAAATCCCACAAGGACCCCCGAGGATGCTGCTTGTTGGAGCAGAGTTCTAGGACTTTAAGGTGCAGAGGAAGGGAGAGGGGCTCTGCCAGGGCAGCTGTGGAATGGGGACACCCGGGAGCTGACGCGCCAGCTCCCTTCCTTCGGGTGCAGTCAGTCCAGCAAATTCTCGTCCATCTTTCCCAGCTGTCTCTGTGCACCAGGGCCAGCAGGCTCCCCTTCGGGAGGGGAACAGATGGCGGGTGAATTCCTGAATGGCCACGTTGCTCACATCTCCAGGTAACCACGGTTAGGGGAGGGAACGTTACTGCCTCAAAGGTTCACATCACACAGGGCTCACTGCAGCCTTGTCTACAGCCTGTTTATTTAAGGGGCGATTGAGAATGCAACAGTGACATTCAGGTGCACACAGAGGGATCCTAGCGTGCCTGCCTAGCCTAGCAACTCCTTTCCTCGCTCAGCCCGGGTGCCCCCTGCTTCTGCTTTTGCCAGAACACTCGCTAAGGTGCACATATCCTCCGCGGTTTCTCCTCTGGGACTTAGGCCGTTTGCCTCCACCTGGGAGCCAAGCTTATTTGAATAGCAGCTTCTGAGTAAAAGTAAATGGTCCTTTGAAGAGGAAAAAAATAACTGGCAACATTTCCATGTGTAAAACTCCTTCCCGGGCATTTGTGAACCACGAACAAGCTGACGCGCCTCATCTCTGGACAGTAATAGGCTGTAAAGGGACATCTGTGTTGCGCACATCAGGGCCCGCCTTCTGACGGGCACCGCCAGAGCGGACCTTCTGGGTCAGAGTGGGTTTTCTGAGGGTAATGTTCCAATTTTTGCCTTTTGATATGTGTGCCTAGTTCTTCCCCAAATTGCAATCCAGGCTTGACTGGCAAATATACCCACTTACGGACCCCCTCGCCCCGACCACTCGTGTCTCCACTCTAACATCCTGACCCCAAGCAGTGTGTGCAGAGCGATCCCCAGGCAAGGGCATCACTCTGAGGCTTCCTGGGACATGCACGTGTCCTTGTTTGGGGGCCACCAGGACGGCGCTGCACCCTCAATATTGCTCCTGCACCAGCTGTTGGTCCAGGCTCATGCTCTGGTCGGCTCCTCTGCCTTTGTCTGTTTACCATGGTGGGGGCCGGGGTGCTGGACCAGGCACCACTCCCCACCCCCAGCTTACAGTACTGCTTCTCCTGCTAAATTAAAGCCCCTGTGAACTTATCACTCCAGGGTGGTCTCAGTGAGGAGTTTCCATTAACCAAGTTGCCCCTCTGAACTCTTTAATCTTGCCCATGGATGGGTAGAAAAGAGACACCTGCGGTTAATCCTCTACCACCAGTAATATTTTCAACAAAAACCTCTGGTCTTCACTTGAAAAAGAGTCCTGAAATTTTTTTTGCCAGTGTTAACTATCAGAGGTTCCTCTGCCTCTCCTCCCAAGTTTCATAATATCATTTTGCTAATTTATGCCATGAATGGACAAGCTGTATTTTGGCAACTTTAATATAAGAAGCTTCTGTCAGCCAGGCGTGGCGGCAAATGCTTGTAATCCTAGTACTTGGGAGGCTGAGATGCGAGGATCACAGCCTCAGCTACTTAGTGAAGCCCCCTGCTATTTAATGAAAACTTGTTTCAAAATAAAGAACAAAAAATAGGGCAGGGAGTGTAGCTTGGAGGCTGAATGCCCCTGGGTTTCATCCCCAGGCCCACAAAAAGAAATAAAGAGAAAAAGAATAAAAAATAGGCCGGGTGGGGGGGAGATTGGCACAGAGGTAGAATGCCCTTGGGTTCAATCCCCAATACTGAAAAAATAAAAAGCTTCTGTCAGATCAAAGTATCCACTTGAATCACTTTCAAAGTTACTCAAAACAACCCACAAGCCAGGCATGGTGGCACACGCTTGTAATGCCAGCATTGGGGAGGCTGAGACAGGAGGATCACGGATTACGGACAGCCTCAGCTATTTAGTGAGGCCCTCCGCAATTTAGTGAGACCCCGTTTCAAATAAAGAATAAAAAATAGGGCAGGAGATGTCGAATGCCCCTGGGTTCCATCCCCAGACCTGCAAAAAAAAAAAAAAAAAAAAAAAAAAAAGAACCTACACACAAAAAATGAAGTAGATAAGCCTGGCATGGGTGGAGAATGCCTATAATCCCAGTACTGGGAAGATTGCTTACACAGGAGGATCGCAGGTTCAAGGACAGCCTCAGCAAGTAGCCAGACTCAGCAACCTAGACTGTGTGTGTGTGTGTGTGTGTGTGTGTGTGTGTGTGTGTTAGTGGGGATTGATCCCAGGGTCATTCTACTTCTGAGTTCCACCCCCATCCCTTTTTTCTTTTTATTTTGAAACAGGGTCTCATTACATTGCTGCGGGCCTTGTAAGTTATCAAGGCTGTTGTTGAACCCGAGATCCTCCTGTATCAAGCTCCCAAGTACTGGGATGATAGGTGTGTGCCAGCACACCTGCTGAGACCAAACAAAACCAAGGAGTGGATATTTTAAAGTGAGCCATTACCTAGGTGATTCTGAATGTGTGACATTAAAAGGGTAGATGAAAGTTGGGGGCAGAGTGAATGACCTAGCCTGTGACTCCGTACCATTGACATTTTCTGCATTTGCTGCCGTCTGGAGCTGCAGACTGAGCTCTGACACCTGGGTAGCTGTCTCTCCAGGTCTATCCTTCCCACCTTTGCATAATACACCTGGGCACCGGTCCCAATGGTAATACTGCATTTTTTGAACCAACAAAAAGGAGAACGAGTTTGCTCAAACTGGTGGTGCATGTGAATGGGAAACTAGTGGCCATCTATTTCAAATGAGAAAGAGCTCTGTAGTCAGATCCTCTTTATTGGGTGAATTTTTAGCAGAGTAATGGTGTTCTTCGCAAGAAGACTGACAAATCCTACGCAAGGAAAAGGCAGTTTAAGGAGATGTCATTAGCAAACCCAAGTCAAGCAGAGCAAGTGTTTTCAGCCTGAAAGCAATTCTTCCCCAATCTCTCTTCACAGCTCATTAGTTCCACAAGAATCAGGAGAAAAAAGGTGTTTCCTAATTATCCTGCCACAGGAGAAACTGAGCTGGGGAAGGAAGCTGGAGCGCCATAGCCTGGCACAAATCTGCCGGTGCCGGAGGGAGAAGTAGGGTTCTCTTTATCCTGTGGCCTGAGCCCAGTGAGAGGCCAAAGGCGGGGTATTTATGCAGGATGACAGCCCCTCTGTTTGGGAGGTGCTTGGCACCAAGGGCCTGCTTCTCATCCATGGCCTTAAATAAACTAAGAGAACCTCCCTGAACCTCTCAAGTATTATTGGTAGCAAGGGGTTACTGAGACCTCTGTAGTGCTTTGAGAACCAAGTGCAAGCACCTGGGCAAAGTGCCTATCCCACCGAGAGGCACATGCTAGGGCCTCAGTCAATGGCACATGTGCAAAGAGGTCTCCAGGGCTTTGTTTGAGAAGGCGATGGGTCTATTTTGGCAATTTCAACATGAGTGATGTAAGTTTCTGTGGTTCAGGACTCAGGGCTGAGGCAAGCTGGAAGGCTGTGGGATGAACCCTGTAGTGAAGGTGTCTAGGAGTTGGGAGTACAAGCTAGGGAAGCGCTCCCCAGACACACAGGGCTCTTCTCCCCTATTGAAATTCTCTGCTCATGCTGGATCTCAAAGCAGCAGAAGGAAAGAGCAGAAGTGGGTGTGGTGATTGCACAGGGGACCAATGGGGCCAGCGGCTGGAGAGGAGAGGATGGGCAGGACTTCTTCTGCTCCTGCCCGGGAACAGGATCCTGTGGGCAATGGTGCCAACACCCAGTAGGTACCATAGTGGTGGAGAGAGGAGAACCGGTATCTTCAGAGTTTTGAAATGCTTATTCTTGAACAGGGGACACTTCCAGAGAGGAAGGGTGTTGAAGTTAAGGCAGGAAGTCAGCTCCCCTAAACATTTAGGGTAACTGCTGATAGGAGAGCTAACACTTTGAAATTTTGTAGATGTTGGGGTCTGTGGAAATTGCTGGTATCCCATCTTAAAGCTTGGTTCAGCTCTCTGTGGTCCATCAGTGATGATGCATCGCTCAGAGCCATGCAGAAAGGACAGTGCCCTCACAGTGATCTGCCATGGTCAGTCTTTGCATTTAATAAGTCCATACTTATTCAAGAACTTCCAGTAAATGACTGGAAGTCCTAACTCTAGTTAGATCATCTGGTCACCAAGAAGGGGATATCCCTGTGATATGAAATCTTCTTACCTTTAGGTGGCCCTGATGGAAACCAGAATAAATACACTGCAATTTGTATTTTACTATGCCAGTGAACATCAGCTATAGTTACCAGGTGTTAGAATGGAATGCTATTGATGCCTTCGGCTTTGCTAACCTCTAGAGCTTCCAGACTGGCTGAGAGGTGAGAGTTGGCCCTGGCAGGTTAGAGACCACAGAAAGGGCCGCCTGACCACTTGGAGGACATTTTAGCATCCTAAATGGAGGCAGATGTGAACCAGGAGGCAGGCCACTGTCCAGCCCAGAGGCCAGCCTCCTCTAAGGCTTCCCATCCTTGCTTGGCTGCCCGGGAGCACTGAGTGATTCTGCCCAAGACAGACTTCACATCTGGCAATAGGGTGTGGACACAGTCTCGCTGGGCCAAGCCAGGGGTCTGGCAGTCAGGGGTGAGTGCCGGCCCCCACCAAAGACCCAGCTACAGCTCCTTCCACCTCAAGCATCTGGTCTCAGTCCAAGGCCCCCTGCCTTGGACTTCTGATTGTGTGTAGTGCCCCTGCATGGTGCTGAGGGGAGATGCCAGCCCATTCCCCACTTCCAGCAAGACCTGCTTCACCACAGAAGAGTGCCAGAAGCTTCTACCCAGCACCTTATCCTTGGCAGGAAGATCTCTACTTGCTCACCACTGCCCTGGCTCATCTTTCAAAATCCAGCCCTGGTTCCCAGAACAGTGAACATTTCCTGGGTGTGGGCAGCCCACGAGATGATGCTCCCATCCCAGGCCACTTCCTTCCAGTTCTTGCCAGCCTCAGGACAGAGAAAACTGCCCAAGGCGACTGGGCCTGAGAACTGCATGCTGTCCCCTTGTTCTGCCTTAATTTCCTGCTCACTGTGGTTTCTGGGGAAGGTGTTCTGTGTCCCGGCAGAAAAATATTTCCATTCTCACCAACCTGTTGAGAGATGTGAACACCGGGCCAAAGCCTGCTGAATACTGTGCCTGGGAACATGTGACCTCTCTTTCCAATCTAGGCCAGCTAGCTACTCACAAGCCTTTCTCAGCAGGTGACAATATGCACGATCTGTTCTCCAATTGGAAAAGTCTCTGAAGTTGTTTCAAGGTTTTTACTCCTTTTTTCTTAACATTCGCCCCCTTCCTCAATTCTCCCACCAACTCCCTCCACCTCCTTTCCCAGGGTGGGAAGAGGCAGCCCACCTGTTTCCCTTCCCTGGGTGTCTATAACCTCTGCCCTCTCCAGCCCAGCCACCCCACTGGGGCCTAGTCAACAGGGTAAGAATGAGGTCCTGTGGGCTCTGGGCTCCAGCCTGAGGCTTGGCCTGGGCTGGCCTTGATAGCGAAGCTGCCTCTGCGTGACCTGTCATTTCTGCTGTGATCACCTTCATATCCACTGTGTGCTGAGCCCTTGGGTCAGAGTGCCTGAGCAACAACTGGGGCAGGCACTGATTTAAAAATTTTCATTGTTTTTCTTTCTCTCTGATTTCCTTTCTTCTCTGTCTCCCTCTCTCAGTGCTGACTGGTTCTCTGGACCTCTGAATCTCAACTTTCTCCCAGGATCACATCACAGGGTCTCTCAGATTAGGAAAGAAAGTTACGGTGAAAGTTAGAAGCGCTTTGAGGTTCTTGGGTCCAAAGGTCCTAACAGATAACCCAGCTTCTGGAGTTCTCCATCTGGTGGGAGCTGCAGGCGCAGTGTGCCTGAGAGTAAGATGGACATTTGTGTTGACAATTGTGCACATGCGCAGAGGTGGCTGAGGTGACTCTTGCAGCCCAGAGTCACTCTAACGAGATGGGTTACCCAGCAGGCAGGCCACAGTGGGCACACAGAACACAGCAGGGGAAACACCATGTACTTGGCAGATAGCAACAGAGATGAGCAAGGGCCTTGCACTGTATAGCTTTTGATAAATGGTGGTTGGCCTCAGAAGCTTTAGCTGGCCAGGGCTCTGTGCATTCATCCCCAGACTGGAGGCCTGAGCTCCCACTGGACAGAATGGTTCCTCTCGGACCCATGGCAAGCTTCAGGGTGGTAGGAATGAGGGGTGGGGTGGACTGCCCTCTCTAGGTGTCAGCTCCTGGAGGGGGCTATGAGACCCAGGAGGGAGGTGACCCAGGGCCAGCAGGCAGGGAGAGGACAGATGCCAACTGTAGCTCTCCCTGTGGGGGTACCCCTTGTGGCCTGGTCCTTGGCCAGCACTGAGAGAAGCCAGGAAAGAAGCACAGAACTGCCTGGGGCCGAGGCAGGAGGCCACTTGCTTGGGGAGGCCTTGAACTGGAAGATACAAGAGTTGCATCTACTATTCCTCCCCATAGAGCTCTGGGGCCACTGAACAGCACACTCACTAATTCTATCTGCCCACCCAAGCTCCATAGCATCATGGAAGCTGGTTAAGGGAGGTTGTGGGGAGATGCAGTCCTCACACGGAGCCCCTGGTCTCCCGGGACCCACTCAGCCCATTGGGCTCATCCTCTGCATCCTGTTCAGCCTCTGCCTCCTGCCCGGTCTCAGCAAAGCCTCCCAGCAGGGGAGGGCTGGGAAGGTACTGGGGGAGTCGGCCTTCCCGCTTCATTTCCGCCAGCTCTTTGGCACAGCAGCTGGGTGTGTTGGTCTCATAGGTGTCATGGAAGGTGTTGTAGTCCACCTCATAAAAGCCCTTTTCCAAAGTGAGGACTGGTGTGAATCGGTGGCCCCAGAGCACCTCTGTATCCATGTAAGAGCTTCGTGCCTGGCAAGTCATGCCTGGGGAAACAGAAACCACATGCATTAAAATGATCCTTTAATTCATCCAGTTGATCCATCCATCCATCCATCCATCCGTCTATTCATGCAGTCATCCATTCAATCTATGCATCCCTCCCATCCATCCATCTGTCCATCTAGTCTAGTCATTCCATCACCAATCCAATAATTCATTCCATTTCTTAAGTAGTTCTTAAGCACATGAAAATGTAAAGTTGAACAGAGCATAGTCCTTGTCTAGAAGGTGCTCGAGATATGGTGGGTACAAACAACTAGAAGTTAACATGCAAGATACTGGAGTACATTCCCAGAGACCAGAGCAAATACTTTTTGGAATAGTCAGAGGCAAGAACATGACTCCTGAAAATAGCGTTCAATTATTCAGGTTTAGAACTGAGTCAACAAAAGAGGCAGAGAAAGGGATTGAACAAAGATAAATTCAGTTAGTGAACACAGAGAAGCTGACAGGTATTTAGAACATATGGGGATTGTTTTGGGTAGACACATATGGACAAAAGGCTACACACTCATACACATACACACACATGCACACACACACACACACACACACATACATACCACGAGAAGAACAGACATACACTCGCCACTTGGCTCCTTGATTTGAGGATGCGCCGATGCGTCCATTCTCTCTTCATACAGCCCTTGCCAGGCCTGTGTTATTTTTAGTTGCTTTCTCTCCAGAGAGAGGGGACAGCTTTGTTTATGGATGAAGCAGCCACTGTGCTTAGGGTCACAGGAAAGCAGATTTCTGTTTGATCTTCTGGACAAGGAAGGTACCAGCTCATGCCTTTGGCCCTCGAGGAGGACCTTCTCCCTCTCCCCACCTTATGCCTTCCCTGGGAGGGCATCATAGGAACCAGACGCAGGCCAAGGGCTGTACTCCGCCCATCTGTGCTCTCACCCCAGATGCTCCAGGATCCTCTACACCCAGTGGGTTTGTGGCCAACCCCTCAATTCAGGTCTCACCCCTTGTGCCCAGCCCTCAGCTTCAGCAGAGGTAAGACCTCTGCGGAGGCACTGACCAGCCTCACCCGGGCCCAGATGGCTGCGGGGTCCCAGGGCCTCAGGTGGACCCCTGTGGGTTCTTCCTCCAGGGACTGGCAACGAGCTGCCCTGTGGCTACAGAGCCTGCTGCTCGTCACCTTGCAGTGAAAGCACTCCCTCAGTGTCCGGCTTCGCCTGTGCTTCACTGTGGCGCTGCCCTTAGGCACTGATTTCCCTCATTCTGCTGACACAAGTGACTTCCCCAAACTCGCACAAGTGGGCTCCAGCAGAGCCGCGCCACTCAAACTGAGGGTCCAGGAGAGAACGCCAACCGGGCCACTGGAGTCGTTGGAGTAAGAACAGAGCCTGGTCTCCCTGGGCTCCCTGTAGTCCCAACAGAGCAAGCATAGCCCAGGTCATAGGAGCAGGATGTCAAAGCATAAAGACTGGCCATGGCTTTGAGGGCAATATGAGAGGAGGAGCTGGCTGGGCAGGGGAGCACTCATCCCTCCACTGATCCTGGTCCGTGGGTGCTCCCTGCTGTGTGGCTGGTGGCTTTGAGGGCAGTCACAGGTTGAGGCAGGCTTTATCCTTTGTCCCATGTCTCTGACCTGATCTCTCCTTTGTGACATCAAAGTAGTACCTTTCCCTCACAGGCTAAGCTGTGTTCTGATCCTGGCTCTGTCGTCAAGGGCAGGGTGACCTGCGAGCTCCCAGCTCTGCAGGAGGCAGCTCCCAGCATCCTGACTGCCATCAGCCCCGGGGGCTCTTGTGGCTGCCACCATATGCTGCCTGGCCAGGCTCCGGCCCTACCAGATGGCCAAGCAGCCCCCTCTGGCACCAGTGCCCAGGGCCTGTTAGCACCCCTGCCTGGCGGTGGAGGTCCTGTCCAGGTCCCCGACCCAGAAACTAACTTCCCACAGTTCAGGGGTCCCAGACACCTCTGTGACAGGCCCTCTGATATTAGGGGCCAGCATGGAATAAGAAAACAAGCTCTAGATTTATTAATCAAAGGCCCAGGGACAGACATTGTGGGCACCATCCTTCCACGGCTCAGTCCACATTTATAAAACAGGACAGAAGTTGGCCCTACACTGTTGTTTACAAGGACTAGAAGAAAGCCATGTGTATTATTCTGAGCATGGGCAAGTTTTCTGTAAGTCATCATTAGGGTCTGGGCTGCTGCTCAGTATCTCACTAAATTGTTGACGGTCTCACTAAGAGGCTGAGGCTGGCCTTGAACCTGTGATCCTCCTGTCTCAGCCTCCCAAGTACTGAGATTTATAGGTATGTGCCACCATTCTCTTCAGGAATGTGGAATCTCTTGGCTGCCAGGTGCCTGCCAGTATCAGTAGCTGAGTAGGGGATACCAGGCTGGCCTTGAGAGGGCATCTCCCTGGGCTTCTGATTTTGCAAGGAAGGGGCTCTGCATGCATCGGGTCCACCCACCCAACCTTTGGGAGGAAGGAAAGCTGAGGCATGGATGCTCCGTATGGGGCTCCCCCAGGTCTGGGGTGCAGATGTTCTGAAGACAGGACTGTGTGCGCATCTCCCTGAGTTTAGGAAATGTTCACACTTATGACAAAGTCATCCTAGGTATGGATTCCATGAAGCCCTACTTTAAACACCAGCTTGCTTTTGTGTTGCCCCAAGTTATCCGACAGCTATTCAGGATGGGGGACACTCTGGGCTGTTGGAGATGAGAGTGCGCCCCGGGGTCTCCCGTCTGGCTCTGCAACTTAGAGCTTGCTCCTGTCTGCGCCTGCTTCCATCCTGTACCTCAATGGATACTATCTGACAGGGCGGGCTCGGCACAGGATTAGATAACATGTTTGCAGTCTAGAACTGTGACTGGAACCTGGGCGGTTCCATCAGTGTTGGTTGGCTATTGCCATGGCTTCGTCCTGAGCGACAACACCCTTAGGTCACAACTAGGGGCTGGGCGAGCTCACGGAACCATCTCGGGACTCTCTCCCGGGGGCAGGGGGTCTACGCCCCCAGGTGGGGGACGAGGACCGGACGTCTTACCTGTGGCTTCCACCATCCCTTCCAGAATGACCACGACTTCGAACTCCTCCTGATGCAGCTGCGCCCGGGACATCTCCCAGAAAGGGCTCTTCTCGTTGATCTCATGCGAGATGATGAGCGGGGACACCAGGAAGAGGCGGTCGTCTCCGGTGTCGAAGCCCACGTTGATGTCCGTCTGGTTCAGCGGGATGAACTCCCCTTCCTTGGTCTGGCGGGACTTGATGAGCTTGGCGCGGATGGAGGCCTCCACGATGTGCGAGTTGCGCAGGTCGCCCACGCGGAACATGAGGCACAGCTTCTCGTCCCGCATGGAGATGACGGCGTGGTTGGAGAACATGAGCGTCTCCGCCCTCTTCTTGGGCTGGCTGATCTTGACGAACATGCAGCCCACCATGAAGGCGTTGACGATGGAGCCCAGGATGGCCTGCACCAGCAGGAGCACGATGCCCTCGGGGCACTTCTCGGTGATGACGCGGAAGCCGTAGCCGATGGTGGTCTCGGTCTCGATGGAGAACAGGAAGGCCGACACGAAGCCGCTGAGGTTTTCCACGCACGGGATCCACTCCTGGTCCCCCACGTGGTCCAGGTCACCGCGGATGTAAGCGATGAGCCACCAGATGAAGCCGAAGAAGAGCCACGTGGTGGTGTAGACCATGGTGAAGACCAGCAGGTTGAAGCGCCACTTGAGGTCCACCAGCGTGGTGAAGAGGTCGCTCAGGTAGCGGTAGGTCTCCCGCACGTTGCCGTGGTGCACGTTGCACTTGCCGCCCTTCTCCATGTAGCGCTGGCGCGGCTTCTTGCCCTCCGCCAGCAGCCGCGTGCGGTCCGTGGCGATGGGCACGTAGTCGCGGGCCTGCTTGGGGATCTTCTTGGGGTCCCGGGAGGTGACTCCAATCTCCATGTCCTGGTGCATAGCGTTCCTAGAGTCACCTGCCATCGCCGGCTGCCAGGGGTTAGAAAAGACATCGCCGAGAGTGAGCTGGGCGCTCTGACTCCCCGAGGCCTCTCCCTAGTGCCCAGCGCTCAGACTGCGCGGGCAAGGGCAGGGACCTACGTGGTCCCAGTGTGTCTGGTGCCTGCTATGAATCCTAGCGCATAACAGATGCTCGGGAGTTCGTTGAATGACTAAGTGAACAGTACCTAGGTGCAAGCTACACACAAAATACCTAAAGGATTGAAAGAAAACTGGAAGCAATTTTAAAAAGAACAATTGCAGCACTGCATCTTTTCTGTCTCTATTTTTCTTTTCTTTTTCTCTTTGATTGGTACTGGGGATTAATCCCAGGGGCTTCTGCCTATGATCTACAACCCAGACCTTCTTTTTGTATTTTTTATTTTGAAACAAGGTCTTGCTAAGTTGCTGACGGTCTTGCTAAATTGCCGAGGCTGACCTCGAACCTGTGGTCCTCCTGCCGCAGCCTTCCAAGCACAAGTGTGAGCCATCACACCAGGCTGAAACAATGTATTGCCTGCCTACTATGTTCTATGCATGATGCATCGTTTGTCACCTATGGCTGCTAGAGATTCCCATTACGTAACGTGTGCGTTTACATCACGCTGATTTCAGTCTCTCTTGCTTCATTAGGATGCAGATTTCAGGAGAGTATAATTTCCTGTCCACTTGGTTCCCTGACACCTTCCAAGCACCTAGAGAACTACTGTGTGCTCAAAAGAAGTTACTGCACTTCACAAAAGAAGAGATACCAGTGGCCAATAAATATATGAAAATATGTTCAGCATCATTAGCGATCAGAGAAATGCAAATCAAAACTATTCTGAGATTTCACTTAACCTCAGTTAGAATGACAATCATTAAAAACACAACAGCAACAAATGCTGGCAAAGATATGGCAAAGTAGGAACTCTGATACATTGCTGGTGGAATTGCAAATTACCACAACCACTTTGGAAAAGAGTATGGAGGATCCTCAGAAGAATGGGAATGAACCAGCTGTACCACTCCTGGGTCTCGACCCAAAAGTACTGAGACCAGACCGCCATAGCAATGCACGCATATTTATGTTTATGGCTGTACAATTCATAATTGCCAAGCTATGGAATCAGCCGAGATGTCATTCAACAGATGAGTGGATTAAAAATTGTGAGATATACACACAATGGAATTCTACTCCGCCATAAACTGGAGAATATTATATTATGCTAAGTGAAATTAGTCACAAAAAGTGAAAGGTCGGATGTTCTCTCTCATGTGCAGAGGCTAGGAAGAAATTGGGACACAGTGGGGCTCTGGGCCAAGGAGGAGGAGCCTTAGTGGGGTGAGGGAGGGGACCTGAGGGATGCAGGGATGGGGAGGGAGACTTGAAGAGGGAAATACTTCCATGGACATTATGTACATACACACATTTATCAGCGTCAATCACAATTTTATGCCCAGGAGAGATGGGGAAGGGGAGAGAGTGGGGCCTGAACTGGGAGAGGGCTCAACAAGGGCTGTGTGCATGTGTGCCTCTATCACTTGGAACTTCATCAGGATATATGACTGCAATGCATAAAGAGTAGCAACTCAACAAAGGGATGGATAAATAAGAAAGCAGAGTCCAAGGAATTTATGTGACACCCAGGCTACCAAATAAGACGTTGATAAGCCGGGTGTGGTGGTGCACTCTTGTAATCCCAGTGAGGAGGTAGAAGGAAATAGGCAGATAGGGAAAAGGCCTCGGTAGAAAAAACTTAATTTCCTGAGGGGCGACGAATATCAGCTCTTCCAAGGTTCAGAGATAAGAAGGACCAAATCTTCACAAAACCATCTGTTTACTAATCAATAAACCCAGGAGACATCACTGGAGCAAGTCTGACACTCCTCCTGAAAGGAGACTCTTCAAAGGACATGCAAATACCCTATGCAAATTCTGAGAGCTGCTTCCCAGAATCCCAAACTCACCACAACCAACAGAGGACATGCAGACATATATAAACCCCTAGCGCAGCCACCAAAACAGTTTTTCCCTCTCCGGGAACCCCTCCCCTTTGGAGAGCTCTTCTCTCTCTCTCTCTCTCTCTCTCTCTCTCTCTCTCTCTCTCTCTCTCTCTCTGGTCGTGTTAGCCTTGAGAGAAGGCGGAGTGCAATGAAGGCATTTGGCCCGGACTACACTCAGGTAGTGACCTGAAGGCCTCTGCTGGACATCAAGGCCGACCAAGGCCCCTAGGGGTGACCTGCACTTCTTTTCTGGCAGGTCATGTGGACTCTGGGAGAAAGCAGTTTGCAACTGCTGGACATCAAGGCCGACCAAGGCCCCTAGGGGTGACCTGCACTTCTTTTCTGGCAGGTCACGTGGACTCTGGGAGAAAGCAGTTTGCAACTGATGGCACTTGGCTCGGGCGACACTCGAGTAGTGACCTGAAGGCAGCTACTGGACACCAGAGCCCCAACAACCCTAGAGGTGTTCTGCCACTTTCCCTATTCCTTTTTGGCAGATTGCGTGTACTCTGGGAGAAAGCAGTTTGCAACTGAAGGCATTCGGCTTGGGCTACTCTCAAGTATTGTCCTGAAGGCACCTGCTGGACTCCAGAGTTTCGACAGCCCCTTTGGGGTGTCCAGCCACTTTTCCATATTCCCTGCTGCTTCCAATAAACCTTTTTACTCCCCTTCCTGCAGTCTGTAGGTGTCATTCTTCGCTCACCACATACAAGAATCCGGTAAGGAAACGCCGAGTTTCTTCTCTAGAAACTCCATTTCATCTTTGATGAAACACCGGGTTTCTTCTCAAGACCCCCCCCCCATTTCATCTTGGAGGCTCAGAAGAAACTCCCCATTTCACCAGCATTTGGGAGGCTGAGACAGGAGGATCCAGATTCGTGGACAGCCTCAGCTACTTAGGCCCTTTTCAACTCAAGGAGACCCTGGTTCAAAATAAAGAATAAAAAAATAGGGCTGGGAATGTAGCTTGAAGGTAGAATGCCCTTGGGTTCCACCCGCAGTGCCACACACACACACACAAAAAAAGAAAGTTGGTAAAGCTGATATTTGGATTCCTGTTCATCTGCCCCAGAGCCTGTGTGTTTCCCTTCATACCTCATCGTCTCCTTTCCTTTCATCTGGAGTCTTTAGCAGCAGACAGAAAATAAAAGGCAGGCTGTGTCTGTGTGCCAAGTGGTCATTCCTACCATCTGTGTGGTGTCTGTGCCTGTCAAGCACTTACTAAAATGACAAATTTCTGTGTAGAGCCACCTTTTAAAAATGTCCAGTTATTTCCTAAGAAACTGAGATGGGCAGGGTGTTCATGCCCCAAAGCTTTCGAAAAGACTATTCTTGGAGGATGTGCCACACTTCAGAGATACCCAGAGACCTGCAAAATCCATCCCACTGTTTTTCTGCTCAGACACATTTAAAATGCACTGAGACGTGGATGAAGATTATTAGCATCCGCACAATTAATAACTACTTAGAATTTTTCTTTTTTTTTATGGTACTGGGGTTCCTGGAAGCCCTTCTACCTCCGGACTACACTCCCACACCTATTTTATATTTTTTTTATTTGGAAACAGGGTCTCTTAAGCCAGCAAGGCTGGCTCCAAACCAGCGCGATCCTCCTGTCTCCACCTCAAAAGCGCAGGGATTACAAGCATGTGCCACCACGCCCGGCTAACTACTTAGAATTTCTAAGCATCATGAGCCAGGTATTGCCCTAAAATGTACACTCATTAGCTCGTATAATCTTACCAAAAAGCTATTGAGTAAATAGTTATTGTGAGGGGTCAAAAACAAAAAGTGTCCCTCAGACCTCATGCTCTGGAGCCATTGGTCAAAGGTGGGTCCCTGGGGTGTGGCCTTGGGGCCTAAATGCGTCCTTTGCCCCCTCTCCTGGCTCTCTCTACTTCCCATAATCATGCCCCAAGGACCTGTAGCTCAGGCTCCTGTTTGACAGCCATTGTAAATGGACTGTCTGTATATGGACTGAGACCTCCAAACCCTAAGCAGATAAACCCTTCTTCCTCTAAGTGTTGAGTGTCAGGTGTGTGGCTCACAGTGGATGGAATGCTGACTGAGACAGTCATTTTCTTGGAGGAAGAAAATGAAGCTCAGGTAGCATGTGGCCAAGTTAGGTTTGGGACTCAGGTTTATCTGGCTTAAGCCCAAGGGCTTAGCCTCAGCTCTTACATACAATGGATGGCTTGAGCTGAGACTCATGAACTGCGCCCTCCAGAAAGTTCTAGGAGCTCTGTTCCCGGGAGATGTCACCTTAGGTGATACTGTAATTCAATCATCTTTCAGGAGGCTTTCCTGAATTCCATAGAGATACCCCTTCCCAGGTGTACTGCTAGTCCTCCCCCATTGCCTTTCTTAATCTTGACTGAGAACCACAGGGCCCTGACCACTCTGTGACCTGGCCTGATACATTTCTTCTCTTGCAGACTTGAACCCAAGCCTTGAACATCGCCAAGTATGGAGTATTTTAATTACTGTTCAAAATACTGAAAGTATCTCAGAGGTAGAATGCCCCTGGGTTCAATCCCCAGTCCCACACATAAAAAGAAAGGAAGGAAGAAAAAGCTTAGCTGGGCATGGTGGCGCATGTTTGTAATCCCCGTGCTTGGGAGAGGATCACACAGGTTCGAAGTCAGCCGCGCTGGCTTAGGAGACCCTGTTTCCAAATAAAAAAGTATAAAAAATGGGTCTGGGAGTGTAGCCCGGAGGTAGAAGGGCTTCCAGGAATCCCAGTACCACCAAAAATAATAAAAAATATATATCACATTGAAGTCTTCCAAAGGGTTATTTGTCTCAGACATCTCTCAGCCATTTCCCATCCTGCACAGGGCCACCTGCTCCCTCCCGTGGCTGTTATGAAGATAAATGAAACAAGGAGGGACATACTTGGGGCTTCTTTGCAGAATCTCAGGCAGGGCTTGGCTCTGCCTCTAGGTAGGGAGCATTGTATTGAAAACCGGAGCAGAGATCTCCAGAGCTGGTGAGATACGCTGTTTTCCCTGTGTGCTTTTGGGGATCCCAGGACAGAGTTCTGATAGGTGTGTTGCGGTGAAGCCCTCCAGCCACTGATGTTGGGCAGGGTACCAACAGGGTCACGAGAATGTGCCATGGGCCAGCACACTAGGAGAAGCGTATTCTCCTGCCCTCAGCTCTTGGGGGAGAACAGCTTTCTGCTGATTTTCCGCACTGTTTCCTTCATTATTTTTAAACATACTCTGATACATTCTCGCATGCTGAACTAGAAGTCAAGAGATGTTTTCTAGGGCACCTCTGCCCAGATCTGAAAACTTTTTGCATCTGGCAGACAGGAAAAGCTCGTTTACTTCTTCAGACTTAAGAGTGGTGTATATTGTCCAAGTTTACTGGAATCATATGCAGAAGTTACTCCCCACTCGACCCCAGGTAAGATTTGGATTCTCGCCCAGTGTCCAACAAACTTGCTCTATGGTCACAGAAAAAGAATCCTAACTTTCTTTGACTCACTTTCCTCTGCTATAAATCTTGGCTGATATTCTCTAGCCCTCTAGCTCTGGGAGCCATCATGTGGATCTGTGGAAAAAGTATATGATACAAACCCAAATACAGGCATAATGTACCTCCAGTCACACGCCGCATGAAGACACCAGGTTGATAATGGGCTGCATATACAACGGCAGGCCCACAAGACTCGATGGCCCAGTGACATTGCATGCATCGTAACTTGTATAAATATGCTCAAGGGTATTTGTACAATAATCAAGTCCCAGAAGGATGCACTTTCCAGAATGTATTTCCATTGTGAAGTTGCATGACTCTGTGTATTCATAAACTCTCCTTGAGTTTAAATACAATGCAGCGTTCCATTAGTCTCAGTTTAAAGATGAAGACAGAGAGGCCAGGAGCACTTAAGTCAAGCTTCTAGAGCCCCAGTGGAGATTTGCACTGAGCTGATTGGCACAGAGCCTCTGTCCTAGAACCTCTGGCCTCCAGTGCTCTCTGCCCACCAAGGCAAGCTGATTTCCAGGGACAATGGAGATGAACTTCTTTAATCAGGGCTTTTGAGCTCCATTCCATTAAAGATAAAACATCCATCCAACACGCATTAATTGAGGACCTGGTCATAAATCAAGAAGAAAAATGCAGACCCAGCCCTCCGGTCGTTTCTATTCTACCACTGTCTCTTTGAATCCAGGGTTTATGCAGAACTGTGTGTAAAGAGAGTCAGGTACGGGCCTGGCTGAGGCGAGCCGAGTTCCCAGCTGCTCTCTGCAGGACGCAGGGGAAGGCATGGACTCGAGCAGACTCCACCACACCAAGAGCCTGCCACTGCTCTTCATCTTTCGGTTCCCCGCGCTCCTGGCTGGGAAGCTTTGTGGAGACGGGATGAAAGCCCTCGAGAAAGGCAGGGCTTCAAATCCAGCAAAGAGGTGTAATCTCTTTGATATGAAACACGAGTGGAGACTCAAAGGAGGCCAAATCAAAGGGAGTTGTATTGTAGATGATGCGTGAGCGAATCCTACATCCATATAAATGGGCCTCTGGGCCAGGAATTCCCAGATACCCAGCACAGGGCGGAAGTTATGGCATGGTACAGCACCAGGACCCAGCCACAGCAGCTTGATGGGAGCTGCAGGTGGCGCCCAGCAGGCCTTCCCGGAGAGAGCACTGAGCTGGGAGTTCTGACTCAGATGGTTTCCCTGTCTGCAAAAGTGAGAGTCAGAAACATCTTCATCCATTTCCTCCTTTCTCTCTGGGCCGTTCTCAAGACTGGGGACCTGGTATGAGGTCGGAAGAAGAGTCACAGAGGATATATGTGTCCCTCATATTCGGGTGCTTGGGTGCGGCTCTGTACAAACATATATGACTGCACTGGTTGGGTAAGTGTGAAATGCTTCAAGCTGGTTGGCAAATAGGCTGACCCCAATCCCCTCAAGGACGGTTGGGGTTAGCAGGGTGTACTGGAGGTGCTATCACTTGAGTATATACTGTGCAGAGAGAAGGCACACGAGAGTCGGCAGACTCCTAAGATGCCCTTATGCACTCTGTGGGATCAGGGGGCCCGGGGATGAGACCCTCGCTCCCATGGTTAGGTTGTTACAAGGCACAGGTAACTTTAAGAAAGGATGGTCATGTGGAGAGAGTTTGACCTAATCACGTAAGCCCTTAGAAGGGATGGAGATTTTTCTGAAGCAGGAGATTCAATCACTAAAGGCATTAGATGAGAGGGAGATTCCTCATTTTCCGACCACGGGGAAGGGAGGCAGTGACCTTTAGGAGCTGAGTCAGCCCCCAGCTGACAGCCAGCAGGGTGACCAGGACCTCAGTCTGACAATGGACAACCACAAATAACTGAATTCTGAGAAGCACAGGAGCAGGAAGAGGACCGAGGCCCAGATGACAACAGGGACATGGCCGACCCGAGTCACAGCCGTGACTCCGGCCCTGCGAGAACAGAGCAGAGAACAGAGTCGTGTGACGGCTCTGACCTGCAGAGCCAGTTTATGGGTGTCATTTTAGGCCGTTGGGTCTCTGGTCATCTGATCTGGCAAACATAGAAAATGCGGTGAAGAAAGAGACACTGGCTGAAAGCTGGGAAAGCTGAGTCTGGGATCACACAGCCTGGTTCCTGCTCCACCTTGAGCAGAAGCTCTCTGAAAAGTTACTTCCCTAAGCCTCATTTGTTTATCTGCAACATAGGGATGATAATAGGACTAACCAAAAGAGAGCTGCTGGGGAAGTGTGTGAACGGTGCCTGGTAGCTGCCGTTGGTTGTCTGTATTTAAAAAAAAATGTGTTTTTACTGGATGTGTACAGACTGTTTTCTTGTCATTAAACCCTAAACAATAGTGTCAACAACTATTTCCATAGTATTTACATTGTGTTAGGTATAAGTAATCTAGAAATGATTTAAAGTACGTGGGAGAGTGCAGCAGATTATGAGCTAATACTATGCCATTTTATGTAAGGGACTGAGCCAGTGTGGGTACTCCTGGGGGTCCTGGAACCCAGAGGGCTGCATTATTGTTTTCTACCTGTTGAGAAGAGGGAGAGGGGCAGGACTGCTGGAACAATTCAGCAAAAGAGAACCAGTAGGTCCTGGTGCCCAGGATGTGTCTGCACCAGGCTTCCTTGACTTTATTTCATTTACTCTGCAAGGAGACTTTATCTTAATTTTACAGAAGAGGAAACTAGACACTTAAGATCTTGCCAAGTGCTCATGGCTAATGTGGCAGACCTAGGAGCCAAAGGTGGCTCTAGACCCCTCAGTGGCTATGCAGGGTGCTGGGTGCTGGGTACCCAAATGCTGCTTGCAGAGGTCTCTCCGGGGTCTGAGGAATCCTAGTTGGGACCTCCCAGCCTGCTGCCCCAGGAAGCTGTGCCCAAAGAACCTTTACAAAATCTTCCTTCCTTCCTTCCTTCCTTCCTTCCTTCCTTCCTTCCTTCCTTCCCTCATTCCTTCCCTCCCTCCTTCTTTCTCTCTCTCTCCCTCCCTCCCTTCTTCCTTCCTTCCTTTCTTCTTTCTGGCACTGAGAATTGAACCCAGAGGCATTTTACCTCTGAACCAGACCCCAAGCTCTATTTTATTTTTTAATTTTGAAACAGGAGCTCACTAAGTGCAGAGTGCCTGCTAAGTTGCCGAGGCTGTCATTGAACCTGTGATCCTCCTAACTCAGACTCCCAAGTCCTAGGATTACAGGCCTGTGCCAGCACGCATGGCTGACCTCCTTTTCACCACTCCACACCAAGCAGAGCCTATGCTGCCTGGGCTGTCTGTCAGGGGTGTTTCTTTGGAATGATGGCCTCTGGTTTCTGACTTCCTGGGTCCTCACGTGACTTCCCCTGTATCTGGGGAGAGGTGAAGGGGAGGCAGAGGTCTGAAAGAAGGGCCCTGAGTGCAGTGGGGACAGGGAAACCTGAGGTGCAGGGGGAGACCCCTGAGCTTGGTGTAGATGGGAGAGCCCTGAGCACTGTGCACATCTACAGCCCCAAGCCCGACAGAGACCCAGGAGCCTGGATCCACTCAGTTTGGAGCCAGGTCTTCCTGAATGTGACTCAGGGGTCTTTTGATGACACCCCCAGCTGGCTTTCATGATAAAGCCCTAACTACACAGGACTTGCCTCTGTTCTGCCCTCTAGTACACTGGCAGCCACCTGCTCAGAGGCCACAGGGGACAAACCAGGGGGTGCCCATGGCCTCCTCAAATCGGATGCAGAAATAGCAGCTGAGAGGAGCCAGAAGGGATGTGGCAGGGGTGAGCAGCAGCAGAGGCACTGGCCCCAGCACTGAAGGGACTGGCCCAGAAACTGTAGTCAGGGAGATGGTAGGCAAAGCCCAGTCCCTACCTGTGGTCCCTCTTCCTCATGAAGAGGTCAGCCTAGGCCCCAGCCCCCCTGAGCCTGTGTCCAAACCACACTGAAGGCCCAGCTCCTCCCAGGTGCCCTGCGCTGGTTTTCCCACTTTCAGAATTACCAGCTTTAAAACAAAGCTCCTTTTAGTGCACTCGGGAGTTTAATGGCACAGAGCCCAGCAGTGATAAATCTTTAAAACCCCATAAGGTGCTTCATTTAAAAACCTCATCACTTTGCAGCTATTTGTCCTATTGACTCAGGTAGGGGTCTATTCTTGAATTACTGGGTGTGAACCCAAATTGGCCTGCATGAAGCAGGACCTGTGAGTGCCTAGGGGAAACTGACACAGGCCCATCCATCCATCCATCCATCCAGCCAGCCAACTGGTCAGTCAGTGGCCCTCCACTGAGCATGGGCAAGATGGTGGCCCAGGAGGTAGAGGACGGTGGAACCTCACTTCTCCGGTTTTCCATCCATGGGGATTTTGTTCAAATGCACGTTCTGATTTGCTAGATCTAGGGTTCCCCAAGTCTTCATCTTATGTAAGGAGCTTCCAGTAGATCCTGCAGGTCCTCAGCACATATTTTAGCAGCAAAGCTTCATCCCTGGTGCATGCCGCAATCTGCTGTGACCTCAGATGACTAATGGGCAGAGAGGCTGAGGACCACGGTATCACCTCTGCCCTGCTGGAGCTGAGGGATAGCAGGGAGCACACAGGCCGACAGATCAGGGCCACAGAGTGATAGAGAAACCCCGCTCAGCTCTGAGCTCAGTCAGGGTAGGTGAGGATGAGACAGGAAAGCCAGGTGCAGAGGGCACCTGGAGAGTGGGTTGGGTAGCACCACCTTCCTGGTGTGTGAACAGGGGACCAAGCAGGAAGAATCACTCAGGTTTTGAATGTCCATTATGTGCCATCTCTGTGCCGGGAGTGTTTTTTAAGCATTGTATCGGTTAATACTCCAACACGTTTCTCAAGCTTGCCTTAGGGGCCTCACCTTACGGAGCACAAAAGCACAGTGATTTAGTCACTGGTAACCTGCACACAGCTACTGAGGGCAGCGAGACCAGGTTCTGTCTCACTCTCAGCACAGGTTGCTAAGCCCTGGGGGTTTGACAAAGTTACTCCCAGCCTCCATGGGAAACAGCCCAGGATACAGCCAAATAGCCCGACAGATGCCTATGCTATGCCAGGAAAGCAACTTTTTTTTTTTTTTTCAGTACTGGAGATGGAACCCAGGGACATTCTACCCCCAGATAGAGGACACAGCTTGTTTTGACTGCCGTACATCAGATGCAACCAGGCTGCCAGAGGCACAGCCCTACCCCTCCTCCCATGGGGCTGCTCCCCCTCCCCTGCTTTCCTCCAGAGCACCCCCTACTCATCTAACTTCTTGGCTTCTCAAAGGACAACAATCTCTGCTCCCAGTTCCCTCCCTGCTGCCAGGAGAATGGGGCACCTGCCATTCTGGGAAATCACTGGGGGTGCCCTTTATAGTATCAGAAGTGTGACTTGGACAGTTGGGCCCCCTACAGGATAAAGACCACCAAGGAAGAGCCAAGGACTTCACTCCATCTGAGGTGGGTCGGCTTCTGCCAGGAGTGAGGCCAAATGCTTCCTCTGACTTTCACAGCTAGGCGGCGGGCAGTGATACCATGGAAACCAACACCCCTGGGCTGGGACTAAACTCTGTCACCTACAAAAACCGTGGAGTGCAGCTGATGGACAGGGATCTCCCAACACACACACACACACACACACACACACACACACACACACAATCACATTTGCTTATTGGTCATATACAGATCATAGGCTTTCTCCTGCTTTTATTCAAATGTAACATTTTCTCATACCTCCTCTTCATGTTTTGGATAAATACTTAAAATATTTAATTATCTTTAGTCCAGGAAAAGCAATTATACCAACACTTGGTAAATGTAACCAAAACTTGCTCTGGGCTTCGGGGACCAATAGGGAGTGGTGGGGTCTGCGGTGAGCTGCACACACGTGTAGCTATCAAGGGCTCTAGCTGATTACTGCCACGACAGAATGTGGAGCTGCTGCTGCAGGGTTCTCTGTTTTTTTCTTTTTCCAGAAAATCTAGAAGCTGAAATATGTGACCATGAAATTCCTTTTTTCCCATGATCACAACAAAATCAGGAATTTTAGCAACACTGTGTGAGCCAAAGAAAAGGTACGGGTGAGTCAGATTCAGTGTGCCAGCTGCCATATTATGTTCCTGGGCCAGAGTCAGAGAGGGACCCTTTTACTCCAAGGACACGGTGGCTGTGCTCTGAGTCCCACCGAGCATGGTGCTGAGGGCTGCAGTGGCGCCAGCGCGTGAGCCTTGCAGCTTCCTCTCTGCACTAGGGTCCACCATGAACGCTCTATCAAGCCCCAGGACAAAGGAACGCAGGGGCTGAAGGGGGCAGAGTTCAATTTGGGGTGCGGGTCGAGGGGCTGCCCCTGCGGTTCCCACCACACTGGTTCCCATGGTCCTAAGCGGCTCTGCAAGCTGGTTCCAGCCTGGTCCTCCCCAGCCCCTCCCTCACGCGCACAGCTGACAGGACAACCCTCCTCCCCAAAATGCACCCTCTGCCCTCCTCCCTCTCCACCCTAGCCAGCGCCCCTCGTAAGAGTGCGCAGAGAAGAATGCCGCCGCGGGTCATGGCCACCGTCCTGCACCTCAGTGATGGGAGAAACGGTTCTCAGAATTTCTGAGGATGCCATAGATCCTCCTAGGGAAGGGCTGTGAGGACACCGGGTGGGCGGCGCTGGTGGTAATGGATGCTGATTTCCTGCCCTAGGGAATCCTGGCATGAGGACTGTGGGCTCTGTCTGGGGACGGCGTGGGAGCCCGAGTGCTGGCGTTTCCTCCAGGCTCTGTGGACTCACGGGGTTTGGCATGTGCACAGCCCCTGGAATTCTGCTCAATCAGAAAGGCCAGGGAAGGGGCTTCCCTAGGTGTTCCCAGGGCCAGAGTGGAGAAGGCTCCTGCAGCTATGAGAGGCGCCGTGTGCCAGGAGCAGGCCAGGGGCCCTCAGTGAAATGCAGAGCTGGGACAGCATGGATCTAGAAATAGGTGGTGTCAGATGGGACACTTCATCACCCCAGAGCCGTCCCTGCAGCGTGCTCTGACTGCCCGGGGCCATGGTGCTGCAGCGGGGCACTGCTGGCTAGTGAGTGAGGACTGCGGAGGATGGGGCCTCCTGGGCTTTGCTCAGTCCCGCCCATTCCTGTGGAGCTGTCACAGACTCACGGTCTCCCCTGCTCAGGGCACCCCCCTATCCTGGGCGACATCCAGGGCTGCCTCTGCCCCTCAGAGGAGATCCCTTGATGTGGCCCCTCAGCACCGGTGAGGCGCTGTTGAGAACAGGGTCGAGGTGGAGAAGTGGATGCAAGACTGCAGCTGTTTTGAGGGCCTCAGTTTTTGTGCATGAGTTTTGTGGTGCCTCAATTTGACTCTGAGGCATCCTGGCCAAGGCAAACTCTTCAGGAGCATCTGTGTGCGCTGTGTCTCCCAGGCCTGGTGTACTTTTTGCTTTTGTATTAAACATGTGTTCAACTAATCTCCTGCAATGGGGCTGTGCTGGCTTTCTGTTTTGTTTTGTTTTTTCAGAAAAGCTCTGGGAGTGAGTGCGTGGGTGCGTGCGTGCGTGTGTGCGTGCGTGCGCGCTCAGATGTTACTTTGAACCATGGGCCTCACCTATGCTAACTCCCTTAGCCATCTCAGCAACACTGCAGTGAGTGCGAAGCCTCCATTGTATCCATTATACAGAGAAGAAGCATGAGATTCAGAGCAGGGCAGGAACTTGCCCAAGGCGGCAGGGCTCTGAAGTATCAGAGCTTTGACCTGGCCTCCACCTGACTCCAGAGCCCAAGCTCTCCCAGCCTCCTGCTTCCTGTCCATCACAATCCAGTCATCTTGGTTCTGAGCTACAAACTGCACTCTCCTGGCCACGTCCCATGCCCCAGATTTCCTGTTACTACATAGTTGCCCACTCTGAGTCTTTCTATTTAAGAAATGAAAATATTCATGGGAATTATAAAGTTAAGAAAAACTTCTGCCAGGTATGACGGTGCACGCCTGTAATCCCAGTAGTTGGGAAGCTGAGATAGGAGGATCAGAGGTTCAAAGCAATTTAGGGAGACCCTGTTTCAAAATAAAAAATAAAAAGGACTGAGAGTGTAGCTCAGAGGTAGAATGCCCCTGGTTTCAATCCCCAGTACCACATACACACATACAAAACAATCTTCCATTTTATTAGGAAAATTCTACTGTACCCAATTCTAGTTCATTGTACTTCTCCCCCTTAAACTGAATTAGAATGGGTTAAGAGCAGATATGAGGTAAAAACGATACCATTGTTACTATTCTTCAAAATTGTTATTATGGAATAATAATGGCAACTGGTATCTCTCTCACGTCTTTCCAGAACCCTTGGATCAGCTCATAAATATCCTATCATATTAGTCCCATATTATAGCTGGGCACTTGGGTTGCTAGTTAATTCACCTTCAGGATGCTAGCACTGCAGACACAGAAACACTGCTTGTGTATCTGTATATAATACAAACACTGAAACACTTAACCATAGGTGTAACAGGTGGTCCTGACTCCTAGCTACACAGAGAAGGGGCTGGGTGGGGGCAAAGGGACACTAGAAGATGAGGCTGGGGTCTGAAGCTCCTAAGGCAGCTCAGATGGGGGGAGATAATTGATTGCCAATTTTGACCACATCCTTCACAGATTCCTGACTGCAAGTCCAATGAAGTGTTAAAACCTGCATTAGCCGGGCGTGGTGGCGCACGCTTGTAATCCCAGCATTCTGGAGGCTGAGACCAGAGGATTGCGTTTCACGGACAGACTCAGCTACTTCATGAGGCCCTCCTCAACTTAGTGAGACCCTGTTTCAAAAATAAAGAATAAAAAAATAGAGCAAGGAGTATAGTTCGGAGGTTGAATGCCCCTGGGCTTCATCCCCAGACCCGCAAAAAAAAAAAAAAAAAAAAAAAAAAAAAAAGTAAAACCTGCATTATTTTCTGGTACCTGGAGAGAAACAAATATCTGATTAGAAGTTCTGTGGACTAATCCTATGGTTATTGTGTGATTAAAGAATAAAAAATACCAAAATTTGGTGGGAGATGAAAAGACAGAGAGAGATAGTGTTTCACTTAGGGGTTTTCAGATGAGAGCAGGCAGATCTGGTAAATTTTGCTTGGGGAGTTTGAATCTTTGGGAGAATAGAGACGAAAGATTGTATTGAAAAGAGAACATTTGAGTACATCTAAATGAGTCCATATATGTGTCCAGCAGTTGTTAAAAGGGCAGACTCTTAGGCCTAGTTCAAGGTGTGGAATCCAGGTTTGAAAGGCTCAGTCCCGTGTGAGCACCTTCTAAGAAATTAATTATTGAGAAGTGCGTCTATGCAGCAGGACTGTCGGCTGTGACTGAGACCCTGCCTGCCTCCCACTTCCTGAAGACAGAAGCCTCGTGGGCCTCCTGGGGGAGCAGCTGCGGCCACTCCTGGATCCTTACATCTATTTGCTTTGATATTTAGCTATAGCTTTCTTGTACGATTCATACACATCCTCCCGGTCCAACTGCAGAAGATGTTTGAAATAAATCAGGAATAAAAGGGCATGAAAATCAAATTAATTCATTCTGCATTTTCCCCACATTTGTACCTGTTGGCCCAGCATTCTTTCCTTGTTAATTGTGCCATCTCTTTGAGAATGAGCAGCGCGGTTAAAATCCATTTTCTTCATTGTGACCCTATGCTCTATGTATTCTGCATTAAATAATAAAAGGGATTAATAATTAAATCAAAATAAAAACCACTTGTTTCCTCTCCATGGTCTCAGGAACAGATTTCCTGGGCTGGTACCAATTTGTCCATGATGATTAAGGAATAGGACATAGAAATGCAGAGAAGACAATCACAGGAAAACACGATGATGTGAAGACGAATATGGTTATATATGAGTGAGAAAGGCCCAGGGAAACAGGACACACGAGGCCTATTGGGGGTGCATGGTATACCAGATTTTATTCTAAATGCTTTATATGAAAAGTTTTAACTCCTCCACTCACTTCAGAAAGGCTATGAGGTGGTTCCTATTCGCCCTGTGTTATAGATGAGGAAACAGACAGTAAGTAAACTCACTGCCCTTGAGTCACACCAGGGTGGAAAGAAAGCAAAGCAAAGGGCTGTCCCCAAAACCCAAGAGAAGTGAACAAGAGGACACCCCAGGAGAATGGATGGAAATGAAAAGCCAGTGACCACAAGAGACAAAAGTGGACAAGAGAACCAGAGTCAGGGATCGAGAGCGAAAGAAGGATCAAGAGGCAGGGGACGAAAAGACAAGGGAAAGCGAGCCGGGGCTGGGAGCAGTCAGTGCATGGCAGGACCGCCCACCGTGGTCTTATTTGACCTTTCCCGTGGCATTTCACGGCAGGTATTATCAGACCCACTTTCCAGAAAGCAAACTGAAGGTCTGAGACACTAGGTGATGCCCTGGCCAGAGCAGAAAAAACTCTGACAACTACACAACGACAGATCCACAGCTAGCCACATGAATAAACACTGTGCTCATGGGTTGGAAGGCTCAGTACAGAAAAGATGTGGATTCTCTTGATTCTCCCCCAGTGGATATACAGGCTCAATTCAATTCCTACCAAAATCCCACAGGACTTCTTTCTTTCTTTCTTTTTTTCTTTCTTTCTTTCTTTCTTTCTTTCTTTCTTTCTTTCTTTCTTTCTTTTCCTCTCCCCCCTTCTCTCTCTTTTTCTCTCTGGATAAAGACAAAGAAATTCTCATAGAAAGAATAATTTTGAAAAAGAATAAAATGTAAGAAATTGGTCACCTAATTTCAAGACTTACTACATGGCTACACTGAACAAAACTGTGGTACTGGCAGAAGAACAAACAGACCCCATTTAACAGAACAGAGAACCCAAAATAGACCTTCACAAGCATGCTCAACTTATTTTCGACAAAAGTACAAAAGATATTCAGTGGAGGAAAGATAGCGCTTTCAACAAATGGTGAAGGAAAAATCTGACATCTGTAGACAAAAAAAAAGTCTTAGCCCAACTCTTAGACCTTATACAAAAATGAATCATATACTTCAATGTAAAACTTTTTTTTTTTTTTTTTTGGTGGTACTGGGGTTCCTGGAAGCCCTCCTTCCTCCGGGCTACACTCCCAGACCTATTTTATATTTTGGAAACAGGGTCTCTTACGCCAGCGCGGCTGGCTTCGAACCTGCGAGATCCTCCTGTCTCCGCCTCCCAAGCGCGGGGATTACGAGCGTGCGCCACCACGCCCGGCCGGTCCAATGTAAAACTTTTGGAAAAAAAACAGGAGAAACTCTTCAAGACTCAGGACAAGCAAAGGTTTTCTAGAGTTGACACCAAAACCACAATTTATAAAAGGAAAAACTGATGATCTTCATCAGAACTGAAGACATTTGCTCTGAAGAATACCCTGTTAAGGAGATACAAAAGATAATTTACAGAGTGGGAGAAAATATTTGCAAACTCCATGTCTGGTAAAGGAGTCGTATCTAGAGTATATAAAAAAACTCTCAAAACCCATGGGCCACGTAGGGCGTGGTGGCACACACTTGTCATCCCAGTATTTAGGAGGCTGAGGCAAGAGGATCACAAGTTCATGGCCAGCCTCAGCTACTTAGTGAGGCCCTCTGCAACTTAGTGAGACCTTCTTTCAAAAATAAAGCATAAGCCGGGCGTGGTGGTGTGTGCTTGTAATCCAAGCATTCGAGAGGCTGAGACGGGAGGATTGCTGTTCGGAGACAGCCTCAGCTACTCAATGAGGCCCTTTGCAACTCAGTGAGACTCTTTTTAAAAATTAAAAATAAAAAAAAAATAGGGCTGGGGGGGTGTATCTTGGAGGTAAAATGCCCCTGGGTTCCATCCTTGAAAAAAAAAAAGAAGAAAGAAAGAAAGAAAGAAAGAAAGAAAGAAAGAAAGAAAGAAAGGAAAGAAAGAAAAGAATAAAATATAAGGATGTAGCTCAGAAGTAAAATGCCCCTGGGTTCAATCTTCAGTATTAAAAAAAAGAGAGAGAAAAGAAAAGAAAAGGAACCACATTTCCCTAAAGAGTATCGATATGTAGGTGGCAAATAAGCAGATGAAAAGATGGTCTTCATCACTAACCATTAAAATGTGAATTAAGCCGGGCGTGTGGCACACGCTTGTAATCCCAGCGCTTGGGAGGCGGAGACAGGAGGATTATGCAGGTTCGAAGCCAGCCTCACGCGCTGGCTTAGGAGACCCTGTTTCCAAATAAAAAAAAATATAAAATAGGTCTGGGAGTGAAGCCCAAAGGGAGAAGGGCTTCCAGGAACCCCAGTACCACCCCCAAAAAATTGAATTAAAACCACAGTGAGCTGTCCCCACATACCTATCAGAAAGCCTAAAATAAAAAATAGTGACAACACCAAAGTTGGCGAGGATGCAGAGAAACTGGGTCACTTGTACATTGCAGGCTGGAACGGAAGATGGTACAGTCACTATGGAAAACAATTTGACAGTTAAGGAAAAATAAAAACTAAACATACAACTACCATAGAACCCAGAAATCGCACTTCTGGGCATTTATCCCAGAGAAATGAAAACTTATGTTCACACAAACACCAGCACACAAATATTTATAGAAGCTTTATTCATAAGAGCCCCAGACTGGGGCCAACTCAGATGTCTTTCTGTGGGTGGATGGTTAAATAAACTATGATTCATTCACACTGTGCATGAACATGCGTGTGTGCACACACGAACACCTGAATGAACCCCCAGGGAAGTATGTGGAATGAAAAAGGCCAGTACCAAAAGGATGTATAATGCGCGGTTCTATTTATATAGCAAGCTTGAGGTGTCAAAATTTATAGAAATGGGGAACCAATGAGTGATTAGGTGGCTGGAAGTGGTTGTGGCAATAATAGAGCAACAGAAAAGATACTTGTGTGAATAAAAATGTTGATTTATTGACAATTTGGGCATTGCACTATATTTTTGTGAGATATTACTGTTGAAAAAGGCTGGGCAAAGAGTATGATAGAATTTTCCTTTTTTTGGGGGGGGGGAGACTATTGGGTATTGAACCAGAGGTGTCCTACCATTGGGCTCCTAGCTTTTTCTTTACTTATTTTAAAAATTTGTAAATAGGGTCTTGCTCAGTTGGCGTGGCTGGCCTTAAACTTGTGGGCCTCCTGTCTTAGCCTCCTAAGTATTGGGATTACAGACATGCACCTGTGTGCCCAGGTTCTCTGCATTATTTCTTACATTGCATATGAATCTGTAATTATCTAAAAAATAAAAAAAAAACATTAAATATAAGAAAATGAATATAGTTGGCTGGGCGTGGTGGCACACGCTTGTAATCCCAGCATTTGGGAGGCTGAGACAGGAGGATCCATGTTTGCAGACAGCCTCAGCTCCTTATGCCCTTTGCAACTTAGTGAGACCCTGTTTGAAAATAAAGAATAAAAAATAGGGCTGGGAGTGTAGCTCAGAGGTAGAATGCCCCTGGGTTCCACCCCCAGTATTGTAAAAAGAAAAAAAAAATAAAAGAAAAAGGGAAAAAAAAGAAAAGAAAAGAAACGTAGCAGGAAGAGAGCTAAAGAAGCACCAAAGGGAAAGGTATGTTAAGAGAAGTGAGCTGGTGCATGCTTACAATCCTGGTACTTGGGAGGCTGAGACAGGAGGATCACAGTTGAGGCCAGGCTCAATAATTTAGTGAGAACCTCAACAACCGAGTAAGACCCAGTTTCAAAAATTTTTTAAAATGTAAGAAGGGCTGAGAGTATATCTCAGAGGTAAAATGTCTTTGGGTTCAGTCCCCAGTAAACTCCCTACCACACACAAAAAAAAATACGTATATATTTTGTAAGGCCCCGTTTTCCCAGCAGAGTCTGTCCTGCCTCCCGTGGCCCTGTGAACATCTCTCTAGCGGCACCTGCACTGAGGCTGTACTTTATCCCTGGCCAGGTGTGCCTTCTCCCAAGGGTGGGGCAGGTGTGAGCAAATAATCTGGAGGTCTCTCTCAGGTGCCTGCACAAGGTCTGGCTTGTGGCAGGAGCTCCCTGCATACATTTTTTTTTTTAAAGGAATCTCAATAGCCAGGCATGGTGGTACACACCTGTAATACTAGTTCTTGGGAGACTGAGACAGAAGGATCACAAGTTCAAGGCCAGCCTCAGCAACCTGAAGAGGTTTTCAGCAACTTAGCAAGCCCCTGTTCCCAAATGAAAAAGTAAAATAGGGCTGGGGAGGGGAGTGTAACTTGAAAGTGGAATGCCCCTGGGTTCAATCCCTAGCAACACACATACACACACACGGAATATCAGTGATTTTTTTTCATACACTGGATAAAGGGAACTCTGTGTGTGTGTGTGTGTGTGTGTGTGTGTGTGTGTGTGTGTGTGTGTGTGTCTAGGGTTTGAAAAACAGGGTCATTCTATCTCCAAGCTACACCCTCAGCCCTTTTTAAATTTTTATTTTAAAACAAGCTCTTGCTAGGTTGATGAGAACCTCACTACTTGCTGAGGCTGTCCTCAAACCTGTGATCCTCCTGTCTCAGCCTCCCAAATACTGGGATGACAAGCGTGCACCACTATACCCAGGTGTAGAAAGGAAATTTTTCAAAGCAACTGAGGCTACCCGAGTTGGAGGAGAGGCCTTCATACCCTGGGGCTAATGAGGTTGCTATACTATAGCTCAGTTAGCTGGCTGTCATGGCAGCCTTTGTCTGTAGGGGTCCCTGGGACCGGACACCTGGACACCTGGCTGCTGTTAGCCCTGCAGCAGGGGCAGCCCCTCCCTGCAGGCCTTGAGTACCAAGTACAGTGTTCCAGTGCGTGGCCAGGCGGGGCGACGCGGGTAGAGGCAGAATCCATGAGCAAGCCCCAGGAGGGCTGCACGTAAGGTCCTCTTACTTAGCTCCTGTTCTTCTCCCCATTTCCTCTGAGCACAAGAGGTGCTGTAGGACGGTGGCATTGGGGCCTCCCTGCTTGCAAGACCAGGAGCCTGAAATGTGAGAGAAGGTGTAGGGGTGGGAAGGACCCACAGCCTTCAACAACCACAGCAAGGGGATGAGAGGAAACTGAGCTTTGACCCCCCTCCTGCCCTCCATCTCCCTTTTCCCGTCCACAGACTTTCCAGCCACCATAGGGTTGATCCTTGGAGACCAGGCAGTGCAGTGGCCACCTGCCAACTGGTCAGATCATCCTTGACCTTTGCTCCCCAGCCTGCTCCGGTCTGGATGGATAATGGAGCACCACGTGTAGGGCCCTGCCAGGATCCGCAGGGTCAGGCCTGTGGTGAAGGTTTGGCGCTGACATTTAGCTTAACAGGGCTCTTGGCAAGGGTTGCTGCCATCCTGGGCTCTGAGGACTAGAATAGCTCCCTTATCAGAATGTCAAGGTAGGCGGAACTAGATAGCTGGGTGCTGGGTGTGGGGCCTTCCCAGCCTTCCCAGCTACTCCATCCTTGAAGGGGAAGTTGTTCTCTCTGTTTTAAACTAATTTCAAAGGAAGCTACCTCACAAGCCTTTTTGGAAAAAAAATGCATTCAGGTATTTTTATTCAAATGTCTCCCTACAATCCTTTGTGTCTGAACTCCTCCTATTCTTCTTGTCTTTAGAAAAAAAAAAACAGAAAAATTCCTCCCTGGCTGACAACTGCCTTGGGAGACTTCTGAGACTGGTCCTCTCTTAGAAACAAGGCCGGCTCCCGTTTGTAGTGCGTACACAGTGAAAAGTTTAATCTAAAAATGGCTCCCTTGAACTGCCTAATGGATTCCTGGCCCCTCTGCTTTCTCTCCATCATTCCTCCACCCCCAGCCTAAAAATTCAACCTGTATTGGCTCAGAAAATGCAAGCTCTTTGCTAACATTCTCCCAAAGGGACGACATAACCCTGCCTGAACCATTACATTCCAAGATCTTCAAAAAGTAATTATTCCTGGCACATGCTAGGTGATCAAATAAATGTTTTTTTGTGTGCTGATTTAGAAACAAACAAACAAAAAAAAAAACAGAGCTAGGTTTAATTTTTAAGTACACGAATGCACCACAGTATATCCACCAGTGGCCTAGCCTACACAAGGAACTGAGAGAATCGTGTGTGTGTGTGTGTGTGTGTGTGTGTGTGTGTGTGCGTGCATGTGTGTGTGTGTGGCTGGGGATTGAATTCAGGGGGCATTCGACTTCAGAGCTATAACCTTAGCCTTTTGTATTTTTTTTTAAACAGACTCTAAGTCGCTGAGGCTAGCCTCGAACTGATGATCCTCCTGTCTCAGCTTCCCAGGAACTGGGATTACACAATCTGCTGACGTTCCCATCATTTTAAAAGCAAATGGAAACTGGAGAATGGTCACTTTAATCATTTATTCCCTGTGTGGGGTTAAAATCACAGGTGATCAGAGCAGCCTTAAGACCCTCCTGAGTTTCTGGACAAAATTCCTAGATGAGAAGCCCCGTCAACTGCTTACAAAAAGCCCCTGAGGGATCTTGCCTGCTGCCTGCACAGGGACAGCGAGGCTGCGAGATGCTGGGACAGAGCCCCTCCGATGCGTCTGGAGGATCCACAGGGGATGTGCTCTGGGCTACTCGGATGTGCCGGCAGGCCCAGGGGACCCAGGCTTGGAAGACCCCACTGCCCCACTTTGCCCACGGAAGGCAGCTCAGTCTTAAGACAGCCCGGGTAGAGTGTATGGCCGGCCCCCGCACCCCTCACTGTGGCCTTCTTCAGCTGTGTGCTGTATGGAACACACTCAATTTCTGCTTAGTGAAGATCCACTCCCTAAGTAAGAAATGCTGCCTGTGAGTCATCCCAGCAGCTCTTGGAGGGGCTACGCCTGAGTGGCTGGTCTGAGAGCTGGGTAGTAAGTCCAGGAAAGATGGGTGGGTATCCAGGAGTGTGCAGCCAAGTTCTCCATGTGGCGTTTCCTCTCAATGGCGGTCCTGCAGCTGTGCATGTACCCTGCACGCTGGGCCTCCCCTGAGGGCCCTGCCTCTAAGCAAAAGGGAGTCTCTTGGGACAGGACAGCTCGGCTGGCTCCTGGGTCACCCCTCTGCCCTAGGATGCCAGCTGATCAAACTTACATCCATGTCTAGAAGACAGGCAGAGGTCTAGCGAAGGCCAGATCACTTAGCAAGGTTTGTGTTTGATCATAGAAAGAGCCTGGATTTGGAGACAGGGGACACAGGTTTAAAAGATAACACAGTGTCACTAAGTCAGGAGCCAAGCTCTGCCCTGCAGGGATGGAGTCGGGATCAACTCCTGTGAACTGGTTCCATAAATACTAGCTCCTCCTTACTACCTCTTTCTACCATGAGAAAGTGCTTTGTGAACCAGGACGCCTTAGAATGCATAGCTTGTTTGTGAAGAAGGCAGGTAACACTTTGGAGTCAGGCCTAGGTGAGGGTCTCTCTTGATAAGCTGTGTGCCTCAGGGAAGTCACTCAGCCTCCCTGAGCTGCCATTTCTCACCTGTATAATGATGACGATTATATCTCTTTCATTGAGAGGATTAAAACAGAATAAAGTCCTGGGCAAACCTGTGTGATCCCATTGATCATTTTCCAGCGTCTGAAAGACCTTTGCAAATAGGTGCTGGGTTGTCCTCCCATTATTTTGGGTTGCTCCTGGAAGTTTGGGAATCAAATCCCATTGGAGGACCCCGCAGTGACCTGTCTGCTCCGCAGTGGTAGGCAGAAGAGCCCCGCGGAGGGACGGAGGGTGCAGACAGAACGAGGGTTAGCATTGGCTCTCCAAGGGAAGCACCAGATGGAGAAGAAAAGGAAAAGCTCTCTCTCATCCCCAACCCCTGCAGCCCTCCACCTTGAAGCCTTGACCCCTGACCTTTCAGAACAGTTTGAAAGGTGTTTTTTTTTTTTTAAAAAAGTGATACCTGCTCTCCCAGTACTTGGGAGGCTGAAAGGAGGACCGCAGACTCAAAGCCAGCCTCAGCAACTTAGTGAGGCCCTTAGCATCGGACTCTGTTTAAAAATAAAAAATAAAATAGGGCTGGGGTGTGTGGCTTCAGGGTATAGAATGTCCCTAGGGTCAATCTCCAGGACAATAAAAAAAGAAAGAAGAAAAAAAGTGACCCTAGCAGTGAGGATGCAGAAATAACAAGGCTACTGTCCCAATTTGGCTTGACTTATAAGAGAAAGCAAGAGTAGGTAGAGGATCTGATGAAGCCGGGGAGTTGTCACCCCCCAGGCTGGCCCTCTCTGCCCCCACTCCATCAAAGAGAGTAAAGTACTCCTAGGGGTCCTCCCTGTGCCCTGGGCCCTTGCTGGGATGGTGGGAGATGTCGGAAGCTCCCGGGTAGCAGATCTAGCACCAGAAGCTGAGGTGTTTACAGCCCTGGGAGGCGAGCCTCCCCACCCAGGGCAGCCCAAAGCTAGCCACATCTTCAGTTTCCCGGCTGAACTTTAGACCCGCCCCAGCTTTTCCTTATACCTGGGCTCCCCATCTGGCGGGCTCCCCGTGAAAGCCTGTGGCCAGGGACAATGAGTATCCCTTCTGCCTCCCAGAACCAGTGAGCAGGGAGAAATGGAGAAGGAAAAGAAGACAACTTACTTGTTGAGATCTGAGCTTCCACTGATGCTAAGTTCCAGGAGGTCCCTCAGCGGTGCAGGAGGCCTTCAGGGCTGTTGAGCGGGTTCTCCAGCTCCGGCCATTACCCAACCGAGTGGCTGTAGCCTAGACCCTACCCTGGCATGGGTCCTGTGGGCAGAGGCTTCTGAATCAACCTGTCCCTGGGCTCGCCAGGCTTTCAGTCACTCCCTTTCTCTGGTTAGAGAGAAGCCAGCGCGCTCTCTTTCTCTGCCTCCCGCCCTCTCTCCCTCCTCCCTCTGCCCCCAGTACAAATGAATCTCTGGACCGAGCTGCGATTTAAAGGGCCACCGCGAAGGCTGTAGGGGCGGGATGGGTGGGGAAGGGCTGCCTGCCCCAGGGACAACGGACACTGTCAGTTTGGAAAGGGTCTGGTGGAAGAGGAAAGCTAAGAGAGAACCCGAACCTGCCCGCAGCCCAGGGCTTCCCGCCCGCTGTCCCTTCTCCCCGCGCCATCTCCCTGCTCCACCCGGCTCGGGGTGCTAGGTGCTTCTGGCCACGCAGGTGCCAGGGCGGGAGACCTGTGCGCGCGCGTGTGTGAGCGCCCCGTGCATGTGTGGGAACGCCCGCGTGCGCGCGTGTGCACGTGCGTGAGCACCCGCGTGCGTGTGTTTAGTGGGTGTGGTGGAGCAGACAGAAAACTCTAAGGGCAGGAAATCTTGGCTCGGTCACTTTGCGGTGCGTGGGTGGTGGTGGGGGTTTCCGAATCTTTCCAGAGTTGGAACGCAGCAGGTGGGGGTGTTCCTTGGGGAAGCCGGAGCCTCTGACTGGGTGCCACATCTGCACCCCCAAGACGCTGGTCAGGCTGGGACAGGGGTCTGGGCGCCTGATTCAGCTGGCTGGGGTGATGGGCCTTTCTGCCTCTACTTGGCCCTTGGATGCTGCCTTAGCTCTTGCGGCTGGGGTTGGGTAGGAGTGGCCGGGACACAAGCCCTTTACTGAAAGAGTAGTGGGAGCGAATGTATTCCTAGGCGTGGGCAGGGGCTCCTCCCGCCCGCCCTTCCTTTCCATTCCTTCCGGCCAGGAGGAAAGATGATTGCAGGAATCTATTCTCTAATTCATTTGCATTGTATAAAAGGCAGGTGCAGACACCACTCTGAAAAGGCTGGGCTGCTCTCTGGGGAGGGTAGGCCAGTGTCTGAATTCTGGTTCTTGCAAGGTGGCTCGTTTTGCTTCTGTGTTATCTCTGACCTGTCTCTGTTGCCCCGAGTTTTGGCTTCAGTAGCCCCCTTTTAAGGCCCTGTGTCTTTCTTCTCAGGAGCAGGCACAGCTGATCAGCTTATGGTATCTCCAGCCCCCAGCTCCAGCATCCTATATCCTTTATGGTGTGAATCAAAGCAAACAAATTTACTCAGTTGCAATGAGAAAAAATTTTTGCTGCTGGGACTGGAACACACCAGATCTGTCCTCATACAGAGAGCAGCATCCAGGTCTGGCCCTGCTCCAGAAACAGTGCTCAAGGGGTCCTGCCAGGATTTGCTTCCAGGACACTCCTCTGCTCTCTGCAGAGAGGCAATCTTTCAGTGTGGGTGCATCAGTACCCGACTAGCCAGGAGTTTTCTCTGTCCACTCAGGGGGCTTCGCCTTGCCTTCGAGTTCATTCATTATATGTTGATTGATTATAATGGCTTAGCACGCTAAGAAGAAAATGTTTAATTCCTTAATTTCCTGATTCTTGGGAGTGGTCCAGATAACACACACTCTAAGCATTTACTGAGCTGTGATGAGGTGCTCCGTCCCAGGGCAGTAGCAGCACTGGCCCTTGGATCAAGTGTGAGGACTGTGACATCCCTTTTGCCTGAGAGGGATGGTGTGGGAAATAGTACTTTGCTAATATTCTCTTAGTGATTGGACCTTACACCAGGGGACAGAAAATCTGTGTCCAGTTTCCAGCCTAGACCTGACAGATGAGAAATAGAGGTTGTCGCAAATTTAGGATGGCCTTGACGTTTTCATGCCTGTCTCCCCAAACCACAGATGATATTTGAAGATGACTATCGTAATTACAGAACTACTCTGGGAGCCTCAGAAGGTGCTAAGTGTATCTTTCACTGTCTGAAAATTGATGAGGAGGTGCTAGAAAGCAACAGAGGATTTCTGTGTATTATCACTATTAACTAGAGTACAGACCCCACTCTTTTGTCCCCTTTTATCTGCTTCTCTTACCTTCTTTCATTGAGCAGGAGTTGAATTCTCAATTAAAGTTTTCTCTTTAGAATATGACACTTACAGGAAATTATTCTGCCTCCTATTTATAGAAATTCCATTTGTATTTATGAAGTTGGTAATATCTCATAAATATTTCCTTCCAGATAAAATATTAATTAAAAGAGTTTGTTCAGCTATACTCTGAAATCCTAACTAAATCTCTTCTAAGACAAATATTTTAAGTACCTTTTTCTCATGTCAGGAGAATATATTGCACATTACTTATGTATGTGTTAATAAGCTCATCTAGAAATAGCAAATGTCCATCAATTAATGAAGTATAATTTCTTAATTTTTTTGTACCGGGGATTGAATTCAGGGTCAAACTCTGAGCTACAGCCAGCCCGTTTTTTATTTTGAAACAAGGTCTCACTAAGTTGCAGAAATTGGCCTGGAACCTGTGATCCTCCTGTCAAGTTTCCCAAGTACTAGTATCACAGGAGCACACCATCATGACAGGTTAATCTCCCAGTGTTTAATAAGTAGTCATGTGGCTACAACCCAGTTTGAAAAACCAAACACTGCCAACAGTACTGAGTCCACCCTAGATCACTACTTTTGATTCCTCAAGGCAAAATCAGCAGTCTCAATTGGGTGTTTCTGTTTTCTATGGTTTCCTTATACTACAAGGATACCCATACACACCCCTGTTCAGTCCATCAGTGAATGTCAGCCGTATGCACATTTGTCTCCTTAGTTGCTGTTGTATTTTCTTGGGTTTCTGTTACCTGAAGTCAGCTATGGTCTGAAAACATCAAATGGAAAAATTCCAAAAATAAACAGTTCATAAATTTTAAACATGTGCCGTTCTGATAACCACAATGAAATCTTGCACCAGTTCATCCAGGCACAGGGGCCACCCCTTTGTTTAGCATGTCCCCATAACATACGCTGCCTACCATGAACCACTTAGTAGCTATGTAGGTCAGCAGATGCACTGTAGCTGTGTCTCACTGCTAATGTTCAAGTACTCCTGACTTTATTTAATCATGACTTCAAAGCAGAAGAGTGGCAATGCTAGCTATTTAGACATGTCAGAGAAGCTGTAAAGCGTTTCTTTTGGTGAGAAGATGAAAGTTCTCAACTTAAACAAGCAAAGAAAATGTCATATAATAAGGTCACTACCATCTACGGTAAGAAGGAAGCATCTATCTGTGAAATTGTAAAGGACAACAGAATTTGTGCTCATTTTTCTGTCACATGGCAGACTGCAAAGGTTACAGTCACAGTGTGCGGTGGGTGTTCAGATGGGGAAGGTGTCACATTTGTGTCTGTGTGTGCAGGAACAACATAAACACAGCAGACACAGGGTTTGACACGATCCTTATTTCAGGAGATGGCTGCAAGCATTTTGATGTTCACTCACTCTTGGCTGATCAAGGTCTGCCATGTTTGAGACGCTTTGATAGGTGCAGCAAGAGAAGCTAAAAATCATACTGGTGAGCTCCGATAAAAAAAAAAAAATGCCTACCCCCATTTAACAGGAAAGGCCAGCCTCTGTGTAGGAAGAGTTAGCAGACAAATTAACAACGTGGGATTTTAATTTCAAGGTGATAATTGGGTGATGAGGTGGAATTGACAGGAGTGCTAGCAGAACTTGGAGGAGCTGAGGGCTGGCCTCGGGCTGCCAGGGCTGAGAGACTGGGGAGAAGCAGGGGGGAGAAGGCCAGACCAGGCTCCCATGTTTAGGAAGCAGAAAGGAGAGGTTGCTGCTGGGGACTCAGAGAAGCAGTGATGGGGACTGTAGCTGCCAATGAGAGCCTACTATGTGTTGAGCTCCGCCAGCAGCTCATTGGCGCAGGTACTAATAGTGAATTTCAGAGCTTTTATCAGACCCCAATTTTGTTAGATTCCAAAGGCATCTTCTAGTTGTTATGAGATAAATTGTGTTTCTCTTAAATTCATAGGTTGAAATGCTAACCGCTGGTACCTCAGTATGTGACTGTATTTGGAGACAGGGCCTTTGAAGAGGCAATCAAATTAAAATGAGGTCATTAGGGTGAACCCTGATTCAACTTGACTGATGCCCTGTAAGAAGAAGACATTTGGCCACAAAGAGACACCGGGATTCTTAGGCAAGACTGTGTGAGAACTCCAGGAGAAGAAAGACCTCCGGAGAACCAAGACCGACTTGTCAACGCTTTGATCTTGGACTTGCAGCCTCAAGAAACATGAGAAATAAATTTCTGTTGTGTGGGCATCCAGTCCATGGTGTAATGTTTAGTTAGCTCTAGCAAACTAATAGAATATACTAACCATGAAATCTCTCTGCCTCGCAGAAGGGGCCTGCATCCCATGCTGGGGAATTTGGAGTTTATTCTGCAGGCAAGAAGTAATTATAGGTTTCTGGGTTGGAGAGAATTACAAAGTCATTGTGAAGACTTCCCTGGGGGAGGCTTGTGCATTTTTCATGAATTCAAGTGATTAATCACAGAGCTCTTACCTATTTTGTGATCTCTGTGTGTCTTGTTTGCCTCTGAGTACCACCTGCTCCCAGTGCTAGGCGCGGTATGTGGTGGAGAGGAGGTGATCAACCAATATTGTCAAATGGAAGAGAGGAACTTGACATGGTGTAATCCTAGTACTTGGGAGGCTGAGACAGGTTTAGCATCACAGGTTCAAAGCCAGCCTTAGGCTCTTAGCAACCTAGTGAGATCCTGTTTCCAAATAAATAAAATTGGTCTGGAGGTATAGATTGGAGGTGGAATGCCTCTGGGTTCAATTCCCAGGAAAACACACACACACACACACACACACACACACACACACACACACACACACGAGAGGATGTGGGCGACCTTGTTCTAGGGATAGAAAGGAACTACAGGGCAATCCAGAGTTTGCTTTCAAGGTGCATACAGTCTGGTGAGGATGCAGTCAGTGTGCGATGAGTTTCACAAAGAAATTTGTTTCGGGGGGGGGGAGCGGTGGGGTATCTAGGGGAGCTGTGCTACAGAACATTTGCAAAGGAGAGTGCCTGGATCTCTTCTCTATAATGTGGCGCACGTGGCTGGCAAATATGAAATGTGGCTTCTGTGGCTAAGAAACAGAATTTAACATCTTCATTCATTAATTCTGTTTAATTAATTTAAAGTGGCTGGTGGCAGCCACATTGCGCAGTTCAGGGTTAGAGGCAGGAGAGGGATGGTGGGCTGGGCAAGGCTGGCACTGGCAGGGTAGCAACTGTGCCACCTGCTGGCGTATGTGAGAAATGCAGTCTCTTCAGCTCCACCCTCCACCTGCTCAAAGAGAACCTTCCTTATAACAAGATCCCTAAGGGGCACAAATGCACACAGGCTTGGGAGAGCAGTGTAAAAGACGTGGCCGAGAAACAGTCAACTGGAACAAGTGGCTGATTGCATCTGTGGACCAAATAAAAAGAAGAATGGAATCGAACAACTTGGATCTGAGCTGGGTTAAGTGCCCTGGATCTCCAGGGGTCCCAGGGTCCCACCCCTGCTTCCTTCCGCTAGAGCACCCATGGTGTGTGTGGGGATTCCATGACTTCTCTCCTCAACCTGCTGTCTAGGAGTTCCTCCAGGGCAAGGATTGTCATCCCAGTACTTGAGAGGCTAAGACAGGAGGATCACAGGTTTGCAGCCAGTCTCTGCAAACTAGTGAGACCCTATTTTAAAACAGAAGAATAAAATAGGGGTAGGGGTGTAGCTCAGAGGTAAAATGTCTCTGGGCTTCATCCCCAGTGCCTAAGTAAGTAAGTAAATAAATACATAAATATACAACCCCGAAATTATATGTGTCTATGATTCTGCTTTTGGGGCAGGAAGTATTTTCTGAATGTATTTCTAACCAGGAGAAGAAGGGGGCTGGAAGGGAGAGCCGTAGAGTTTGGCTTAGATGAATGTGCTGTGTGCTAGCTGAAGGCTGGAAGTGTCCTGTCCGAGAGGAGGCAGAGGCGAATGTGTGGTGTTGAGAAGGGAGCTGGGGACAAAGGTGTAGACTTTGGGTGCCATGTACAGAGAGAAGACTGAAATCCTGAGGAATGGTTTAGAAGACTTGGAGAAAGTGGAGAGAAGAGATGAAGAGGCCAGAGCTGGGGGCATGTTCACTTCAGACAGATGGTAGGAGAGGAAGTGGAGTGGGAGACAGAGGGGCGGTCAGGTCAGGGTGGCCGGAGGATCACCTGGCCAGGGTGGCAGTGCCACGTGGAAAGAATAAACCGCCAGCAGAGCAGAGTGATCAGCTCAGCGCATGGGATTCTTTCATTCTTGAACGCTTATCTTCAGAAGCCTGGGGCTTGGCACAGCAGGGAGTCAGGAATTTGTAATCACCAATCCAGAGATGTTAAGAAAAATAGCGGTCATCCATTAGGCTAGCAAGATGTCATGAGTTACTTTGGAGGATTATTAAATTTGTCTTCTATTCATCTCCAAGAGAAAAAGAAATGTGCTGTCTGGGAGGTTGGCCAATTTTTCTGGCCTTTACCTCTGCCTCTCCCTGTGGACGAGCCTCTCTCACCTGTCACTTGAGGGTCCCAAATTCACTTTTCATTGAATTTCATTGAATTTAGACCAACGTATCAACACGACTTTAGCTTCTCTAAAACAAGCATACGATTCCTGTATTTCTTCTCATTCATGAGTCCAAGACAGGTGCTAGAGAGACACTGACCACAACTAGCTTCACAGTTGATTATTTTTTTTTTGCATTAGGGATTGAACCAAAGAACGTTCTACCCCCAAACTTCAACCCCAGCCCTTTTAATTTTTGTTTTGAAACAGGATCTAATTAAGTTGCTGAGGGTCTTCCTAAGTTGCTGAGGCTAGCTTCGAACCTTTGATCCTCCTGGCTCAGCCTCCCATGTACTGAGACTACAGGTATGTGCCACCATGCTAGCTGCACAGTTGATGTTGAATGGTCATGGGTGCTCCTACAGCATGGTGCCGTCCCCGGGTCCAAAATTCTGGTCTTTTTCAAGCTCCATCAATTAATGAGCTACTAGGGGCAAATCCTTTTGTCTTGCCACTCCACAAAGGGGTACGATATTTGGAGGAAAAGGAACGTTAACAATTTTAATTCCTTTTAACTTTACTGATAGAGATCTCAATTTGTGTTGTGGACAAGTCCACAGAAATGGTCAGCAAGCGCCAGCCCTTCCCAGGCCATTTAGACAAGAGGCCGATCGCACCATCTAGTGGTTGAAAGAGATTGAACATTACGCGGCGAGCAAGCAATTTGCTTGTCCTTTTGTTGTTTTATTAAAGTTAAATGTGCATATCTTTGAAGCATCACGTTATTCTAGGTAGTCTGAAACGAAAAAAAGTTTGGCCTCTGCTTCCTCCACCTCCCCCATCTTGGAGCACCATTTTCATTTATTCTGGTTATTTATTTGTTCCCTCGGGTTTTGCTGAGCATCTTCAAATGATGCGCTTAATATTTCCAAGCACTTCTAACTTAGAGCCTATCTACCTATTAACTTTCCATCAGTGAAGATTTATACTTAGCTTTCTTTCCTCCCATTCCCCCTTCTGCAATGGAGTTATGTCACAATGTTAGTACTGTCTATAAAATTCCATTGATCACTGATCTGTGCAGCAAATGTCTCATTTTCTTAGCCTTTTGCTCCTGCCTTCATCTCTTTTTATTTTTTCTGTATGACTCAACTCTTTCTTCTGACTTTTCCACTGAGATTTTTGTGCTGGCTATCATGTTTTAATCTCCCAGGGCCCTCCCTTTTCATTATCTAAAAGTTAATTTTTTTAGTAGCATCCTTTCTATTTGCGGCTTCCACCCCCTGACCCCGCGGAGTCTCTGTGGCCTTTAGGATGCTTCTGTATCTGTGTGTTTTTGCTTTGTTTTCCCTGAGATATCTGCTAACCTGTAGGAGGGGGTTCTGGGCCTGTGGAGGGACATGATGCCTGCCAGGCCCCTGGGGGATGCTCAGAATAAGCTTTTCATTGCAGGCGCCCCTGGTCCTTGGCTTTTCTTTAGAGATTGTCCTTAAAGAGGCCTCTGGAACGACTTGTTCACTCTTTAGGCTTCCTATTTGGCAAGTGGAAACCTGACTGCCGGCCTTCTGTGCAATAGAGTCGGATACAGAGGTCTCTGCATCTTGTCTGGGTGCACTTACTTTTGGTGGGTCTGATGAGCAAGTGTATCTTAAGATGGTGCGTGACGCTCAGTCCCGGGCCTTTGCTTTCCTCTCTCCAGAGAACAAATTGCCATCAACTGCCAGGATGGCAGGACAACGGGGAGAAGTTTCTTGCCTGGACAGAGGCAGGGAGGGCTTCCTAATCGATAAGTGGTCAACCCAACCAACCAACCAACCTGTCCATGTTTTTCTCCCTGCTTTGCTCACCTCGTCTTCTACCAGCAGACACAAGCATCTGTATCTGCGGGGTCCTCAAGTGTCAAGTGTGCTGCTTTTTCCTGCATGCCAGAGTTTGGATCTGGTGTGTCCTTAAAGGTTTGGTCCACAGCACTATCCTGGGGTTCTTCAGGTCACTGGGGCAGCTCCTTAGGGAAGACTGTGAGACTCCAGATCCTTTTTTCTCTTCTCTCTCTTTCTGGATTCCTGGCTATGAGGCGAAGGCCTCACTCTGCCATATGCTTCTGCCATGATTCGCTGCCACGCCATAGGCCCCAAAGCAAAGGGCCAACCACTTATAGACTGGAAACTCCAAAACGGTAAGCCAAAACAAACTGTCTTTATAAGTCGATTATCTCAAACATGTGTTCTAGTAACAGAAAGATGACTAACAGATAGCACATGGGTAGAATGCAGGTGTTTTTAAAATATCATTCTCTTCTCCAGACCTTTTTACCCTTGAAGATTTGTGATTTTAAAAAAGCTGTTGTTTTGCTGAGCGTGGTGGAGCATACTTGTAATCCCCGCACTGGGAGGCAGACAGGAGGATCATGTAGGTTTGAAGCCAGCTTTGCTGGCTTAAGAAACCCTGCTTACAAATTTAAAAAAAATATAAAAAAATAGGTGTCTGGGAGTGTAGCCTGGAGGTAGAAGTACCACCAAACAACAACAACAACAACAAAAAAAAACCTCACATAAAAGCTGTCATTTTATTGGGGGACTTCAGATGTGAGCAAAAGTAAAATCATTTCTTTCTTTCTTTCTTTCTTTCTTTCTTTCTTTCTTTCTTTCTTTCTTTCTTTCTTTCTTTCTTGTGGTACTGGGGTTCCTGGAAGCCCTTCTACATCCGGGCTACACTCCCAGACCTATTTTATACTTTTTTAATTTTTGGAAACAGGGTCTCTTAAGCCAGCAGGGCTGGCTTCGAACCAGCGCGATCCTCCTGTCTCCATCTCCCAAGCGCTGGGATTATAAGCGTGCACCACCACGCCCGACCAAAAGCATTTCTTTAACTTACTATACTGAAGTCATTCATATTTAAATCATCCATTCTACAAACATTTGTTGGCTCTATACTATGCAATAGGCTCCAGGCTAGATTCTGGATACGTAGCAATGGATAAGACCCTGTTCCCTGCTGCCTTGAGGATGCCTAACCTGTACAGGGGCAAATAAATAGTTATGTAAGCTTATATCGAGTGGCAGCTCAGATAACGGTGATGTTTGGGTATCTCCAAGAAGGCCAAGTTGGCTGTTTTCCCAGTGATTCCAGAAGGCAACATAGCTTAAAGCATTTACTTGGGTCCCTTGGCAAGTCCAGATGTGATTTCCAGCGTAGCCCTCCCCAAGAACAACCATCTCCAGTGATTTCAGTCTGGCTTCCTACTGTCTAGATGAGAAGGTGAAGTCATTGGTTAATACAATATGAGCTCTGCAACTGTGCTGGGAACTAGAATGTGTGTGATGGCTTGTTCTCACATCTTTCCCTGTGGGAGTGAGCTACATGGGTAGTCAAGTAGCGATGGGAATGTGGCTGGTGGACCTGAAGTCCCCCGGGAATGGGAACTGCAGATGAGCGAGGGGTTGTTGGTCTCGGCTGCTGAGCAAGGAGGAAGGTGGTGTTGAACAGGCAGGAGTACTGGAGTCTACTCGTGAGGCTGGCCCTGTTCTGGAAAGTGCCCCATTCGCAGTGTACTCAGGCCTGGTTTTATTCCTTTATTTTTTTTCCCCCTTTGGATATATCCTCTCACTCCTGGCGTGAGGACATAAAGGGGATGAGCTTTTTCTAGAAGGGGCTCAGACTCTCCTACCCCTCCCCCCAGCTGTTCAAGCCTCCCCAGACACTTTAGTAAAGGGAGATTAACCAGGTGAGGGGACATTGCCACTCACTTGACCGAATGCCTTACATCTGTCTGAAGGTAAACGTCTGCCTGGGGACTGGAGAATCACTCCAGGGGGCAGGTGTCTAGAGGGTCACAGAAGACTGCCCTGACTTCCTCTTTGGTAACTCTGGGGCACAAGTAGACTTGTGGGAGGGGATTGGGGGAGGTATGGGAAGGAAACAGACCAAATTATGTTATGTGCCTACCTGAATGTATTACCATTAATCTATCTTGTACAATTGCAATGCACTAATAAAACAAAACAAAACAGAATACTCATGGGACAGTTGTTCCCATGAAATCCCCTTCTCCAGAGTAGCTGATAGTGATTAATCCCAGGACATCTTTTAAAGGAAAAGGGCAGATTGGCTGCGAGGGCATCTTCTTGCTCACCTAGGAATCTACAGGGCAAGGTCTGCAGGGACTTGGGGATGGGTGCTCAGGCCTTTCCCTCCCCAGGCCAGTGAGGGCGGGGTGTGGGCTGCACAGGTCGGGGCGGGGCCCCATATCACTTCTGTTCTGAGACTCCAGCACAGCGGAGGTAACTTGGATATGATCGTTAACCTTGACCGAGAGTCATGGCACCGTGACATGAGCAGGCTGTGTAAATGGCCAGACAGAGGGAGGCTGCCATGGTGACAGTCCAGAGCACTGCCAGGACTCCCATAGAGAGCACAGCTCCCGGTTGGGATTCTCTTGCCTGAGGGTATGAGCAATGGACCTGCATCCTAGCACCCAAGCCTAGACCAGGCCCCATTTGTCTTCTCCGGTCTCCAAAGAGCATTCAGCCACCCAATGCCTCCACTGCAAGGCCCATGTGGTCCCTGGGGCCACTGGGGACAACTGACTTCATCCCCGTGTTAGTGCCTGGGCAGCTCTGTGTGGCCTCTGCTGAGCTTGGTAGAGGGCTCCCAAGTCCCTGGTTGTATTGGATTCGGTACCACACACAATGGCAATGTACACATTGTACTTAATTCCAAGGCACTTTCATTCAGTGTGGAAAGCAAGCATAGTCCACTGTTTTTGAGGGAGCTGAGGCTTATGTAGAAAGGTTATGTAACCACCCAAGGTCGTGCTGCTCTCAAGTGGCAACATCAGACATCAAGGCCAGCATTTCTGCTCCCAAGTTCAGTGTTTTTCCTATTGCCCAAGCTCCCTGAGGCTCATTTAGGGCCCTTATTCCAACACACGCTTCCCAGCCCTGACGGAATCCTCATGACCTGGCGTCCAAGGGTGCGGGCGCAGAGCCAGCCGGGGCCTGGCTGGACAGCTGATGCAACCTTCTCTTCCTGGGTACCTAAGACTGCCCACAGCCTTAGCACGGGGAGATCTTTGAGCTCTGTGGTGATGCGAGTGTCAGGTCACCCGGGCAGGGGAAGACCGTCCACATCAGCTAAGGTGACTGCAAGGGCCTCAACTTCAGACTACTCACTGAACTGGCCAGTGTTTGCCTGTTATCATCACAGACGCTGGCCATTTCCAGAGGTGGGGTTGCGTGCTGGGGTCCAGAAGCAGGGCCTCATGGATCTGTAACCTGGATGGTGGTACCTGTCTCCACTGCCTCCTTGAGCATCCATGGAGCCTGTGTGGTGACCAGCTGGGCACCTATGAACTTACTCATCTTGACTTCAGATTTTATAGAGACAGTGGGGCAACTGAGACTCTGGAGCTAGGGAATTGAGCAGTAGCAGAAGAAACTACAGGCCAGAGTTGCTCCAGTAGAGAGGGAAGGATGTCTCTTGAGCCCTCTTGTTGTTTCTCGAAGTCCCGGGTGGGATTCTCTGGCCCAATGGCCTGCCAGTTCCCCACCCTAGGCCTCTTCCCTCGATAGAAACATCTGAAGACCTGGCTGGCCACCCTGAGGGACAGCTGAGCAGTCTTGTTGTCACAGGAGAGGGGGTGATTCTGGGAAGGGTCTGGAGGAGTTCCCAGTGGGGGAGAGAGGAGAACACGGCCGGGGACCAGCAGGGTCTTTGGCTTATGTGAGGGAAAATAATTCCCGTACTTGCAAGTCGGAGACATAGACAGAGATTTATTTAGGAAAGCAAGAAATACACATTCAAGGGAGAATGTGGTCCATGTCCAACTGACAGAGATGCACTTTGGGGATGCGTGGCTCTTCTTTTATAGGAGATTTTGTAAATGGAAATCATGAGAGATACACGGTCAACCTAACGAGCTCGATTCCTCAAGGAGCACAGAGCAGCTGACGGCGGTCTGGTTCTCAGAATCTCCGGGATGAGATCATACGGTTGATGGGTAGCACTCAGACTGTACCCATATCATTGGGCTTTGAACAGTCTCTTTCTCTACACTCCTTTGTTTTGGAATGGGGGTACTGAGAATTGAACCTAGGGGCATTTTGCCTCTGAGCTACACCTTTAGCCTTATTTTTTAAAAAGTTTTGAAACAGGATCTCACTAATTTACTGAGGACCTTGCTAAGTTACTGAGGCTGTCATCAAACCTGCAGCCTTACTTGGGTATAGTGGCACATGCTTGTAATCTCAGTACTTGGGAGGCTGACACAAGAGGATTTGGGTTCTTGGCCAGCTTCAGCTACATAGAGAGGCCCCTCACACCTAAGTGAAACCATGTTTCAAAATAAAAAATTGGGGTGAGGGTCTATCTCAGAGGTACAGTGCCCCTGGGTTCAATCCCCAGCACTACACACACACATACACAAAACAAACAAACAAACAACAACAAAAAAAAACCCTACAGCTCTGTCTCACCCCCAGGTATTGGTATTACAGGTATGTACCACCATATCCACCTTTTGATAAGTCTAAAAATACATTCTGTAAGCTAACAAAATACGAAGGCACTGATTAACTGGACTTGTAGTGCTTTAAAATGTTATGGACCTTTTCAGAATTCAGGCCTGGAGAAAAACAGGCCTTTGGAATAAAGGCAAGGATGATCATGAGGTTTTTAGATTTAAAGTTACAATCTCTCCTTTTGTATCTGTCTCCTTTCTACATAGTTTTTTTAAAAAATTTTCTTCTCTCCTACCTCATTCAGGGCTCTTGGCTGCTGGGGTTACTGCACCCCTCAGAGAGGATCAGCAGCTGGCCTTTGGTAACCAGTAACTACCTTGGCCTTCGAAGTGGAGGCACGGTCACAGCACAGAGCTGTGGAGGCCACCAGCTTTGTCCTGAGCCCAACCCCCACCAATGTGCGTCTCCACGCTGGGAGGGCCATTATAGTAACTCTATCAAATAGAAACCCCACAAATGGAAAGAAACTCCTCTGCTCATTTCCCCATAGATGGTATAATACAATCAGCCCTCTGTAGCCACAGATTCTGCACCCACAGAGCCAACCGGCTGTGGATCTAACCAAGAGAAGATCAAAGTACTAGAACACAAACTTGCATCAGTGCTGAGCAGACTTCCCTTCTTATCATTATTCTCTAAACAGTGCAATGATACAATGCAACAGCTGTTTGCAAAGCATCTACACTGTTTCAGGGATTATAAGCAATCTAAAGATGATTTAAAGCATACAGAAGGATGTGCATAGATTCTGTGCAAATACCACGCAATTTTATGTAAGGAGCTTGAGCATTGTGGGGTTTTGCAGCCAGCCCTCTGTGATAGCCAGGAACGATGGGACAGGTGTCCTTGGGTCATGGTCCTCATGACAGGCTTGTGCTCAGTGGCTATGGTGTCACTGCTGGGGCAATGGTAGCAGAAAGATAAGAACTGTGAAATGGCAAGGTGCGCCATGACAGCTCGAGCAGCTCATGCACACATGAGGCTTCAGCTTGCAACTCCAGAAAAAAAAAGTCACCTGGTGGTGGTACTTGGCAGGGAAACAGGTGTCTCACAAGAGCAGGATGCACAAAGCAAAGAGGAAATGCTGTTTTAGCTGTTCCTTCCTCAGTTTTTTGGACATGGCATCATGTTTTGTAGTCCTGGGGCTTAGGAACTATGGAGGATTCAGTGCCTTAGAGGAGGAACCCCTTCCCAGAACTAGCAAAGATGCCATGTGAGTACAGACTGAGGGATGGCTGGGTTCTTCTGCTTTTATAAAAAAAAAAGTCAAAATAGAAACCACATTGTGTTCAATGCGAACCACCCTGTGCGTTCTGAGGGACATTAATGTGGGAATGATATTTAGGATAAAGGACAGGCTGGTCCTATTCCTTTTGGGTTGCTGGGAGCCACCTCCTGGGTGCTGGATTACAGTGGGCATGTTTCTAAGAGGATTGTAGGCTGGCTGGAGTGTTTGGGTGAGTGTTGTTGAGGGATCAGCACAAGAAATCAGGGTTAGGACAGTAGGGTATAGAGGTGCACACCTGTGTTTGGGAGGTTGAGACAGGAGGATCACAGGTTTGAGGACAGCCTCAGCCACATAATGAAACAATTTTTCAAAATAAAAATGACTGTGAGTGTAGATCGGAAGTAGAACATCCTTGGTTCAATTCCTACTACCACCCATCCTCCTATAACCACACCTACACATAAATATGAGGTGGTCAGAAGTGACTTTAAATTCCTTTTGCTAGCAGGCAGCTTGTGAAGATATAAAATCTCTGTTCCAAAGAAGGCAGCTGCCTGGGGAGAGGGGGTGCAAAGCTTTTTTGAATGCTGCTCCGACTTCTGGCTATTAAAAATACCGGATCAGTCAAGCTCACAGAATGAATGCCGGGGTACCATCAGTGCCAGGGTGCCTTTGAGGGGCAGGCAGGGCCCCCAGGAGCTCATCATGCTAAGCCTGTCCCCTCAACTCAGGAATAATTTAAGAATATTTCTCTATCTCCCTCCCAGGCAGAAGAGACCCAGCCAAAAGAGTAACATTGAGAGTGTCTGAATTGCAGAGTAGAAAACATCGAGTCATCTTTATCTAAGATCTCACCACCACTTGCCTCTGCTGTGCTTCTCCTGGGAAAAGCTATCTCGGGGCAGCCCCTCAGCAGACAAATGTGACGTGGAGCCTAGGAGTCTGGACTGCAGCCTCTCTCAAACTAGCTCCCAGGAGAGGGCTATCAAACTAGTGCTGGTTATCACAGAGCCTGCACAACAGGAGCAGCCCCCGGCAATGTCCCTCCAAGGGACCGGAGAGGGGAAAATACCTCTGCTGCTTAGTGGACGTAGGGCTTGCTTCAAGGGAACGGACTAAAACCTATTTAGTCTCTGGGGCATTTCTGAAAGGCAAGGAGGCCTCAGGCACGTCTGAGGGATGGCATCTTGCTCCAGAAAGTCTGATAGAGGGCGATGAGGCCATGTCTGCAGCCTCTGGCTCTTTCTGGCTGGCGTGAATGGCAGGGCACCACAGACATCATGCTGTAAGTCTCTCAGGGAGAATGGGCTTGTGCAATGAGGCCCCCACAGTGTCCTAGAGAGGGAAGCATTTCATGTCTGCCAACGATGTGTGAAAGATGTCAAAGTAGAAAATTATATCTGTAAATATGAAATTCTGGGTACAACCTGGCAAAACTCAAAACTCAGAGAATTAATAATAGCCAGGCATGAGAGTGCATGCCTGTAATTCCAATATGAGGGAGGCTGAGATAGGAAGATTGCAGGTTCAAGGCCAGTCTCAGTAACTTAGAAAGACCTTGTTTCAAAATAGAAAAAAAAAAAAAAAGGCTGGGGTTGTAGCTTGGAGGTAGAATGTAACTTGCTTCAAACTCCAGTACCAAAAAAAAAAAAAAAAAAGAAAAGAAAAAAAGGAAAAAGAAAGAAAGAAAGAGAGAGAGAGAGAAAGAAAAAAATTAACAACAGAAGAAATGGCAAGCATCAGTTTACTGGGACACCCACTTCTTTACTTCTAGATGTTTTTTCCTCATCCCAGAGGGACACAAGAGCGCTTCTGCTAAGCCTTCTCACAGGCCATGCTCCCCGTGCACAGTGTGTCTTTCCACCATCTTGTCCCACCCACTCCTCTTCTGCCTCATCTTCTTCTGAGTCGGCACCTCTTCCCTTTGATTATTCTAATTTTGCTCCCTGGCCTTGGACCTACTTCTCTTCACCCACTCCCCACCTTCTAAGACCATCTATCATAATCATTCCTTCATTCCTTCCTATGGTGCCCAGTCTGAAAACCATGTCTCCTCAACTTTTCCAGCCCAAAGCCACCTTCTCCCTGTATTTGTAACACTTTCTGTGCATTGGTGCCTCAGCCTGTTTGTGACTGTCTTCTCCATAAAACGCTGAGCATGAGCAGGGCCAAGGCTTATTCATCTCTAACTTTTCATGTGGCTAACATGGTGCCTTTTATTTAGTAAGGGCCTCCAAAAGCTCTGGACTAATAAATCTTAATCATCAAAATCCTCCCTTTAAGCCGGACATGATGGTGGCATATGCCTGTAATCTCAGTACTAGGGAGATTGAGACAGGATGGTCACAGGTTCTAGATCAGCCTTAGCAACTTAGTGAGGTACCAATTAACTTAGTAAAAGCCTGTTTCAAAATAAAAAAATAAAATGGGTAGGATGTAGCTAGGAAGTAGAATGCCCCTGGGTTATATCCCTAGTAACAAATAAACAAATAAATAAGCAAACAATGTGGGGGTTGTAACTTGGAGGTAGAATGTTCCTGGGTTCAAGCTCCAGTACCAAACAACAACAACCAAAAAATTATCCCTTTTGAAAAGTTTCTCGCCCTGGAATTTCCCACCATGCTATGCTTTTATCGTTAGTGTCAGTCAGGGTTTTGGAAAGAAACCCATTCAGAAGGTTCCTTCTCACTGACAGATGCGTTAGTTCGCTTTCCGGCACTATGACAAAACACCTGAGGAAAATCACATAAGGGAGGAAGGTGTATTTGGGCTCATGGTTTCAGAGGTCTGAGCCCATGGTCAGCTGGCTCCTTTGCTGATTTATTTATTGCCAACACTTTCTCAAAACCTTTCAGTTGTGAAACAAGTATAATAGCAATGCTTTTCCCTTCCTGTTATCTCAGGGGGTCATCTAGGTCTATTCTGTAGCAAATGCATTCAGATTTTACCATCCCTCTTACCAGACACTGGCTCTCAAGCAAACCAAGGGTCAATGATGAAAGAGCCAGCTCTAGCAGAGTCCGTCTGTCTCGTCCTGCTCAGGAGCTGAAGGGCCTGTGGGGTGATGTATTTTGCTCATACTGAAATCTCCGTTGTTGCCCTCCCTAAATCAAAGGTGCTCACAGGGGTCACCATTGTTAAGTTGGGTCCTGCACTCATGTGACTTTGTGTCACATGACCTCTGCAGGGCAAGGGAGGGGCTGAAACCCCCGCGAGAATTGGGCGTTCCCACGAGTAAAACCCCCATCTCGCGAGATGCATGCCTTTAAAAGGAGAGCCCGCGTCCTCAAGCTTCGGACAGGCGCGCGGGCCCCACAGTGCCTCGCCCTGATCCCCGGGAGAGCCGTGCCATTAAAACTTTACATGCCACGTGTACCGGACCTCTCTCGTGTTTTTCACACTCCGCCGTACGCACATTATTTTTATTTTACTCGCATTTAATTTTTTATTTTACTTATCATTTGGTGCCGAACCGGGAGAACTCTTGGGTCCCTCCCCATTTTTTCTTTTTTTTTCGTTTTTTTCCTTTTTTCTCTTTTTATTTTTACTCTCTTTTTGAGCCCCGGACTCTCCGACCCGCCAGCAGCTCGACTGTGAGGTCCCACACCAGCGCTCCGCTTGCAGGCGTTGCTCCCACCACTGCCGCCGCTGCTGCCCCGTGCCTGCCCGGACCGTAAGCCATCTTTTCAGCCCCGCGCTCTCCGGGAGAGCCGGCGGCCTTCTTCCAGCCCCGAGCTCTGCTGAGAGCTCACGGCCATTTTTTCGGCCCCGCGCTCTGCTGAGAGCTCAAGGCCGTCTTTCCGGCCCCGCGCTCTCCGGGAGAGCCGGCGGCCTTCTTCCCGCCCCGGGCTCTGCTGAGAGCTTGCGGCCATCTTTCCAGCCACGAGCTCTGCTGAGAGCTCACGGCCATCTTTTCGGCCCCAAGCTCTGCTGAGAGCCGGTGGCCATCTTTCCAGCCCCGAGCTCTGCTGAGAGCCGGTGGCCATCTTTCCAGCCCCGAGCTCTGCTGAGAGCTCGCGGCCATATTTTCAGCCCCGCGCTCTGCTGAGAGCCGGTGGCCATCTTTTCCCGCCCATGTGCTCTCTTCCGGAGCGCCGGCGGCCATCTTCCGCGGCCACCACCGCCGGGGCGTGCAGGCTCCACCGGCCGCCAGGCTGCTAGTTCCACCCGCCCGGAGCCAGGCTCCTTGGGTGATGCTGGCACCTGTTCTACTTGCTGACCTCCTGCACGGGCCAGGACCTCTGCCTGCTGCTTGGACCTCCTAAAACCGCCGTTCCCGCCTGCCCACGCCGCCCGCCGCTGGAATGGGACCATGCCGCCCTCGGACTGCGCCACACTGCGCGCCTATGTCTTCTCCGCGCCTGGTGTTGCTTAGACCCGCCTGCCGGGGCCGCCTGCCTCCTCCATCTAGGTGGCCGCCACTTTGCTAAACAGCCCCCAGCCCGCCAAGTCCAGCCCGCGCTCCAGCTGGTTCCTCCACTCGGACTCGCGCCCTGGCGCCCTTCACCCTGTGCCTGCCCACCCCTGCTGCCTGGGCCTAGCCATTCCGGTAAGCAGCCACATGGGATTACTGGGGAGGGGGGGTCGCCAGCTTTGGCCCGCCATCTTGCACACATGGAATCACTGGGGGGCCGCCATCTTGGCCCCACCATCTTTAACCCCTCCCACCTCATGGCCTCACTGGAGGCCTCACCATCCTTAACCCCTCCCACCTCATGGCCTCACTGGAGGCCTCGCCATCCTTAACCCCTCCCACCTCATGGCCTCACTGGAGGCCTCGCCATCCTTAACCCCTCCCACCTCATGGCCTCACTGGAGGCCTCGCCATCCTTAACCCCTCCCACCTCATGGCCTCACTGGAGGCCTCGTCATCTTTAACCCCTCCCACCTCATGGCCTCACTGGAGGCCTCACAATCTTTAGTCCCTCCCCCTTTCCACTCCTAACCAATCCTAGGAGTCGGCGGCCATCTTTCCGGCCCGAGCCAGGCAGCTTGGCACTTGCTCTGCCTGCCAACCACCTGCGCGGGCCAGGACCTCTGCCTGCCGCTTGGACCTCCTAAAGCACCATTCCAGCTTGGTGCTCCGGTCACCGCCGGGACCTCTGGCCGGTTTGCCCCGCCCGCCCCGAGCCAGGCTCATTGGGCAGCGCACAGCCGGCTTCGGTGTCCGCCACAGTCACCCGCGCCAGGCGTAGCTCTACTCGCTGCTGCTGCTCCGTTCCGCCTGCCCAAGCCAGGCTCACTGGCGGTGCTCCTCGGGGCCCAGCCTCAGCGTCTGCCACGTGCCTGGAAGCCATTTTGTCTCCACGCCACGGGCCCGGCAAGCCATGCCGCCTGCGCACCCCCACTGATCCCACCTGCGCCAGCCGCCAGTGCCGTCCACACCAGCCACCAGCATCCACGCGCCCCAGCTCCACCACGCTCCCAGCAGCTTCTCAGCGCTTCTGTCGCAGCCAGCGCTGGCTGGCAACACTTCACTCCGGTAAACTGCCTCCTTCCCTTGGTTAGCGGGTTCCGGACTTGGGTCTTCCGGTCCACTGGGACCCAAAAATCCAAGCGCTTGGTGACCCATTGTCCCCCGGTCCACTGGGACCACGCTGCGGATGACCAGGTCATCCTCCGGTTTTGAGAAGGAATGAAGACGTTCTTCCCTATCTCTTAACCTCTGTTTCCGAACGATTGAGCAGGGAAATCGGGGACGCCCATTTCCTGTTCTTCGTTTCCGCCCGCGAACCAATTATGGGGAGTCGAACCTTTATACTAGCAGATGCCCTGAGAGCCTGTCTGCCTTGATACGAGTTGGGAAATAGGTTGCGGTGGCCCAGGAATAGTTAGGAACTTTTATAAGCGGTCTGGTATCCCTCCAAATGCTCTCCCCCATCAGCTTCCATTTATTTTCCTGCCAGCTGCCATTTTGTGATGGCGCATAGTCACTGCCTGGTGATGTCACAGTCACCATCTTGGCCTGCGCCAGACTGCAATTTTGCTGGGTGGCCCGCTCGGGCGCACCCTAGGTGCTGCGGGAAATGACAGGCCGGGGCTGGGGCGACACTCTCTGTCTGCCCGTGAGGAGTCCGCGTTGCCATTCTTGCTAGACACCCTTCTCGGGACGTGCTCTTTGTGAGTATAGGTCCGTTGCAGCTGACAGAACCTTAACATAGCATCTAAGTTTTAATTCCAGAGAGAAACAGGTGGAGATGGAGCGTACACTCTTGACTTTGCCAAAAAACAGATCCCTGGTAGCTGCCCTTTGGCTGGCGGTGGCGGCTCAGCCCCCTGGAGCGCCACCTAGGTGTGGAGGACTGCAACAACTACCTCCAGGAGCCTGCCTCAAGTGGGGCAAAGCCACGCCTACCAATCAGACTGCTCGGCGTGTGGCCAGGAGGGCCACTGGAACAGTGCCCTAGGAAAAGGTTGAGCCCCCGGTGCCTCAACACAGGGGGAACACCTTTCCAGACCAGGCCCCGCCGCTGGCCCTACTCAGCCTGGCTGAAGACTGACGGCTCCTGGATCCCTCAACCTCCATCCTCTTTGCCAGCTCAGGGTAGCTCTCCAGGTACTGAGTAAGCCAGTCTCCTTTTTGGTCGCCTGCTCAATCTCATGATTTGTTTTTTTCTTTAATAGCCCTTGCCTGTTCAAGCCTCCTCAAGCGCACATCACTAAGCTGTCCAGGGTAACCTCCAATTCGCACTGCAGCTATGCACCCACCTGCACCCCCTTCTGGGGGACTGGACTCCCAACTCCTCCCGGCCTGGGGCCCCTGACGACGCCCCTTGACAGCAGGAAGAAGCTAGAGGGTCCAATCGTCATCCATTATCCCTACCATCAAAAGGCCGGAATGTTAAGTTGGGTCCTGCACTCATGTGACTTTGTGTCACATGACCTCTGCAGGGCAAGGGAGGGGCTGAAACCCCCGCGAGAATTGGGCGTTCCCACGAGTAAAACCCCCATCTCGCGAGATGCATGCCTTTAAAAGGAGAGCCCGCGTCCTCAAGCTTCGGACAGGCGCGCGGGCCCCACAGTGCCTCGCCCTGATCCCCGGGAGAGCCGTGCCATTAAAACTTTACATGCCACGTGTACCGGACCTCTCTCGTGTTTTTCACACTCCGCCGTACGCACATTATTTTTATTTTACTCGCATTTAATTTTTTATTTAATTTTTTATTTTACTTATCAACCATCTGCGGAAGGCAGCAGCCTGTGATCCCTCTGTACAGATGGAGATAGACTATAGATTTGTGGCTAGATAAGCAAAGATTTCAACTCAGTCTCTGTGTTTGAATAACTTGCCAATTTGCTGGTTTTGCAGAATGCATGGGGCTGGTGTGAAGTCACGTATCAATAAGTCCCACTGCAGGACTCTGTGGGTTTTTCCTGTCTGGCTGTTAGACACACGTGGGCCACCATGGATGCTTTTTACATTACAAAACAAGACCCCATCTCTCAGAGACAAGGTCTTAACCTTTTGTTCTTAAAGAAAAAAAAGTCACAAGCATATGATCCACATACCAAGCATTAGCCTTGGAAATGTGTTTCTCCAAAGAGGTCCTGCCCTCAGGCAGATGTTTAGAGGCTCCATGTGGAAGGAAATGGAGTAAGATGCCCAAAGACAAGTAATGATAACAGCAGTAAATAGAAGATTCATTTGTTCACCTTTCCTTCCACCCGAAATAGCATGGAAAGTGAAAATATCCTAAGTCATTCAGCGTTAGTTATGGCACCATTCCCACCTGGGGAAGGACGGCCAGCACTTTTAAGGCTCACAGTTGTGATCCAGTGGAGGTCAGAGAGTTTTCTTCTGAATGTGTTAGTCAGCTTTCCAGAACTGTGGCAAAATACCTGAGAAAAAAGGAAAAACACTGAAGGGAGGAAGGTTTGAATGGGCTCGTGGGTTCAGAGGTCTGAATCCATCCTGGTCAGTTGGACCCTTTGCTATTTGGCCTGTGGTGAGGTGCAGCAGCATGGCAGAGAAGGCTGGTGGAAAAGAGCTTCTCACTTCCTGGCAGACAGAAAGAGAAGAGAGAAAGAGAGTGAGAGCAAGAGCGAAAGCGCGCGAGAGAATTATATGAATGAATGAGAGAGAGAGTGTGTGAATGAATGAGAAAGAATGAAGCAGGGGGAAAAGTATAGCCTTCCAGGTTCTGCCCCAGTGACCTACTTCCTCCATCTGGTCCTGCCTCCAACAGTTCTCTCCACTTTTCAATGGTCCATTCATTTATGAACCTGTGAATAGATTAATTGACTGAGGAGGTCAGAGCCCTCAAGGTTCAATCACTTCCCTGAGGCACACCTATAAACCTGCGGCATCAGGGACTGTGCCTTCAGCTCACAAACCTTTGGAAATCTTCTGAATCCTAATCATGACAACAGAGCTCCAGTGTTTCTGCACTTCTTCATTGCCTAACGTAATTGTAGTTTCTTCAAAGACAAAAAGAGACTGTGCCTTTTAATTCAAATTTTCTTGTGTTAATACATGCACAAAGTTTAAAAACGCTCTCCTTTGCCTTACTCTATGATAATTCTCTACACTCCATTCTCTCCATGTAGCCATATCAAAAAACCTATTAGATCAGTGCTTAATGTTTATGTTTTTATGATCCAATGAATCTTGTTCATAGCTGGGCCAAGTTAGTGCATAATAAGTACGTTTTCCTTTGTTCACGTTTGCATTTTGTAACGTTAGCAGTTTCTCATATACTTAGTTCTCTAACACTGAGTCATTCCAGAAATCTCTTGCAGGACCATAAACTTCCTCTTAACATCAGCAGCAGCAACTTGACCTGCCCTGTTTTCCCTGGGAGGCGGCCACCCCTCTGCACTGGCGGTCTTTGAGGTGGCTGAGCAGAGTTCTTCAAGGTGGCCTCCATCCTCATGTAGAAAAGCCTTGTTTCTCACCTGCCCTGGTCCTTTGTGTCTGGGATTTCTTATATCCCACTTTCCAGGATTCTTCATTCTTTTGGTAGCTATATTTTCTAATAATTTCCTAGGATGTGGTCTGGAAAAAAGTATTATCTTAGCCTTGTTTATCTGCAATTGCCTTTAATCCACCTGTGCATTTAGTTGAGGGGTTAGACTGTATATGGAATCATTTTTCTTCATGGTTTCAATTCAGAATTGTTTTGTCACGTTTTGTAGCATCCTGTGGTGCTACTGGGGAATCAGATGCCCTTTTGTCTCATGATTGATCCTAATCATTTATGTGCCATATAAATGTACTGTATATATATATTTATGTATATATATATATATATACATATATATATATATATTTATGTACTGTATAAATGAGCAGCTCACAGGACCATGGCCTCAGAGCAGAGGCTGTGATGGGTTAAACTAGGCGCAGTTGCAGGTCTGCCGGGTACAGCTTCATGACCACCACATTTTATGTTCAAAGTCTCCTGTGTTGATCCCATTCTTTGCTTATCTTTCCTTTCCTATCTTTGCTCCTTCAAAAGGAATACTGGAAAAATTTCTCAGCTTTGTTTTACAACAATTTTTTCTGTTTTTTTTTTTTTTTTTTTTTTTTTTTGCGGGTTTGGGGATGGAACCCAGAGGCATTTGACCTCCAAGCTACACCCCCTGCCCTATTTTTTATTCTTTATTTTGAAACCGGGTCTCACTGAGTTGCAGAGGGCCTCATTAAGTAGCCGAGGCTGTCCGCAAACCGCGATCCTCTGGTCTCAGCCTCCCGAATGCTGGGATTACAAGCGTGCACCACCACGCCCGGCTTTTTCTGTTTTAATAATTTAAAATTCCTTGTGCTCTTTCTTATTCTTGGACCTTTTCTTCTAGCTTCCTGTTCTTGTTTCATGTCTATGATATCATCTCTTTTCTTTGTAGATGTGTGGCTTTTCTTTTTCATACTTTTATTGGTGCAGATAGTGATAGTGACATACCTGCACATAGAGCATTTGCTAAGTGTTTTCCCTCGGCTCCCTCCCCACTAGCCCTTCCACATATGACGTGGGTTTTTGACATTTATTCTGCTCCTTGCTTTGTCTCTGTTCACTCTAGTTTCCTTATATATGTTCATCTGGATTTTTATCTTCATATTAGAACCTTCTCTCAAACATCTGGTGACCTTTGGCTGCCTGTCATTTAAAAAACTGTCACTAACAAGCTAATTGGAAATGATGAGTGAGAAATCTTCATTAGATTCTGCAGAGGGAGTGCCCCCTGCCCCGTGTCAGTACCAAGAAGCCTCTTCCCTCTATCTATTGAATTTTTCTAAGGAGGACTTTGTAAGGACAAAGAGTGGCAATAATCAGGCACCTGACAGCTGAAGAGTCTCCCATTTAGAGGAGTTCAGATTTCCACACAACTCCCTTCTGTCTCCAGTATAGTGCCTTACCCCACCCACTCTAAGGAATGTCTGATGAACCCAAATTTATACCCTTTCTGATTTCTCCAAAATAAATTTCAAATCCAGGGAACCTATGTCCTGTAAAGAATTTCACCCAAAGCCAGATGTGGTGCACATCTGTAATTTCAGTCCCTGGAAGGCTGAGACAGGAGGATCATAGGTTCCAGGTCTCAGTAACTTAGGGAGGCCCTTAGCAACTTGGTGAGACTCTGTTTCAAAATAAAAAATAGAACTGGGAGTATAGTTTGGAGGTATAATATCCCTGTGTTCAACCCTCGGTATTAAAACAAAAACAAAATAACAACAACTCAACAACAGCCAGCCTCGCTTTCCTCCCCTTCCGCCTCAGTTTTGAGAGTGGGCAACCTGCTCTGGACGGACCTCTCCCTTCGGTTTTGCTGCCTGGCTCTCCTCATCTGCCTACTGTTGTCTCTTTTCCTACTATCTCTGTTTTTGAGTGTGTATGAGCTTTTACTTTTTGGGTTTCTTTCCTTCCATTTTTGTCAAGCAGTAAAAATAAACATTTGTTTAATCCACAGTGTGTGTGTGTGTGTGTGTGTGTGTGTCCAGCCCTGTCTTATTTTTCATTTGAGAACAAAGTCTTGCTGCTAAGTTACCGAGGGTCTTGCTGAATTGCTGAGGCTTCAAACTTGTGACCCTCCAGTCTCAGCATGTCAAGTACTGCAATTACAGGTATGTGTCACCATATTTTTTTATGGTACTGGGGATGGAACCCAGGGGCATTCTGCCTCTGAGCTACACCCCCAGCTCTATTTTTTTATTCTTTATTTTGAAACAGAATCTCACTGAGTTGCGCAGGGCCTCACTGAATAGCTGAGGCTCTCTGTAAACCAGGATCCTCCTGTCTCAGTCTCCCAAATGCTGGGATTACAAGCATGTGCCACCAAGCCCGGCCACCAAATTTTTATCTTAAGAGTCTTTCACACTTATTTTCTGACTCCAAGAAGGATGAGTTCAGGCTTTACTTATGACATCTATGGTACCACAAAATCTGAGGCTAAAACTGCTTTTTAAGTAACTGGAGCAGAGGCAGGACAGAGACTTGCCTTTCTGTCTCCTCACTCAGGGGACCTTTTGTCCACCTTGTAGATAATCATCTTTGTGTGGCAATGTTTGGGATGTGCCTCCTTTATCACCATTGGTTCTGAATTCAAGCCCCAGCTTGGCCACCGCTGAGTGTATACCCGTCTTTCACCCTTCTGTTTGCACATTGTTTAAAATCAAGAGCATCCCAGTGGTTGCTAGGATGAGGCACGATGTTGTGTGGGGAATCCTAGAGCAGACCGGAAGCTCAGTCGCTGCAAGTTTCTCCTCTTCCCCGTTCAGATTAGGAAGAACGTGCTTTTGCAGCTTTGCTGAGATTGGCTGCTCTCACCTGGTTGTCCACCATGCACCTCCCACCCCTCAGACCCAGAATTTGGTTCTGCTTTGCAAAGCCCTGCCTGTTTTCCCTGCCATCTCTTCCTGCACCTGCTTCAGGGGTCTTGCTCCCTGGAACCTGTCATATATTCCTTTTCATTGTGACTAGGAATGTCTTGTTTTCCCCTAAATCAGACAGGCACTTCTAACATCATTTTGATGTATACAAATGACTCCTGTTGGGATATTAGTCATGAATAGGTCACTAGTTTAGAAATATTTCAAATTTTCTTAAGGAAAGGAAAAAGAAAGCCAGTCCCCTGACTTTGACCCTCCTTCAGGTGAGAGGTGGGGGGCTCTGGGCGGATACATCTGAATTCTCTCACTGTCAGCAATGCCACTGTGTCTTGCCTTGGGGACCAGGACAGAGTGGAGGGGGAGGGGAAAGAGAACATATGCAAGAGATGAGGGGGCCTCCCTCCTCACTCTGCCACTAAAGAGGACCAGCTTCCTCTCCAAACACAGAGGTGATGAGGCAGCAGAGGGGAACCTGAGCAGGCTTTCTCCGTGAGCACAGTGTGTACGAGGAAAGACCAAGAGAACAATCTCTTTGGTTTTTACAGAAGAAGCAGTGTTCCATCAAGTTAGATGTCTTCACTTGTTATCACCAAGATTTGTGGACTAGAAGGAAAGCATCAGCCCTGCCTCCCTGTTGCTTAGCAACAGGCTTCTTTCTCATTCCTGGCAGGTGCAAAGGGACCCAGTTTTGAAGGTAGGGAGCAAGGGGTGGGGACAAAGGTAAGATCCCTACCTGGACGGCATAGTAATGAGACGTCGTGGTGCCACTGTGCTAGAGGTACCTGCCTTGCAAATGAACAAGACAGTTAAGAAAACATTTGTTGTCTTTGTTCAGGGTTTATTCTGCACTGTGTATGAGAAGTGCTATTTACCTAGGAGGGTGTGTGTTTGTTTGCATTTCCATAGTCATTAGCTGGATAAGTTGGGGGGGTGCAGAGGCATGCCCGCAGCTCACACTGGCGGGGAGGCAGAGCAGGTGCTCCGAGACCACTGCTCTGGACATGGGGTCATGAAGGCCCCTTTCCTCCCTTTCCTGAGATACCCCATGGGACCCCAATGTATCACATTTCAAATTCTGTGACCATTCCCATCTTGTCTGAATAGCCCAATATGCAAATCCAGGTCCTCCAAGAAGCATACACAAAGATGGGATTACAAGTGCAAAGGTTTTTTTAGGGGAAGCCAAGAGTACTTGTCAGACTTGTGTGTGTGTGTGTGTGTGTGTGTGTGTGTGTGTGTGTTACTGTGATGGAACCCAGGGGCTATACCTCCAGACCTATTTTATATTTTATTTGGAAACAGGGTCTCACTAAGTTGCTGAGAGCCTCACTAAGTAGCTGAGGCTGGCTTTGAACCTGTGTGATCCTCCTGTCTCAGCCTCCCAAGTGCTGGGACTACAAGCATGCGCCACCACACCTGGCTTGTCAGACTTCTGATCCAAGTCTGACTCTGAATGAAGGGGAGAGGGAGGGCAACCTGGAGGAATGGCCTAGCCTGCTGCAGAGTCTCAGGAAGATTCCATGGGCCATGCCAAACTCCTCTGGCCACAGTTGCCCTGGGAGTGGTCTCATAACATCGCTCTGTGCCCATTCACTCCAACAGGCAGCAGTGAGCACCTGCGGGCTCTTCTTGCATTTGCGGGGCTGCAAGTGTGTCCTGGTGACCCCAGACTTGGGGATATGGACTGCTTGGAGATGGGTTGGGGAAAATCTGGGTCTGGGCATAGCCCACTGGGTAGGATTAGGAGACCTGGAAAGGGAGTAGAGAGCCACTCGGTGGGGTATTGAGGAAGGAGGTACTTTTGGAGAGAGGAATGAATCTAGAAACAGGGGAGCAACAGCTGGGACTGCTGTGCCCACGAGAGAACCTCATATGGAAGGGGAACGTGAGGCTTAGCATAAGCTTTGACTCTTTCCTCCGGTTGCCGCTCCCTGCTAGAGCTCTAGTACAATCACACCGCACAGGGGAAATGCCATTGTGAGTGATTTTGCTCACTCCCATGCCTTAGGCTGTTTGTGCTGCTATAACAAAATACATGAGGCCGGGTAGTTCATAAACAACAGAAATGTATTGCTCACAGTTCTACAGGCCAGTAAGTTCTAGAGTCTGGGAAGTCCAAGATCAAAGTGGGGGCAGATTAAATGTCTGGTGAGCACCCAGACCCTGCTGGCAAGATGGAGCTTTGGACACTTTGTCCTCAGAGAAGAAGAGAATGAATGAATCCACTCCATCAAGCCCTTTTATCAGGGCCCTAATGCCATCCTTGAGGGCTGTGCTCTCTGTCTTAATCTCCTAAAGATTCTATCACTTAAAACCCTCACGTTGTTCATGAAGTTTCAACAGATGAGATGAAGCAACCTACTCTATTTTTTCCTTCTCCATAACAACTGGCTACACTTAATGAGTGTCTGAAACTGGAATTTGCATCCATTTCCATTTCATCCTTGCCATGCGCATCACGATGTCTGATGTATCAGTTCCCTGTGGGCTGCAGCGAGTTGGAGTCCTCGGCTCATAGTCTCCAAGTCATGTGCTGCTTGCTTCTTGGACATTTCTCCTTTCTTCCCTTTGCCTCCACTCCTGAGTAAAGGCTGAGAGCTCATGCCATGGGGCAGTAAGGGGACGTCGGGCCTGCCCACTGCCGCTGCATGCAAAGTCACGACTTACCAAGGAGACTATTTGCCAGTGCTTCTGGAGGGTGACCAGCCGTGAAGTGTGATGGTTCGTGAGGACACCGTGGCCTAGAGGGACACTGAAGGGAGCAGCCCAGAAGGAATCTGAGAACGTCTCGCTCTCCCTAGGAGCCACAGGGAGAAGACTCTGGTGGGTGGAACACATTGAGTGCCAGTCGTGTTTACTCAACCGACATCATCTCCCTCCTTGCCCCAGACTGCCAGGGTAGCTGAGAATCTAGCTCTGGGTAACACAGCTGGCAAAGCAGTATCTCAGCCCTGCGTGTCTGCTGCAAAGTCTGTGTTGTCAAGTTTTGCATTGTCCTGTGACCAGAGTGGCCAATCGAGGGCCGATGGAAGGTCAGGTCAGCCTGACACTGTAGGGTGGCAGTGAGTTGCCACGCAGGGAGACCTTGGAGCGGCTCCTTGAGGACCCCTGGCTTCTCACCTTGGAGCATCTAGCCTCTCTTGCACAAGCTCGGCTTCGCACGTTCAGTTCTGTCATCATGGCACAGGCGCGCTGGACTTCCAGTTCCCAGCCATGGCTCCATGAACCTATTTCTCTTAATTAGACTTGGCAGCTCAACACCTTTGGTGTATCTAGCCCATTTTACTGCCACGCCTACTCTTGCAGGATCCGGTTATAAGTAAACTATGTTCTTTGAGAGCTATTGCATACAGATGAGTCGGCAGCCGGTCTGAGCTGACCCACAGACTCATTAAAAAAAAAAAAAAAAAAAGCCCTGAGTACCTTTACCTGGGACACCCAAAGTCTTGGATCAAAGGTGCAAGGACTTGGGCACATCAAGGACCTGGCTGCTTTCTTGGGAACCAAGAAAATGAATTTTTGTCTCCACATTTACACTGGCAATCCATGAGGTAAGGGGAGAAATGTCTCATTGTCTCTTTGCAGATAAAAGGAGTTAATTCTTATGGAAACCTAGCCTTCTTTTCCCCATCTCAAATCTAGACAGACTCGTCCATCCACTCTTGGGGGATAAACGTGTGGGTTTAATCCCCTTACTGGATACTCTTGATCTCTTGGTTACATGTGGATTATTAGCTGAGAGCTGCATCCTGCCTTCCCTGGGCAGGCTCATGGCCCGGAGATGGATGGCAGCTAAGATCTCTGGTTGAATTGCCCCTGTTCCCAACATCTTCTCCTGGCAGCAGCGATGTGTATGTGTGTCTATGTTTGACTGAATCCTTTCAATGAATTCAAGACAATTATTTCAATTCTTGCTCAGTAGTGGAACCCCTCTCAGGCCTTTTCCATCTTTAAGGTAGAGGATAAAGGTGCTATTGAGGTCTAGCATGGAAAAGGCTTATTTAGAGAAAGCAAGTTAGTGTCTTTACATCATTTTCAAACATAGCACTAAATGAGATTTTGTACCTCCTTTCTTTCTTTCTTTCTTTCTTTCTTTCTTTCTTTCTTTCTTTCTTTTTGCGGTACTAGAGATGGAATCCAGGGGTATTCTACCTCTGAGTTACACCCCAGCCCTATTATTTTTCCTTCCTTCCTTTCTTCCTTCTTTTCTTTTCTTTTCTTTTCTTTTCTTTCATTTTTTGTGGTACTAGGGATGGAACCCAGAGGCTTTCTACCTTTGTTCTACATTCCCAGACCTATTTTCTATTTTATTTGGAAACAGGGTCTCACTGAGTTGCTGAGAGCCTCACTAAGTAGCTGAGGCTGGCTTCTAACCTATACAATCCTCCTGTCTCAGCCTCCCAAGCGCTGAGATTACAAGCGTGCGCCACCATGCCAGGCTTGTTCTTTATTTTGAAACAGGGTCTTACCAAGTTGCGAAGACCCTTACCAAGTAGCTGAGGCTGTCCATGAACCACGATCCTCCTGTCTCAGCCTCCCGAACACCTGGATTACAAGCGTGCGCCACCACGCCTGACTTGCACTAATTTGAATGAATGCATTTGGATTTCTCAAAACATGGTCATCTCCCCATAGACCGCTGGGGCAAATGCTCTGTGCAGTGATGCCACCCACTTCCCTGTGCTCTGACACGTATAGAGCTTCATCTCCGAACACCTATGTCGTGTTTGTGCATAGCTGTTAAAATGAAGTTGGTTATCTACGATTGGCAAAAATGAGGAAAAGTTGGGTCACCCCCCTCCTTTAGTTGGGCATAGAAAATGGAGCAAAACATGGCGATGTGGTAAGGAGCCCGTAGACGAGCTTGCTGGTACAGCTGTGCAGGAGCCGCCCAGTCCTGCTGGCTCCCTTCACCTACGGTTCCACTTGTACTCTCTTCCTCTGCACTGCTTTGCATAAATGGGTTTGTTCTCACTAAGTCAACGTCAGCTTTTATTTTATTTTTATAGTTTTTAGGCTTTTGTTGGTCATTGTAATTATACATCATGGTGAGATTTGAAGTCACACAGACATACATGCACACAGGGCTTGGGTTATCTCCCTCCATATTCCACCCTCCACCCCCTCCGCTCTTTCCATATGTGTTAGTGAGACTGGTAATGATACCTTCATATATGACATAACATCATCTGGACTGTTCCCTTCCTCAGTCCTCCTTTTTCCTCTCTCTACCACCCTCCCCAATTTCCCTTCTTCTATTTTACTGGTCTCTCACTTTATCTGACAACTTTAGCTTTAAAGTTTGGGATTGAATCCTTGGGCATTCTACCTCTGAGCTACGCCACCAGCCATTTTATTTATTTATTTATATTTTTTTATTTTGAAACAGGATCTCACTAAGTTGCCAAGCCTACCCTTGAACCTGTGATCTTCCTATCTCGGCCTCCCAAGTACTGGGATTCAAGGTGTGTGCCACCGCGCTTGGCTACAAGTCCAGCTATTGAAACAGGACAGGGATATCTGGGAAAGTACAGGTCATCAGAAACTTTTGTTTTTCTTTGCTTTGATCATCGGTCGTGAAAAAGCACTTCCTCCTGCACAAGGAAGTGAACCGAATCAGTCTAGGTGCAAGACTGAGCTCGCCAAGAATCAAAGTGTGTGGACTGCTTGTCGAGGGTTCTTGGTGCCTGTATGCTGTTGGGAGCCCTCTCAGTTTGCTCTGCGTTTAAAATAATTTTAGTATAAGCTGCCTCTACTGGCCAAGCATGCCCTGTGCTGAAAAGCCAAGACTGACTCAAAATTTCCCCATGTAGACTTTTCTCTTCTTTTCTGCAAGGCGTTCTTTCTGTGCTGGGTTACACATCTACCCTGGTCCTTTCCACAGCTCAGTGGTTTTCCAAGGATTGGGCTGTGACTCACGCGCCTTGCTACTTCCTTGCCCCGTGGCCTCCATGCATTGAAGGCTGTCTGGTTCTCCCGCAGAGTGCTCTCTGGAACTGCTGTGCGCCCCCGCAGCTCGGTCCGTGTGTAGCCTGCATTTAACTCCCTGACGCTCTACCCTTTAGGATGCTGCTGATGATACTGCCTTCTCTTTTTCCATTCATGCCCTTTACATTAGCATTAATATTATGCAGAATTGTTTTTCTTCTTTTGCCTTTCAATGAGCTCAAAAGAAGCAAACTTCTGGGAACTATGCTCAGTCTCCGAAAACTCTCAAATGACCTGGCAAATGCTTGTCATTGCTAACTGTGCTTTGCCAAAGAGACCGGGACTTGCAGTCTCTGGGCTGTGTGCATGGGAGAGAGCCCAGGCTGATCAGGGCACTACAAGGTAGTCACGGGGTAACTGCTAACTGTACAGCCAGGGCATTGCATTTTGCTTACAGAAGACTTACAGAAGCATGAGTCTAGAAGGCCTGGGTAGGCAGGATGGTGCCTCATGGGCAGGAGAAAGAACACTCCAGAAAAAGGAAATGACGTTTACGAGAAAATACACAGGAAGGAGAGACAGCATGGTATATCTAGGGATTATCAAGGCTGTGTAGCTGGGAGTGGGGACATAAAATATGAGACATGGGGAGACATAGAGTGCAGGTGACCCTGGGCCCCTGTGTGGCACGGGATGTTGAGCGGCTCAGCAGGGTCCCAAAGGCAGTGGGAAGGGGCGGCAAGACCCCTGTTCCTAGTGGGAAGGTTGCGTGTCCACCAATGCCAGGTGTGCTGGAGTGGGGTGAGACCATTGCAGGGAGACCAGGTAGGAGATCGGCAAAGGCCAAACAGCTCAAGCCTTTTGATAGGCTGTGGAGAGGACAGGTGGGGACAAAGTGGGGCCTGAGACGCAGCAATGTTTCCCAAGTGCACATGATGAGCACACTTTGAAAGGCAAAGAGTGTTTCCTTTACAGTTAACCCTCACACCTCTACCGTGCTCTTGGCCTCAGGAAAGGAGCCAGCGGGCCTAGAAGTTACCAGAGTGAGAGCCGTGCAGTATGGTAGTGGACTTTCTGATGCCTATTCCTGTGTCTGCATCACTGAAATGCGTGCATTTTGGGGGAGAAGCTGAGGCTTCCACAAAGTGAGATGTCACAGCCTCTATGTTTTAACCCTGTATTGTCCTTGTCTTCATCATTGTCATAGTCATCCTCCTCCTCTTCCTCCTCCTCCTCCTCCTCTTTTCCCTCCTTCTTTCTTCTTTTTGGTACTGCTGATTGAACCCAGGGATATTCTACCTCTAAGCTACACCCCAGCCTTTTTAAATTTTTTTTTAATTTTGTGATAGGGTCTTGCTAAGTTGCTGAGGCTGGCCTTGAACCTTTGATTCTCCTGTCTCCGCCTCCCAAGTACTGGGATTACAAGCATGCATCACCATACCTGGCTGTGCTTGGGTCTTAAATGAAGCCCTGCCTTGCATCTATAGTCGGTTTGTCCATGCGTCTTTGCTAAACCCCACTGTCACAGAAAACACGTCACTCCTTACTGTAGCAACCTGAGGTTGAGACTTTGTTGGCAATCATAACAGCACTACTGAAACCGGGGGCTCCTTCTAAGTTTTACCCCCCACCAAGCTTAGTCAGACGCTGGGCTGAGTCTTTCCTGGGGACCTGGCATACTTCTCAACCCCCTTTGACAGGGAGGGAAAGAGAACTTAAGTCAGTGTCTCCTGTGTTTCCCCACCTGACCACAGGGAGAGGGCAGCATCTGCGAGGCACGCTGCAGTGTAGGATGAGGCTAGTGGACTTGGAGGTCACTGTCTCAGGCCCCTCCTGACTTTGCGGGCTGAGAAGAAGTAGAAACACCAGGGGCTAGACCCTTAGAAAAGTCAACAATAAGCAAAAAGTAATCTTAAGGTGGAAGGGGCCCTATGCGTGCTGAGGCGCTGGCCCCAACCAGCATGATCCCAAGCTACCCCTGTGGAGGTCATCACGAAGAAGAAGGAAGTTCAGAGGAAGCATGGGGCAGCCTCACCACTGCCTGGTCAGGCTCTTTGAGCAATGCCCTGACACATGAAACTCCTGAATGCTTCTTAAAGAAACAGAATGAAACTAAAGATGGTGCAGAGAACAGGCAACTTCAAAAATATTGAAAATCCAAAGATGCTCAGCCTCAAGTAGCTGTTTCTCACAAACTCTTGAGAGAGCCTGCCATGGTGATGCCTGCCTGTAATCCCAGCGCTTGGGAGAATGAAACAGGAGGATCTAAACTTTGCAGACAGCCTCATTAACTTAGTGAGCATCTCAGCAACCTAGTGAAACTCTGTTTGAAAGTAAAAAGTAAAAAGAGCAGGGGCTACGGCTTGGAGGTAGAATGCCTCTGAGTTCAGTCCCTGAGTATCACCAAACCAACCAGCCAGCCAACCAACAAAACCAAAACCCAGAGCACTGAAATACTAATTTTAAGTAAACATTGAGTCCAGGTCCCCAATAAAGGGAAGGAAGAAACTGAAGCTCCTAAGAGGGTAGTGATGTGCTCCAAGGCCCCAGGAAAAATATTGATCCGAATTCTCCCAGCAATGCTTCAGATCAATCATTTCCTCACTCAAAGGTGTTTGCTTTTATTTTCCTGAATCAGTTCCCTGGGTGCAGCTGAACTCATTTCACCTGCGTGCACCTGCCCGGGGCTGGGTTCTGCAGGTGGGGAGCTTTGCAAACATCGTGATCGTTAGATGCACGTGAGCCACCTTTGCTTCTAAAAGAAGCTTCTTTTTGAATACTCTGAAACCCAAGCCAGAACTTTCCATTGAGTTAGAATTTTCCAATGTCTATGCTTCTTCCTCTCCTCCAGTTGCACAAACACTCATGTTTCTTGGCTCCGATTCAGGAATTGGAGTTATAGGGGTAGATCAGTGCAACGTTATCCCCAGGGAGCTGATTTGAATATTCAGGACAACACACTTGAAAGCAACAGGTTAATATGGTCTCTGCTGAATCAGAACAGCCAGAGCTCTCTCAGGTGACTCTCCCCGAGGGAAATCGCATGGGTCGTTACCCTTGATTAAATTCTTGGGAGCTTTCTGGCTCTCTCCAGATCTGCATTCGTCCTTCAGGAGCCCGACAGAACTTAGCAACTAGGAGTCACTGTGGCTAGCTTCTCACAGGAAAAGACTCCATGAAGTTTGGCCCTTTGAGGTGTTCAGAGAGATAAGAGTGATTCCAGTCTCCTGTGTAGTGGCACAGTCAACCATTCCCGGGTCCAGGATATTCTTTTGCTCATAGGAGGCTGGGTCACTGCTGAATTAGAATCTAAAGCACTTGGATCAGGGTCAGACAGGCATGGTCATAGGACCACTTTAGAAGACCTCTGGGAAGCCCATGCTGGCTTCTGTAAAATGTGGAGACAACCCCTGCTCTGTAGAAGTCTCAATCTCATTTGGAGGATGGGTGTGATGGCAGGCATGGGAGAAGAGAAGGGAAGTTATGAGAAATCTGACCTCAGAGGCTTACCCAGAGCAGGTCTACAGATCCCTTTAGAGTTTGGGGGTCTTCACACTCCTTTGTGCACAATGGATTTCTTCACCTAGCCGACCCAGGTGCTCATCGCTGTTGAGAGATGAACGGGGTGAAGTCTGCTGGGAAAAGAGGCTACTGTGAGGTGCAGAGGGAGATGCACAGAATTTAGATTATAGTCACCTTCTTGTTAATACATGCACTCCTTTGGCTGTGTGTTTTACAGTCTGTGGTGGTATTTACAGATGTTAATTTCTCCAGACAGATTCCATATTAAATATGGTGGCTCCTCCACTTACAATGGGGTTATGTCCCCAGTAGAACAGTTTCTACTGAACAAGTACCACTTTTCCTCTGTCCTAAGTAGAACCGTCCTAAGTTGAGGACCACCTATATCTTGTGACAAATTTCTTCCAGGAGGCCTACTTCAGTCACAGAGAAGTGGAGCCATTATTGAAGGGACCAGCCCTGGAGAAATTCAGCAAGGGCGGGGCTGAAACTGCTTTCTGACATGCTGGTTTTCTCATTCCCTTGAAAACAGAATGACCTTAGGTTTAACCTCAGTCAAGAGGCTCAGGTTCACTGTCAGGAGGAAGGTTGGGTGGTTGGGTGTGTGAGGTGTGGCGAGGCGAGGGACAATTCACGAGGTGTTCCTCAGTTCCTCGTGTGCTTGGGAAGTCTGCAGCTGTCTTCCTGGGAGTGGGTATCAGCAGCAGAAGTGCTGCTTCTGGACATTTGGTCCTGAGCCTGCCACTCCTGGTCTTGAGTTCTTGCAGCGTGCAGGTGAGGCCCCAGTTGTCCCCTCTCCCATGGGGCTCCCGGGGCAGAAATGTGTCCTAATGATATGTAGTTTGAGTTTGGATGAGGGGCTATTTCTCTGAGTATGTCTTTGCAGGCTACCTGGTCTGCTCAATTAATGAGACTGTGATCACTGAGTATCTATTCCTGGGCTGGGGATGTAGTTCCCGTGGTAGAGCCAGGGCTTAGCATGTGTGAGGCCCTGGGTTCTATCCTTAATCCCTCAATCACCCCCAACCAAACCAAAACAAAAGAAAAAAACAAATTCCCAGCCAGTTGTGGCAGCAGATGCTTGTAATTCCAGTACTTGGGAAACGGAGAGAGGAAGATCGCAGGTTGGAGGACAGCCTCCGCAAGTTAGTGAGACCTTTAGCAACTTAACAAGAACCTGTTTCAAAATAAAAGATAAAAAGGGCTGGGGATATAGCTCAGAAGTAGATGTCCCCAGGTTCAAGCCCAGTACCACAACCATCACCACCAACAACAATAACAGTGACAACCCAAATTTCTGAACAGTTTCCTAAAGCCTGACGGCACAGGGACAGTCCTCTCTCCCCTTACCTGGTGGCCAAGGACAGCCCTCTTGTCTCCTTCCCAGCATGTGGCTCTGCTCCAAATGCCCCCGCTCACATCTCTCCATGGCAGGTGGACCTCTCTTCTGCCAGGCCTCCAGGCCTCTATCTAGCTTCGTGGGGAATTGGTCCTACCCCAGCCCTCTTGCCAGCACTCTGCTTCAGGAAAGAGCCATAGGCGGAGGCTGGTCATGCAGTAGTCCCTGAGGCCTTTGCTATATGTGAGGGGACCCTGGGGACACCCCCAGCCACACCACAGCTGGCTAATTTAGAAAACACAATGCACAGACCATGGAGGCCAGAGAACAGATGGAACTATTTCTTGGGATGAAGAGAAGACGCCAGGCCAAGAGATGCTAGCTGTCTCTCTACTGTTGACATTTCCTGCCCCAGAGCTAATAAGAACTGTCCCCTACTTTGTGCATAGCATGTCTTACCGCTTTTCATACTCTCCCAGGCAGACCCCAGCAACGTGACCCCCAGCCTTCAGACAGGGAGGTGAGGGCCCCAGGAAAGGGGCAGCAGAAGCTGCTGTTGTGTGTGGTGCCTCTCAGGGGCGGCTGGGTCACCTGGTCCTCCCCCAGGTGCTTTTCTGTGTGTCCTGCCTGTCACACCTGGGCTTTGGAGCCACGCACTCTGCTCCTTGCTTGCTATTTATTTATTTATTGGTACTGGGGATTGAACCCAGAGACATTCTTCCTCTGAGCTACATTCCCAGCCCTTTTTCTTATTTTGAAACAGCTTCTCGCTAAGTTGCTAAGGGCCTCAGTAAGTATCTGAGGCTGGCTTTCTAAGCAGCCTGGCACAAAGTTTTCTTCTTTCTGTTCTCCTTGCATTTTTGCCTGCCCCTGGGGGTCACCCTGTTCCCAGGCCTCTGTGTCTCCAGACCCCTTAGCCCAGTCCATGTGGGCCACAAGCATCCATCTTTGCAGTGGCAGTGGGTTCATTTCCAATAATCCATTTGGTGACTTGTTTTTCCCAGAGAGAATCCTCTGGAATCCAGTGATAGCAAAGGGATTTCATGAGTTCCTTAGGTTGCCTCATCCCTCAAATCACTCCTACATTTTCAAAAGTCATTCAAGCTGAGTGTGGTGGTACACACTTGTAATCCCAGTACTAGGGAGGATTAGACAGAAGGATCACCAACCTCGGCAACGCAGTGAGACCCTGTTTTAACATTAAAAAAAAAACTCAGAGCCGGGTGTGGTGGCACACGCTTATAATCCCAGTATTAGGGAGTCTGAGACAGGAGAATCGCGGTTCGCGGACAGCCTCAGCTACTTAGTGAGATCCCGTTTCAAAATCAAAAATAAAGAATAGGGCAGGGGGTATAGCTTGGAGGTTGAATGCCCCTGGGTTCCATCCCCAGACCCACAAAAAAAAAAAGGAAAATTCAGGCTGGGAGTGTAACTCAGATAGAGCATCCCTGGATTCGATCCCTAGTACCAAATAAATAAGTAAATATAAAAGATCATTCAGTTCACATTAATTCATGTATCTGTTTCACATGACATGATCTATAAAGTATCATGAACTTAGGCCAAACAAGGAATTGTTATTCTGTGCTGAACGGACGACACATAGAAGATGCTTCCTGGGTGACCTGCTGTGGTGTCCTGTCATCCTGTCAGCCGAAAGTTCTTCCGTATATCTCACTGAGCGCCCTCTTACTGCAAACCCAAGTCACCTTCAGATGGCATGCCACACATCCACCTGAACTCTCCCTAACCTGCTTCATGGCATGTGCATGGTGACCCCGAGCGGCAGGTAGACGTTGTTCTTCTTGCCCTTTGGCACGGTGAGAAGACAGGGGCTCAACTCGGGTTCCCTGCAGGGTGAGGCGGCCCTCCTGCCCGAAGCTCCAGGCTCGGTGCCTCTGCAGTGCAAGGTCTGTCCGAGCAGAGGCCACGGTGGAGGGGGCTCGCTAGGGTAGGGCTTGGGGTCGCTGGGCCAAGCCTCTCCTCCTCCCCTGGGGCTGGTCTATAGCAGCGTGGCACCCAGTGCCCTTCTACAGCTTCAAGGTCACTTCTAGGTACTGTTCCTTTCTCCATTCTTATCACAATCAGCAATCACCATGATTATTTGGTTCCTTTTTATTATCTGTCCAGCTCCCCCACCTCCCTGAATGCCAGCCTCGCTGTGTCCCCAGGTCCTAGCAGGGTGCCCAGCACATGACTGGCCCCGTGAATATTTGTGGACAGGAGGAAAAGCAGGAAGGAACCAGCAAAAGAGGGGAGAGAAAGAAGAGGAGGTAAATGGTCATTCTCTGCCCTAGGCCTCCCTGCCTTCCTCACATTGTGGAGGTCAGAATTCTCTCCTTTAATGGGCCAAATCTTTAGAGCACTTATGTTGGAACCATTGGCTAGGGACCTGGTTTCCAGCTCTGCCTCCTATGGTCACTTAACTTCTCTAGGTGGCTGGGGATGCAGCTCAGTGCTAGAACATGTGCTTAGCATGCACAGGGCCCTGGGTTCAATCCACAGCAGTAGTGGGGAGAACACCTGTCTAAAATCAGTTCTCTTGTGGGTAAAAGAGAGGTAACTGTGCTATTCATGGGTCACACCCGAGGTGTCATATCAGTTGAATACTACAGGAGGCTAAATTCTAACTCTCTGGCCCTAGGAGTGGATCGGTCACTTAGCTTCTCTGATCTTTGGTTCCCTTCTCTATACATTGGGAATAATAATAGTAATAATGGTTGTCTATGTTATGGAGCAATTGTAGCTATTGAGCTTACCCATGAAGAATGCCAGGACACACTGAGATCTATAAATATTGGTTAGCCAGGCATGGTGGTGCACGCCTATAATCCTAGTACTTGGGAGGCTGAGACAGGAGGATCACAAGTTCAAGGCCAGCCTCAGCAACTTAGGGAGATCCTGTTTCAAAAGTGAAACATAAAATAGGGCTAGGGGGGTGGATCAGAAGTAGAATTCTCCTGAGTTCAAATCCCAGTCACACACACACACACACACACACACACACACACACACACACATCATAAATATTAGTTATTGTTGATTCTTCCAGAAGCTAGAGGATAAACTATAGTAGACTTGTGATAATTTTATAGAACACTCCTTACTTTTCAGTTGTGTGTCCTTGTCTCCTTCCATTTTCAAACACTCTTGAAAGGTATACCTCCTTCCCATTTTCATTCATTCACCAGTCCACTCAGTCAACAAACCCCAGCTGTGGCCACGGAGGCACATTCCAGTGGAGGCCGCCCATGTAATGGGCGGTGGTGTTGCTGAATCATTGACTGCTGTTCTCCCCTCTCTCGTCACGGGGCTCGCCACTGTGCTGAGTACTTCCTTCAGGAGTGGGCTTTTCCCTGGCTCCTTCTGCTTGTCTGTGGTATGGGCTTCCACCTTTTCTTTTCCAAGTGCTCTCGCTTGCCTGTGTTCTCTGTCCGCCTCATCTCAGTGGAGATTCTTACATTCCATTTACTGCCTTGTCCACCTCGTCTCAAGTTTCTCTAAGCTTTTGCATAGGGAATGGCTGCGTGTCAGTCAGCTTTCCATTGCTGTGACAAAATACCTGAGAAAATCAACTTGAAGGATGAAAGATTGCTTTTGGTGTGTGGTTTCAGAGGTTTCGGTCCAAGGTGAGCTGGCTCTGTTGCTTTGGACCTGATTGGAGTGTGTGCAGGTGAGGCTGCTCACCTCATGGCAGCTGAGAAGCAGAGAGAGAGAGTGGAAGGTGGGGGGACAAGACAGTCCCTTCAATAAGCTCCCACCCCCTCAGTTTCCACCCCCTCCCAACAGTGCATTCCACGCTGACTCCACCAAAGGGCTACTCCACGGATGAAGTCAGACTCCTCTCTCTAGATCTACTTACTTACTTCCGTTAAGCCCCACCTATGAACACTGTTGAACTGAGAACCGAGCCCTCAACATGTGAGCCCTTGGGGCCATACCAGAGTCAAGCCATAAACTCACTGTTTTTGTACTTTGTAAAACTTTCAGACCCTTGATAAGTCAACAAATTCTAAAAATGGTTGCTCTTTTTGGATAATGTAAACAAATGCTTGGAAGCACATACATTTCTTATGTGTGTTTTAGGCATGAGAAGACGTCCATGCCAAGGCACATTGTAAACATGTCAGCTTAGCTTGAAAAGAGGAGGTGGAGGTGCCCAGAAGGGCTTTTGGCCGCTGTATCTGGCCCCGTCTTCTTACCATGTCCCGGTGTCAGCATTTATGAACCCATAGCATGTAGCTGTTGCACCAGCCCTGGATATTTGCTTGATTATTAGTGCATAAACAAAACAACTATGCGTTGAGCTGTGACCTGGAGAAAAACAGCTTCGTATTCTCTTTCTCTCTCGCTCTCTCTCCCCTTCCCTGGCCCTTCTCCATTTGGAGAGAACACTGAGGCCCAGTGGCAGTGAACACAAAAGGGAGAGATAAGCAAGATGGTGTCCAGTATTGAGAAGAGCTGGGTGGCAGCTCAGACAGAGCAGAGCTACGGCGGGGCAGGGGCACTGCCTCAGAGTGGGTGCTAAGAAGCTCTCAGAGGAGGTGGCGAGGGATCCGAGACCCTGTGACACCAAAGTGTTGCAAGCCCCCGAGGATCCAGCAGCAGGAAGATCCAGAGCAGAGTCAACCCCAGGAAGGACCAGGGCAGGCCCAGCACAGAGTGACTGTGGAGTGATCGGGGACCGGGTGGCGAGGGGGCATGGTGGGATGGGGTGGGGAGGGCGGCCTGCAGTCAGGGTAGGAGAAGTGGCAACATGATCTGATTTCCAAGATCCATCCTTCAGTGTGATGGTGGGAAACACCCCAGGAGGAGAGAGAGAAGAGGCAGAAATGACTGTGGCTTGGACAAGGTGGCAGTAACGAAACTGGAGGGAAGAGGACAGACAGATGGCTTTTGAATATGTGTTGTAGAAGGAGCGGACAAGATGCGTCTGCGGGTTGGATGTAGGGGTAAAAGGAGAGAGTCAAGACTGAATCCAGGCTTCACTTAAGTGGGTGGTTATGCCCTTTATGGAGCTGAGGAGGGTCCAAACGAAACAAAATGGATATAAAAAAAACAAAACAGTTGTATCTGGTGCTAGGAAGAAAGGGAAGTGGGTACTAGGAAATTATTTTCAAGTAGGAATTTCAGCCCAAGACACCTGTGCCCAAATGTGCCAGCCCACCTGCATTGTGAGGGTGAAGATGCAACTCTCACCCCTGCCCTGTGGCCGTCGCGCCCACAGCCCACCCCAGGGATAAAGGATAAAAATAAAGGATGGTTCCAGACAGCAGCCACCAGCCCTGTGCTCTGGAAGGCAGGCCACGCTAACCTCAGAGGAAATTCAATTGGTCTGTAACAATGATATCTTCCTGGTCTAATCTAATCTCATCATTTTATGGGTAGTCTTTTTCTCTCTGATCCTCAGCCTTTTTTTCTCCTTAGTTAATTTATGCCCAGCAGCCAGATAAACAAAGTTGTCTCCTGGGCATTATGTATGCAAAGATGCTGGTTATAGGTCCCTTCAGATCCTGGCATTGTGTATGCAAAGGTGCTGGTTATAGGTCTCCTCAGAGCAGCCCAGAGCCCGCTGTCTTCTCTTCCCAGGTGTTCTGGTAGGAGGACCTTCTTCAGGAGCTAGAAAGGATGGGGAGACAGGGAGAGAGACTTTCCACCACCCAGCAGATCCCCAAGCAGGACCACGTGCCCTTCCCTGCGATCCTTCTCCCACAAATCATGTGAGCTCTCTGCCATTGTCCTTGCCTCTGGCAGGAGAACCTGCTGCCCGGGAGCAAGAACTGTCCCCCAAATGCCAGCCCCACCTGTGGCCCTTCCCACACCCTGCTCTCTTCATCCGGGCACCTCAGCCTCACTGAACAAGGAAGGAAGCCACCCTCCCTTGGGGCTTTCTCTCTGCCGGGCACTGGTGTTCCCCGGCCTCTCCTGGCAGTGTCAGGCAGGTATTCATATTCATGTTAGTGGGAGAGAATATTCATGTTCAGGGGAGCAAAGTGATTTATCCTGACCGAGTAGCAGAAGTGGTGGAGTTTACCTTGAGCTGATCCTGCTTGACCTCTGGGGTGTATGTTGAACCTCGACTCCACTCCGCTGGCCATTCGCAGCAATTCTTCAGTCCTGATGCTGATGCCAGGTTGATCCCCACAGCCTGTGGGTGCCAGGGAGCCAGCATTTTGCTCCACATTAAACAGCTGTCGAAGAAAAAAAGGAGGGAAGGGGAAGGAAAAGAAAGAAAAGGAATGGAGGGCAAGGGGGAGGAGAAAGACAGAACTTAAACCAACTCCAAGGTCTTTATTGCTCTTAGGTCTCTTGGTGACGTTTCATTCTTTTTTCCTTTCTGTCTTCCAGCCTTAATCGATTACACAGGGAAATTTGGTCTGTAGCAACCCCAGGAGGCTGCTTGGTCGTGCACCAGAGAGCAGCAGAGCGGGAGTCCAGGCCTGACGTGGGCACGTGTTCCCATCCCCGTGCTCACAGGTAAGCCGGCCTTGTTTCTTTTCCCAAGAATGACGGCTCGCGATGTGCCAGGCTGGACTTGCATTTACCCGCCAAAGCCCCGCAGGTATTTTTGATCCTTACTGTGCTCTAGGTCTGATGGCGTGCCATCCAAGGGTTCACTGTGACTTGTATTGCCTCAGTGAGGATTCCTTTTGCAAAAGGAGAGCCAAAGGGTGAGTGGCGGTGGTAGCCTGGCTCTCTTTGGTGGCCATCGCTGAAGAAGCATGCGAGACTCACCCAGCCTGCCGTTTAGAAAAGGGCTACGGCTGGGACTGCAGTCCAGACTGAGAGCCTTGACATTTGGACTCCATACCAGCTTTCTGCTAGGCAAGAGCTGGGTGCAGTGGCACACAACTATAATCATAGTACTCAGGAGGCTGAGACAGGAGGATCACAGGTTCTAGGCCAGCCTGGACAACTTAATGAGACCATTTCAAAATAAAAAATAAGAGACTGCTGGAGATGTAGCTCAGAGGTAGAACTTCCCTGGGTTTAATACCCAGTACTAAAAGGAGGAGGAGGAGAAGGAAGAGGAGGAAGAAGAAGAGGAGGAGGAGGAGGAGAAGAGGAGGAGGAGGAGGAGGAGGAAGAAGAAGAAGAAGGAGAAGAGGAAGAAGAAGAAGAAGAAGAAGAAGAAGAAGAAGAAGAAGAAGAAGAAGAAGAAGAAGAAGAAATCAGCAAGCCCCCCCCACAAGCCAATTACACTTCCTATCCCTTTCTTCTCTCTTCTGGGTGGGGACTTGATGGGGGCAGGAAGAAAGACTGGCCTGGAGGAGATGTGGGGCAAGGAGGGGCTTTAGATGGTCCTGTCTTGTCTGGAGGTAGTGCTGAGTCTGCAGAGAGGCCAGATTCAGTAGGAATGGGAACATTAATACTGCTGAAGCTATGGGCAAGGAGCAAAACCCTAGACAAAATAGAAATGAAAGATGCATAAAAGGAGAGGGGAAGAACTGAACTGAGCTCCCAGGGAAGCGTTTGAGAGGATGTGCATGTGAGTAGGTGTGTAAATGTGTGTGTGTGAGTATGAGTGTGTGCACATGAAAGTGTGTGTGGTGTGTACTTGTGAGTATGTGTGTGAGTGTATGGTGTGTTTGAGTGTGAGTGTATGTGTGAGTATATAGTGTGTTGAAGTGTGTGTGTGTGAGCGTGTGTGTGAGTGTGTGTGTGTATGTGTGTGTGTCAGGGCAGTTCTCAGTCCTGCTCCCTGGTGGGGATCTGCTCCGGGGCCCACACCTGCACAGAGCTAGCGCAGAGCCTGGGGAAGGCTGTCTCCCCCAGGCTAGCAGAGCTTGGGTTTGGAGCCAGGGCAGCAGAGGCGTGCTTCCTGGACTCCAGCTCCTCTGAGCAAGGAAGCCGCTTTGCTGGTGGTGAGTCCAGGACCACAGGAGCCACTTGCGAAGGAAGGGAAGCGCCAGGCTCAGCCGAGGACCCAACAGGGCCCCGAAGGAATGGGAAGCGGGGTGCGGGTGCGAGGGAAGTTTGCTGAACCCTTACTATGTGATGGGCACTTTGCATGTGTGTTTTTTTCTGTAACGGCTTTATTGGAATATATTCCTACAACATATAATCCACCTGTTGGAAGTGTACATCAGTGGGTTTTAGTATATTCATAGAACTACATAAACATCAGCAAATCAATATTAGAACATGTTTTACTGCCCCCACAAAGAACCTAGTACCTATTAGTGGTCCCTGCCTATCTGCCTCTTCCCCCAAGCCCTGGGAAACCACCTATCTTTTATTCTACATAGATTTTTATATTCTAAATACTTAATGTGAAAGGAATCACACAGTGTCAGTATTCTTTACATAGACTCCCAAAATTGGTGATACTATCTCAGGTAGGTTTGGAATGACCCATGGGGGTGGTAGTAGCCTCAGTGTAATTGAAGGGGCACTGAATAAAATCAAGAGCATGAAAACATCTAGGGGTCACTAAGTATCTTTTTTCCTGAAAAGGAGGCAGTAAGCCAGTAAATTTTATAATCTATGAATTTATCATGTTTTCAAGATTCATCCACATGTGCATATTATCACTTCCTTTTTAGGACCAAGTAATATTCCATTGTATGGATATACCACATCTTATTTTTTGATTCATCAGTGGATGGATATGTGGGTTGTTTCCAGCTCTATGCCATGATGAATAATGCTGCTATTTCATGACCAATTTTTGTGTGGACATGTGTCTATTTCCTTTAATGCTCATAATAACAAAGCCATCATATGCACCAATTTATTAGGAGAAACTGCAGCTCTGAGAAGTAAAGTATTGTGTTTTGAGACTGAAAAGCTTCTCTCAATTTGGTTGGATTATCAAAGAAGGGCACCTAAGGGGGAGGAAAGTGAAATTTCATTTCACCTTTCGTGGGACACATGAGAACATGTGGACAGCTGCACAAGTCTCTCTTTAGAGTAGCTTTAGGAGGGGCTGGGTGGGCAGTGCCTCAGCAGTGTCTCCATTCTGAGAGGGCTCCCTGGGGTGGGCTCTGCTAGTAACACAAAGGAGGGCAAGCCAGCAGCCCAGCAAGAAAAACCCAAAGGAGAGGACTCCAGCCTGTGCCCAAGGAAGGCTGTGTGGCATGAAACAGCAGGGTCACAGGGGCTGCTGGCTCTGCTTCCTTCTCGCCCTGGGACTTTCCCAGAAAGTGCTAGGACGTGGGAGGTGGGTAACGTGCTGCCCCATTAATGTATCTGCGGTGGCTCGGCAGAACTCAGGCCAAAACTGGTAATCATTGACCCTCGCAGGCTGCCCGAGGCATTGCAGCAGATGCAGCGGGAAGGCTGGCCCTCCATCCTCTGCTCAAAGTTCCCCCAGAGCCTTGCCCGGCTCAGCACCTTTTCAGAAACATGATGCTTTGCTTTGACACTGGTGTAGAGAAACCCAGAACCAAAGACCACACAGATAATGACATGCCTGGATTTTTTTTTTTTTTTTAACTCAAGATTGAACTTACAGCCTGGCATGGTGGTGCATGCTTGTAATCTCAGCATTTGAGAAGCTGAGACAGGAGGATCGCGGTTCGCCACCAGCCTCAGCTACTACTTAGTGAGGCCCTTTGCAACTCAGTGAGACCCTGTTTCAAAATAAAGAATAAAAAATAGGGATGGGGGTGTAGCTCAGAGGTACAATGGCCCTGGGTTCCATCCCCAGTACTGCAAAAAAAAAAAAAAAAAATTGAACTCATGAGCATCCTACCTCTGAATGACACTACAGCACCCTCCCCTCCTCTGGCTTTTAATTTTTCGTTTTGAAAAACAGTCTCACTAAGTTGCTAAGGCTGAACTTGAACCTGTAATCTTCCTGTCTCAGCCTCCAAGTACCTGGAATACCATGCCCAGCTGACTGGATCCTTTCATTCCACACATGGCTGAAACCTGAAAGAGAAATGGGAGCTGGTGGTAGTATTTCTGAAGGTGTGACCAGCTTGCCCACTTTCTATGTCCCAGTGTCATCTAAGCTCTTTTTTTTCCTTTGTGTGTGTGTGTGTGTGTGTGTGTGTGTGTGTGTGTGTGTGTGTATGGTACTGGGGATGAAACCCAATCTAAGCTCTTTCTGTTCATCTGTAAGATACGTGTGAATGTTCCCATTTGGGGGATGAGGAAATCGACATGCTGCAAGATCCTGTAGCATCCTGTCTTAGCACTACCAAGTGACCAAATTCAGAGCCAAGCCTCACAAACCACTTCTTTCAGCTGCTCAGTAAGTCACACAGGGCTGACAGGGAAGTTCAAAGGTAAACTAGGATGCTGGACCAGCACGCTTCCAAAGTTCCCCTCCAAGCCCAAGACCTGGTGCTCCTGCCTCCGATTTGCATGTCTATCGAGCTGGGCGAGGCCAGCACAGGCTGCCCCTGGACACAGTAACATGGATACTAGGATACTTGTTTCCATTCTCTGACTTCCTGTTTCATGGATTATTGAGCTTGGGAATGCTATACATTTTCTTTAATGTGAACTGTACTTTCTTGTTGCACTTTCGGTAGGTCCAAGCTTCCTCTCCACGTGGAATTCATTCCTTTCTGGGCTGGAAAGACTGAGTTCCTATAAAACCAACCCAAACCAGAGAGAACTAGAAGGATCTCTGGACTAACAGGATCTCTGCACACGTAATGCATACAGCTTTTTATAAACATTTACATTCTTTCATTAAATTTAGGGCTCTGGGTAGTTCTGTTCGTGAAACTTAAGGAAAGTGCCACTACAGATGTATCCAGTTTCCAAATCAGTCTCCACCACAAACAGGCATACTTTGACAAGATACACAGGTGGGAGGATAACTCTGATTTGCAAAAAATAATTCTTTGCTTTAGAAAATAACCCACAATAGGATTCCTTTAAATGCCTAATATTCTACTGTGTATGTAATGTGACTTAACTATACACAATTTCTGTTCCTGTATCATCTTCTTGTAACATATACTGGTTTCAGTGTAAGACAATATGTCCAGATGTATACAATACTTTTAGTCCATTGGTGTTCCTTTTAATAGTAAGGAGAAACTGGGTATGTTGGCATGGGCCTATAATCCCAGTACTTGAGAGGCTGAGACAGGAGTATCACTGATTTGAAGTCAGCCTCAGAAACTAGTGAAACCTTAGCAACTGTTTCCAAATAAAATATAGAATAGGGCTGGGGGTGTAGCCCAGAGGTAAAAGGTCTCTGGATTCTACCCCCAGTAACACACACACACACACACACACACACACACACACACACACACACACGTGAGAACTTAAAAGACGGTGATACTAGAAAAGCCTTTGGATTTTTGTTGTTCTTAATTTAATGTTCAATCCTAAATTCATTGGAAATTAGAATTTACTAGTTAGGATAGAGACCTTCAGGAAGGTCTGGACTGGGCCAAGATAGTGTTCTGAGAACTTGGGTCAAAGTCAAGCACATCAGAAGCAGAACCAACCCTTCTATTCCTTTTTACACAGAGGCTCCAGTCTCATCTTGGTCCAAACTGGTTGAAATTTTACCCAGGATTATGTAGGGACTTGTCCTTTCTCTCGACAGCGACCATGTTTGTTGTGTCTTACCAGGTACCTTCGCGACTGGACCTTGACCCAGGGGTCCTGGCAAAGACAAGTTGGCCAGCTCCAAGACCGACAGCCAGAAGCCCAAACTCAGCAGCTCCTTTTGGGCACGTGAAGGTTCTGCATACATGAAGCATTGAACGACATTTTACACACCTCTTCAGACAGAGGCAAGTGGCTCGATTTGTCATGTTGACTTCTGAATAAACAAGCCATTGAACACCCCAAGCTGCAAGATGGCTGGACAAGCCTTTGCTTGGGAGAGGCCGCTGAGACGGTCACCCAGTCACCTGCCCTACTCTGGTGCATAGAGACCGAGTCCTACCCGTAGACAGTGACATGAGGCTAACATTGCCGTCCCCTTGCCCCTTTTGAGCATCCACCACTCTGAGTTCTTCACACCTTCCTATATCTATTTTCTGGACACACATTTGCTGAGCCTCTGGTCTCTGCCTGGTGCTGGGGTTAGAAGTGCAGGGGACACCACAGGGGAAGAGATAGTTGGGGTTGCCGCTCCCAGGTCAGGACAAATATAAAGGTCAAGTTAAAATTATTGCCCATGCTATAAATAAGAAGCAGAGTCCCATCCTGTATCGAAGGAGAGATGCCAGATTGACATTGGATGGGGATGGTCAGGGAGATCCCCTCTCCTTGAGAAACTGATCTTTAAATTTTGTTTTGAGAAATGGCCAAGAGTTTGGGTGAGCAGAGCAGTCGGCCAGGTGTCCCCAGCAGAGGACATAGCAGCCGAGGCAGGCTCAGAGGGGCCCAGGGACTTGCCCAGCTTCCACAGCTGAAATGAAGTGGGGCTGGACTCCGCCGATTGTCCTCTTGCCTTTGTCCCCCTGTCTGCTGGCCAGGTGTGACCTGGCACTGAGCTAAGGCCAGAGTATTTGCTTTCTTTTAGAGCAGGGCTCACCTCACTCCACTGATGCGGTTTCTTTGTGTGTGTGTGTGGGGGGGGGCTCCATCTCCCCACAGTAACTGTTGCCCTCAAAATAAACTCTGGCTGTAGAAGATGCAGAAGCTGCATCCTGTAGAGATCTAGAGATGTTGCCAAGTGAAGAGTACGCTCCCTATAACCTCAGGTCATCACCTGCAATTTGTCCAAGCCAGGACAGTCAGTAGAGGCTTCCCAAGGCAGCATGGTGCTTGGTAGAATGAAGTCGTCAGCTTTGTCCACATGCTCCTCGCGGTGCCTTTGGCATCATGACCATTTGGATCTCTGCCTGGCATCATGAAGCCCCTATGTGACCCCAGGGCCGGTCTGTCTTCTAGTGCGCAGCCTTGTGTCCATGCCCCTGTACCCCTGCCTTCCCCCACGTGCTCTTCTTCTCTCCTCTTTTGCTGCCCTTGAACATGTGCCTGTCTCCTCTCTAATCAAACCTGCCCTGGCTATTTAGGCTCAATCTCTATACAAGCCTTGGTCTCTTGTTAGCTCCTTCCCTATGATGTGATCTCTTATCCGAAGCAAAGAAATGTATGAAAAGCCATCACTCCTGCTGCACAGTAAGAAGGTGCTGAATAAATGTTTGCCTTCTTTCCACTTTGTTTATCAAGTGTTTGAAGGGTTCTGTAAAGCTTAAAAGCAAACACTTCTTAATCAGGCAGATCTAAATTCTTGTAATCTTTGCTCTTTTGACTTTCTACTTTGTTACGTTGGGTAAGTTGCTTAACTTTTCTGGGCTTCAGTTCCCAGACTCTTGGAATTACCAAGAACTCTAACTACAATAATGCATGTCAGAGGTTTGGGGTTGTGCCTGGGAGACACCATGGGCTTCCGGGTCTCAGAATGGCACTACTCCAGCGGGGCACTATTTACATTGTGCTCCAGGGGGCGCTGTTCACACAGAATGCACCGCCCTCTGCATCCTGGGTTGCCATTCCACCCTCTTTGGAGACTTCTAAGTCCTGGTCTTTCCCCTCATTCGATTTGGAACATGCACCTCCTTAGTTTACCCTGCTCACTCTGGCTCAATCTGCTCACACCCAAAAAAGCAATATTTTCCCTTGGTAAAGCGCCATGTACTCTTAGGTTTAGAAGCATTCTTGGAAAGTCTCTGAAGGAGCTAAATGCCTCCAACTGTGCCCTTGTGAGTTTCTCTTGACCCTTACGGCTTGCTCACCCCCTTGTCACACCCTTGTAGCTCCCGGGGACATAGTACTCTTTCTCTCTAAAACTCTGGACAAGGCAAAGTGCCCTCTTTGGGTCTTTCTTTACATCACTGTGACATGCTAGCATTTCCAAAAGTCCTTAAGAAATAATTATGAAAAACAATAGAAAATTAAATTAGAAAGGCACACAGAATAAGTGTCCAATGTCCAAATTATTGGCTGCTAACTCCACACCAAATGCACACTGTCACCAGACTAGTGAAACCTCTCGGACACTTACCTGGGTTCAGCTTAGTAAGCTCAAGCCTAGATGCACTCATAGAAACACCAAGAAACATCATATCCTGTAGGCTCAGTACTTGGGAGGCTGAGGCAGAAGGATTTCAGGTTTGAGGCCAGCCTCAACAACTTACTGAGACCCTCTGCAACTTAGTGAGAACCTGTTTCAAAATAAAAGAATAAAATAGGGTTGGAGATAGAGCTCAGAGGTAGAATGCCCCTGGATATCCCCAGTACCACACACAAAAAAGGTGAATGGCTGAGGGTACAGTTTGGAGGTAAACTGTCCTTGGGTTCAATCCCCAGGAAAGAAGGAAAGAAAGAAAAAGAAAGACAAACAGAAAATAAGGAAGAAATGAAGAAAGAAAGAAAGAAAGAAAGAAAGAAAGAAAGAAAGAAAGAAAGAAAGGAAGGAAGATCTCATCTCCTGGGTCTTTGTATTGGGAGCATAATTATTTCAGGATGACCAATGACCCTGTGTAAACATGTCAGTTAGATAGAATTTAAAGCCTGGGCTTCAATATTTTTAACTCCATGTAATAGCTTTCTTATTTAATTTGGTTATTTTCCTGATTCTTCACATCTTCACAGAAAAGCAAATATCCGTAGAACATATATGCACACGGCACGGCTTTGGGAAGCGCCAGTGGGATAGCTTCTCCCAACTGGCTTTTACCAGTCTTGGCCTCCTTTTTCTTTGCCGTGTGCATACGGCCTTTTCTGCAGTTGTCTTCTCCACCCAAAGACCACTAGGAACCGCCTGTATTTGAGCAAGTTGGACATTGGCAGCTAGGGATAAAGTAATGCCCCATGAACCTTTGTGGGAGTCTCTCCAAGAGGGTGCTGAACATGACCTGAGTAGGATTAAGTGCTGCCAGGAAGTGGGGGGTATGGCTCTGTCAATAAATCTTATTGTCCAGAGGTGAGAGGGTGGTGGTACAAGACCCGAGCTGTTGTGGGTAAAGGACATCAATCATTCATACTAACCAGATAGGGGGGGATTTGGCTGGCTTGTGGTTTGGACAATGGTCATGGTCTTGTCTGTGTTCAAGTGAGATTACAGAGGGGCCTTATTTTCATCCTGACCCATCATGACGAGAGTGGTCCTGTCTGCCGTTGAAGTCCTGTGAAGTTGTTTGCCTTTAGCATGAAAACAGCAAGGCTGACCACGAGCTCAGTCCAGCTCCCTGAGCTCAGGGCCTGGCTTCTCCTCCTCGGTCGGTGCGTGTGTCTGGTTAGTGGTCCAGATCAAAGTCTATGGTCAGAGAAGAACAACATCACGCCAGGGTACCACGCTTCTACTCAGATATGCCAAGGATTGTCTCTCCCTCCTCTTCTACCTCTCCATGATAAGGCTTCTACCCTGATTACAGACGAATCCTTCATTAAAACATGCTGGCATTTCCTGGGTGTTCTGTTCCACGCTGGGGCATGGGCTTTGAGGCCAGCCCAGCTCACACACATGATATGTAGTCAGATCTTTATCTGTGTCGTGGAGGCCTTTTCTCCTTTGGCTTCCTATTCTGCTTTGCAGAGTTGACCCAAGGTGGCTGGGGCCAGTGACACATGGTTAAACTGCTGCTCTAGTTTAAATTTGTGAAATAATTAATAATAATAATAATAATAATAATAATAATAATAATTGCCACTATTTATTGCATACTTGCTATGTCTTGGTATTTTTATATATACCTTTTCATTTCAATTGTATCATGAGCTTTGGAATTATATAAGAGTCATATCACCAGTGAGGACACTGAGGCTCAGAAACTGAGGCCGGGAAGGAAACTGAGGCTCAGAGAGGCCAGCGGCTTCTCAGGTCACTTGGCCATTAAGTGGCAGAGCGGGGGTTCCCATCTGTGTCCATGCTCACCTAAGCTGAGGCTCCTTCGCCCCACCATGCTGGCTCTGGTTGCCATCTATTCTGGGAACATTCCTGGCGGAGGTCTCCTACCTTCTCACCAACCCCTCCATTCCCCGGGGTACAGAGCACTGAGCATTTCAGATAATGGTGCTGTGACCAGCTGGGCCAGAGCTACAGTATTCATACCCTGTACACCCTGGCTTCACTCAGAGTGGTCCCAGGAGGATGCTTACCCCAAGGAAATGTGGAGACTTCCCCAAGCACTTCATCCCCCAGTCTAGCCCGGGACCTGAATGCCCTTTTATATGCCCACAAGGCCAGGAAAGATGGTTTCTACAAGTCTTGCCAAGTTCTATCTAAAAAGAACCCATGCTGACCCCAAGTGAGCTGCCTGAGAAAGACAGCCGAGACAATTTCTCTATCATTCCGAACAAAAGCAGATGCCACCCCTGTCTACTACTACACTCTGGATAGTCGAGGGACAGTCGAGGGGCTAGAGGTCTTCTGTTCCTCGGTGTGCTGAGCAAGGGCTTGATGCAAACCCAGCTGGTGGCTGTGGTCCATGGCTTGAGATGATTTTCGTAGAAAGCTGAAGTCCTCTACAGTAGCAATTAGATGTGTTCATTTTTAGCAAAGGTGTATTGGAGAGGACAAGCTTGACACCTACCTTGTTGAGTCCCGTTTGGTAGCTGCCTTGACACCCTGTTGGTGCTTTCAGGACAGAAAACCTGTTTCCCTGTAATGTTGAATTGCTTCTCTGGGAGCAATCTGAGAACAGGGCTGTCCCCCTGTTCATTTCTTAGTGCAGTGCCTGGCACATGGTAGATGCTCAGTGAATAGTGTCTGTTCACTTACACTGAGAAGGCAGAGTGTACGGCCCTCCTCCTGTTGAAGGCATTGCTATGGAAGGGCCTCAAGAAATGTTTGTTGACTCAGTCAGCTCTCACCCTGAAACTAAGCTTGACATTTCTTCCGTGCTGTATGTAGTTGCCAAAAGACTAAAGAAACTCATCTCACATTTGCTTTCAGGCCACACAGTTCATATTTCCTGCTTCTAACATAAAATTTCAATTCCCAGAAATGTCCTGATGTTAACTAAGGTTGTATATGAGCTGTGAGAAGTTTGGCTTAAGAGGCAGACCACAGTACTAATTTTTAATTTTTTTTTATTTTTCAAGAGAAATAATAGCCTTCATAATTCTGAACCAGACACAGTGAAAGCAGAGAGCTGTGTGCCTTCTCTTTCTGGTGTAGTGGCTGCTAAGCACGCTGAAAGTGGTTGGAGGCAGTGCATCAGGTGTTATAAGAAATCTAAAATTCCTAATGGGTTGTTCTCAGGTGGAGGTCTGTGGAAAAAACAGTTCTATACTAAGTCTTTAGCAATGAGCATGAGTTACGGATATGACACTTAGAAAGGAGGGGGTTTGGCTGAAGTGGGCACTGCAATGTAAGCAAAGTCTGTATTTTTTGTGAAGAAAAGGGGACTCAGGAGTAAGATGTGCTTGTTCCCAAGAATGTGGAGGGCCTTAAACTAAAGAGACTTCAGACTTGTTTAGAATTATGTTGTCCTCAGAGCACTGGTAGATGGATGTTCCATATAACAGTTTCTCCTATAAGTCTACAACAAATATAACAAATGGCGACCAGTGCTGAGTGAGTTGGCCCCTGCTGCCTTCCCAGCCCACACCTCGTGGGGACCCCAGCACTCCATTACTTGTGTATCTGACTCTACTTTCACCCCTGCCGCCATCTTGTTTTTTTTATCACTTCCGCCTAAATCACATTCACAATTTTTTTTTTTTTTTTGATGGTACTGGGGGTGGAACCCAGAGGCTTTCTACCTCCGGGTTATACTCCCAGAACCATTTTTTATATTTTATTTGGAAACGGGGTCTCACTAAGTTGCTGAGAGCCTCACTAAGTAGCTGAGGCTGGCTTCGAACCTGTGCGATCCTCCTGTCTCAGCCTCCCATGCGCGGGGATTACAAGTGTGCGCCACCACGCCCGGACACATTCACAATTTTTTTGTGTGTGTGGTACTGGGGATAAAACCTAGAAGCACTATACCTCTGAGTTACACCCCCAGCCCTATTTTTTTAGCCTTTTTATTTTTAAAACAGGTCTCACTGAGTTGCAGAGGGCCTCAGTAAGTAGCTGAGCCTGTCCGCGAACCGCGATCCTCCGGTCTCAGCCTCCCGAATGCTGGGATTACAAGCGTGCGCTCCCATGCCCGGCTTCTCACATTCACAATTAAACGCAGGGTGGTCACTACCCTACACAGGGATGTCCCTCCTAAAATATCCCCTTGAGAGGGAGCCATCTGCTTGCCAAGGTATGTGAGTGGCAGCAAACTTTATTTTCGTTTGCACGTTGGTTGATTTGTCATCCGTCTGCAAATGTGTATAGAGTTCCCGCTACGTGAGACTCTAACACATCTTCAGGCCTTAGGCTTAGCAGCACTGCTCTGCCCCTCAAAACAGATGAGGGCTCGCCCTGTTTCCTAACGTGGCAGTGTCACTCTGCACTTGGCTGTCCGTGGGCTTTTCTGCACGCCCTGACCAACTGGGAGCTGCATCATGAGAGAATTGTGTTGACTGCCTCTATGGTGTCTGGGAAGAACAGTAATACCAACACCTTGTTATTGAACAAGGATGGATAAATCAATTACCATGTACATAAAGGTAACGAGTTTGCTGGTTGCTGAGATGAGAGGGCGGAGATGCAGCTAATGGGGATCTTGTAGAAAAGGTGCTCCTTTGGGTATCATACCAGTCACACTGTGATGTCACTGCTGATGTGCTTAGCTGGCTTCCCCTTTTGACTGTGAGTTCCTTGAGAACAAGGAAAGTTCTGTTTGCTGTTGAGATTCTACAAAATAAGCATACAAATTGATGTCTGGGAAGGACACAAAAAGGTCTGTTTTTGAGCAGGAGCTGTTTGTAGAACAAGAATGCTGAAACACTAAAGAAAAAGGAGAAAGAAAGAAATCCACTTGTTTTGCCAGGCACCAAGAATACCTTGGTAAATATTAGCTAATGTGTGGCCTTTTGCTTGCTATTAAGATTTAGTCATTTCAGTAGGAAGGAACCTAAAAACCAGGCATATTACATAACCCACACACCAGGGACAATCTCTAATCACCCCGTAGTTCATAAAATACACATGGACTCCTTCTACGGTGGATTAATCTCCATTGTCTAGGCCAAGTAGGATATGTACAATAATAAGCCTGCCGTGTGAACGATGGGTTCGATTAGTGGACTAATTTATCCTGCATCCTTGCATTATCTAAGTGTAATTCTTCCCACTCTTTGAACAAGTAAATCAACAGCGTTGCCTAATCTAGAATATGTCAAAAGCACCTTTACTTCACACTAACAATAAAGGCTTCTTTTAAACCTCGTTTCTTACATAACAGTGGCTGTTGTATAGAGAGATTAAAGTGGTATCTCGTTTCTTCCTGGTGTGATCTTATTTTCATCTTGGGAATATGTTCCTATCTATGTCTATATACTCACCTGCATCGTTGTGAACACTTGGAAATTTCACTGTCTCAGTGTGCTTGGGAGAATAGGCTGGGACATGGATGAAAGCGAACTGATTCTGATCAAAAGCTATTTGGCAGGGCTCAGAAAAGCAGCCCGAGTGCTATAGAGCGTGACACAGGAGAGGGGGCAATGCTGGAAGCCCGTCCACACCTGCTGCCCAGGGACCTCAACTGGGTTTTTGTCAGGTCTTAGCATGACGGTATTCAAGCCATGTGAGGTTTGGAAAAATATATTTATACCCAGCACAGGGTTTGATCTGAGAACAGCCACTTGCCTTGGCTTAAACCATGTAACTGTACTGCTGAATTCGGTGGTTTCGAGCTAATACCAATTGGCATCAGTCCACTGGCTGAAGCCCACGATGAATTAGGCTGGGTCTGAAAGAGAGCAGTCTGCGAGCCGAGACCAGCTCCAAAGGCATCACTCTCTTGCTCTCCCACCCATGGACGTGCGGGGCCGGGATGTGTTTAGCACACTGGTAAGTGCGTGCAGGCTGCTGGCTGCTTTTGTTTTGCTTCTTTGTAAGGTCAGGCAGATGACGTTTTACTATTAATGCAGTCATGGAAAACCCACATCTATGCCAGAGATGAAAGGAGGCACTTCTTCACTTTAAGAAACATCCTCTCCCTTCAAAAGTGAAGCAAATTGCAGAGAAGGGTGGTGGGAGGCAAAACTCAGAGCTGGTGTTTTAGGGGCCATTTCTGGGATTATGGCGAATTGATAAAGAGAATGTGGATTCTGTTGATCCATGGAATCTATGTATCTTTTATAAATGTCCTATAAAAATCACTTTTATAATTGATTATTTAGGTGAAATCCACTCTATAAAGAACCTTGTAAGCAGTCTGCATCTGAAGAAGGAGTCATTCCCCACTGGGCATGGGCAAGGTTAAAGGGCAGGGGAGAAGTGGGGGAAGGGGGCCATTTCCCCTCCTGTGCCTCACCTGGCACCATTCCCTAGTCCTCTCTGGGGACGTGGGGTAGGTGAGGGGGAGCACTGCTCTTGTCCTCTTGGCAGTGCTCTTTTTCATGTCTTTCGAAGCTGTCCTCTGCATCAGGTGCCCAGAGCTGCAGTTTTCCTCCCACCGTTTCTGCTTGGCACTGGCTTCCTGTGTATTTACCTGAGCGAAGGCCATGAACACTTTTGTTTAAAATGCATCACCAAGTCGGTTTCACTTCCTACTTTTTATGAGTAAACACGTTTTTGAAGGGAGATTTTGAAATCTATTTTAAAAAAACATATTTGCATTTAAGAAAGAAATACCACGAAGACATTGCTCACCACGGCAGACACACCTTGATTTTCTTTGGTGTAGGGAGAGAGGTTGTCTAGTGTTTATGACCTCAGGTCTTTTTTTTTTTTTTAACTGCTGTTGGCTGTTTAGAGGAAAGTCTCTTCACTGTTTTGCTGTAAGATGGAAGTCACACACACAGAAAAACACCATGTGTAAGAAACCACTGAACAGACAGTATTTCAAACTGAATTAAATTACCCCCTTCATGTTGATGGAATCAGTACCAAGCATTCATAGACTGTTAGCAGCTGGTCTTTGGAGATGAATAAAACTTGGTTCCACCTTGATGGATTAGTATTTAAATTAGTGCTCACTAGCCCAGGAACTGTTGAGCAGAGAAGGAAGTGTGAGATATTGATGGGGACCCCATACTATTCCTTTTGAAAATCTTGGCAAACAATGGAGAGAGTAGGCATAGGCTTGCAGATCCACAGAGTCTCTGAGGTCAGCTGGTAAGTTCTGAGCTCTGTTCTAAATAGTGGAGAGCATTTTTAAAAAAGAAATTTGGATCCAAGTGTGGTGGCTGAGAGGCTTGAGAGGCTGAGACCAGAGGATTGCAATTTTGAGGCCAGTCTCAGCAACTTAGCAAGATTCTTTCTCAAGATTAAAAAAAAATGTTTTAAAGGCTGGGGATGTAGCTCATAGTTAGAGTGCCTCTGGGTTTAATCCCCAGTGCCAAAAATAAGCAAATAATAGATAAGTAAAAATAAATTAATAGAATAAATTATATTAATATTGTGTTTGTGCTATAGTATTTCAGGAAACTATAATTTTAGAATATATATAGTCTAATATATTATAAATATTATATATAAGATATATAACATATAGAGAATATATATAACATATATATTCTAATATATAATATATGATATATATAATACATATTATGTAATATGTGTGTGTGTGTGTGTATATATATATATATATATATATATATATATATATACACACACAACCAGTTTGGTTTGTCCTACCAACAGGACAGTGTGGTAAAAGTCCCCTTGGCCTGGTTTGGTACATGACTTCAGATAAGTCATTTGCACTTTCTGAGTCTCGGTTCTCTCATTTGACAAGTGAAAGAACTAAACTGGATCAGGATTTCTCTCAATATATAAGTACAAGTACCAATAGTACTCAGAATGGTTTAGGTATTATTTGATAAGCATTGCCTTTTTCAGTTATTTATTGCTTAGCAGAAGGCTTATTTTATAAAGAAAAGAGGGAAGCAATTGGAAGGCTAATATCAAGTAATTAAAATACGAGACCTAATTGGTCATTATAACCAAAGATTTTTTAAGACACTGACTGAGGACAGGAAGTACTTGAATATATGATCTCTTAGTTTCCTTCCATTTCCATATCTCTCATTAACTTTGTATTTAAGTAATAAGATTGTCCTGTGGAACACTCTTATTGAAAATAGAATTGTATCCAGAATTAACCAGTCAGCTTGCCCAAATGATCAGTCAACCAGATAGTTTTGAATGATCATTTCATTTGCAGCTAGTACTCAGCTCGCTACTGCTATAGACATAATCTTATTTTTGTTTTCCTTCAATATGTTTTCAGATCAGGGTGTTGACAGAGAGGATGTTCAAACGCCTTCGGAAATGGTTTGTTACCCGTTTGTTGAGACGTTCCCGGCAAAGGGCGAGGCTAGTCTCCAAAGATGGCAGGTGCAACATAGAGTATGGCAACGTGGATGCACAATCCAGGTTTATATTCTTTGTGGACATCTGGACGACTGTGCTGGATCTCAAATGGAGATACAAAATGACCATTTTCATCACAGCCTTCCTGGGGAGCTGGTTCCTTTTTGGTCTCCTGTGGTATGTGGTAGCCTACATTCACAAAGACCTCCCGGAGTTTCATCCTTCGGTCAATCACACCCCCTGCGTGGAGAACATTAACGGCATGACCTCAGCCTTTCTGTTTTCTCTGGAAACCCAAGTGACCATTGGGTATGGGTTCCGGTGTGTGACAGAACAGTGTGCCACCGCCATCTTTCTGCTCATCTTTCAGTCAATTCTTGGAGTTATCATCAATTCCTTCATGTGTGGCGCCATCTTAGCCAAGATCTCCAGATCCAAAAAATGTGCCAAGACCATCACCTTCAGCAAGAACGCCGTGATCAGCAAGCGCGGCGGGAAGCTTTGTCTCCTCATCCGAGTGGCCAACCTGAGGAAGAGCCTCCTGATCGGCAGCCACATCTACGGAAAGCTTCTCAAGACCACAGTCACGCCTGAGGGAGAGACCATTATTTTGGACCAGACCAATATCAATTTTGTAGTCGATGCTGGCAATGAAAATTTATTCTTCATCTCCCCGCTGACGATTTACCATGTCATTGACCACAACAGCCCCTTCTTCCACATGGCAGCAGAAACTCTTTCCCAGCAGGACTTTGAATTGGTGGTATTTTTAGATGGCACAGTGGAATCCACCAGTGCCACGTGTCAAGTCCGGACATCCTATGTGCCAGAGGAGGTGCTCTGGGGCTACCGTTTTGTTCCGATAGTATCCAAAACCAAGGAAGGGAAATATCGAGTGGATTTCCATAACTTTAGCAAGACAGTGGAAGTGGACACCCCTCACTGCGCCATGTGTCTTTATAATGAGAAAGATGCTAGGGCCAGGATGAAGAGAGGCTACGACAACCCCAACTTTATATTGTCAGAAGTCAACGAAACAGACGACACCAAAATGTAGCAGTGGCTTCTCAGCAGGAGTAGTATGAAGTCTTCCGGGTATCTAGTGACCACCAGCGTTGTGAAGCAATCAACAGCTTGGGGTACAAAAGCAGGATGAGAACCTTCAAAGTCAGCCAGTGCAATGACCCCTAAAGCCCATAACTGGGATCCTACAAAACGGGTAGCTTTACAAGGCTACTGTGTTAGCACATGTGGTACATTTATAGGAAAATGACTTAGGAACCATAGGAGCTCACTGGAATCTTGAATATGACTATTTGAGGTCATGCAAGATGAATGGAAACAGTCATCAAAAGTCACATAGAAAGCCGGGCGTGGTGGCTCACACTGGTAAGCCCAGTACTTGGGAGGCTGAAATAGGAGCATCGCAGGTTCGCGGACAGCCTCAGCTACTTAGTGAGACCTTATTTCAAAACAAAAAATAAAAAATAGATTTGGGGGTATAGCTCAGAGGTAGAATGCCCCTGGGTTCCATCCTTAGTACCACACACACACAAAAGAAAAAGTTGCATAGACAGGCCAAAAGAGATTTTTAAAGTTTTCCTGAAGAAGTTAGGAGCTTTAGATAGGATCAGAGAACAACCATAATTTCACTTTGATTCTACTGCGAAAAATGTCACTTTCATTTTAACATTGATTGACTTTTATACGTGACTTTCCTCAATTGTATTAAATTGTCTGAGGAGTTGGGCAGATGAACTAACTAGCCGGTGACAGTAAGAGGAGACTGTCACACAGTCTCTGATCGTTGAAGCCTTGTCTGAATTTGGATCATGTGTGTTTTGGGAGAGTCAGAGGAAGGCAAGTCCTGAGACTCCGCAGGGCCCAAACGTGCTCTGCTTTATGACCTGTCCAGATGGTGCCGCTCGCATTGGGCTTTGGCCCAACTGACCTTGTGCGGTGCACTTAGACAGCTGCTGAGTGAATCTATGCGCTAGGATTTTGGTGAACATCTTCCTGCAAGATGGGAAGTTGCACGTCTTGGTGGCATTTCTTTTCATCTGCATTGGATGGGTCAAGGGACTACAATTACAAAGGTTAAGAGTATTCCCTGTTCTTCCAAGATGGCAGCAAGTACTTGGACACGTGTTCAGTCTGGAGTGAATGTAATGCCAATGTCTACAGTTTCTGTGTTTCTCTGCCTAGGGTTTGTACTGGAATAAAATGCTGTTTCTGAAGAAGTGGGAAAGAGAAAGGAATGGGCTGTGGCCTCATAGTCAGGGCATTGCCAGGTCTTCCTGTCTCTGGGATCCTTTGCTACCTTCTTCCTAAAGGGGGCCAACTTCATGATTGGCCTTTAAGGGAAGGTTTTTTAATGTGAATGTCTTGTTCATTTCCCCAGGTGCATTATTTTGGATGTATCCTGTAAAAAAAAAAAAAAAAAAATGGAACTCAAAGCTGCTTAGGAATCAAATTGTTTTCAGTATGTTGATTAACATATTAAATTTCTGAAACTGTGTAGGCACAGTCCTAAAGTGTCTTTTGTACATTACTGCAACAGGGTGAAAGGTGAAAATACTCTTGTGGTGAACTTTCTCCTGGAAGAGGAGGCACTGGGGGTGGGGGGAGGAAGCAAAAAGGATGCATTTGTTGTTCCCCAGGAGGAAATGAGCATGGCTGTAGACACACCCCTTCCGGTACAGCTCCAGCCAATCTCTCCACGGTGAGTCTTGGCACATACAGAGGCAGCTGCCGGCTGTTATTGCTAGGAATGACATTGTTTTTCCAGGCCGGGTTGAGTTTGTACAGACCCATCCATACTCTCTCATCCTTCTGATCCCAACCTGTGGAACTCCGATGGGTCTAGGGTTGCACACCTTGTCAGGGACCATCGCAGTGAATGTGACTAGTCCACACAGGCGATTGCTGTGTGCCTCTAAGTGTTTAGGCACCACAACTTGGTTTGCTGACAAAACTAAACAAAACCAGGTATCCCGCACTTGAGGAAGCTGGGGTTCTCTGCTGGCCCATTGTCAGGAAGTTTTATGATTCCGTAGCTCTTCATTGCTGAGGTCAATTCACCTAAGAATACTCTCCTCTGCTCTGTCCTGCCTGCGGGCAGCATGGCCGGGGATGGCTGAAAGTGCAATGCTCAGAGGCAGCCCATTCCCTTTGGTTGTCAAGAGAGCCCAACTACAGGAATCATTGTGACTTATGTGGCAGAAAGCTTGTCTACATCCAACTATTCTTTTATGATAGCCAACACACTCCACAATTGAAATCTCCTTTTTAATTCAAATTCCATTTTATTTTTAGAAACCATTAAAAAAAATCCAAGAAAGCTCTCAGGAAATGGGACGAGGACAGGTAATTTTGGATAGTTCTGAGGTTATTGGAACCCCAAAACAGCATAAGAAACTGGGGGCATTTGAAGAGGGGATTAACAAGCTCATGAGAGCTCAGTGAGTAAAGAAAAGTATTAGGAAAAATAAATCATCAAAATGCCAATGTGGAAGAAAGGCTTTTTTATTTCAGTACAATAACAGTTTTTCCAATAGAATCTGACCATATCAGTATTCCTATTGTTAAATGTATGCCCCATTATTACATTTACTGATTTGTCCATCTCAAAAGAAATTCTGTATTTATTATCTTTAAGAAAAACTACACTATATTATTATATCCATAGTTTTCCTTGATACTGATTCTCCTTGAATTGCCATTTTATCTGAGGTGCTGCGGGCATTTTTGACTTGGAGAATCTGGCTCCAGGCTAACCTTCCTGGACTTAGGTTGGCTCAAGGGCCAACATTTAGAGGGACAGCTGGGAGACCAGGTTTAAAATATAAAGATTCTAAGTGGCCAAATGGAAGAGGGAGGTGTTTCCATCACTAAAAGAAGGCGTGCTACTGGACTTCGGAGCGAACACCCAAGAGGACTGCAGGGACCTCGGAGGCATCCTCCTTAGAGACTTTTTCACAAAACAAGAGATGAGTCCTCAGCAGGATGCTTCTGCAAAGGGCTGGGGGAGTCCCTGGAGGGAATGCAAATGAAGCCTGGCCCCGCCCCAGGGCCGTTGCCTGCTGCCATTACAGGAAGTGCGTGTCAATCAAAGCTTGACAGGGGAGATAGAGCATTTTATTTTGGAAGCCAGAAATTGGAGAACAATGACTGGAATTTCCTCTCTGTCCAGCAAGGGCTGTTTGTCATTGGGGAGATAAAAGTCCAGGGGCAGGGAATAAAGGTTATCGGGAACTGGGCAGAGCCGCGTGGGGGGCTGGTGGGAGGAGGGGTTATGGAGGAAATCTATTTCAATGCCTGTCATTAAGTTTCCATTAAAAGAACATTCAGTTAGGAATTCAAAAATAATTTAATCTTCCCAGCCAGATGCACCCAGCTGGACTCATTGGAGCTGAGCCCTGTAGAGAGGGAGATTTGCACACCACAGAAGGGGCTAGGAACTGGTGTTCCTCTCTTTCCAAAGCAGCCCCAACTGCCTGGGATGTTCTAGGAGACACAAGTATCTCTCAGGACACTGAGAAACGCAGGAGGTGCTGTGGTAGGAGAAAGGTTGAATAGGGAAGTTACTGAGTTTTTATTATGTTTTAGATTCTCTTTTAAGCAATATGTATAATATAAATGCATATATATATTTCCTCACTTAATTTTCACAACAATCTTAGGAGGTCAGTACTACTATTACACCTACTTTTCATTTGAGGGAACTGAAATAAAGAACTTGTCGGAAGTCACTAGCTAGTAAAGGGCAAGGTGTCAGCCGGGCGTGGTGGTACATGCTTGAAATCCCAGCATTCCGGAGGCTGAGACAGGAAGATGGCGGTTTGCGAACAGCATTAGCTATTTAGTGAGGTCCTTCACAACTCAGTGAGACCCTGTTTCAAAAAAATAAAGAATAAAAAATAGGGCAGGGGGTGTAGCTTGGAGGTCGAATGCCCCTGGGTTCCATCCCCAGACCTGCAAAACAAAAACAAAAACAAAAACAAAAACAAAAGGGCAGGGTGTCTTGAATGTCCATGAATTTAAATCACACAAGACTATGTACATCCTAAGATCTGAAAGGACTCTGTGAGGCCATCAGCTATTTACCTGAAACCCATGGGTAGTGTGTGGTCTTACACTTGGGGAGAAACCACCCATTGCTTAGCACAGGGTAGAGTCCCTGGCCAGGAACCCCCATAATTACATGTTATAGGAAGAATAGGTTTTCTAGGGGATGTAGATAAGCTGCCCGGTGTGTCTTCAGAAGTATCATGGGCATCCCGAAGATTTACTAGCTAGTCAGTGCAAGCTATCCTTTCAACACTAATATGTATAATGTGCTCTCTCTCTTTCTCTCTTTCTCTCTCTCAATATATGTATATTTGTGCCGGGCGTGGTGGCGCACGCTTGTAATCCCCGCGCTTGGGAGGCGGAGACAGGAGGATCGCGATGATTTGGAGCCAGCCTCACTGGCTTAAGAGACTCTGTTTCCACATAAAAATGTTAAAAAATAGGTCTGGGAGTGTAGCCCGTGGGAGTGTATACCGGAGGTAGAAGGGCTTCCAGGAACCCCAGTACCACCAAAAAAAAAAAAAAAAAAAAAAAAAAAATATATATATATATATATATATATATGTATATTTGCACAAATCTCTAGGTATGTGTGTAGTTATGTAATGCTCTATACAATGCACTAAATACATACACCAATTTATGTAACTAAGCACTATATCTATGTGATATTTTTTTCAGTCTTTAAGGCACAGTGATATTTTCCTGTCCTGACAGGTGTGGAGATGGAGCCCACTTATCCTTGGAGAGCAGGATCTATGTTTTCTCTTTACCTGTGTTCCTAGCACCAATCCACTTCTTCACGTACTCAACAGATGGTTTTTGAATGAACTAATGAGTGATTTGCTCAGGACTACATGGCTGAGAGTGAATGTGAACCCATGTCTGTCCAGTGAACTTTTGACCAAGCTGCAATACCCACTAGCTGAGGGGCCATAGCAAGCCAGTTTCTTTATTTGCAAAGTGTACTTTTGAAATAGGGTCAAGGAGAAGATTTAGCGACAGAAGTAAATATCCTTTTGTAGAAAGTAAAAAACAATGGATGTGTAAACACAGTGCAGGAGCTTAGTGTTGACCCCTAGGGGGATGGGGGAGGAAACTGGCCCACAGGTGGACCCCTCACCTGCTGCTCCAGGAGCCCTGCAAGCAGAGCGCTGGGCGTGGCTCTGGCAGAGGCAGGCAGGGGCCTCCAGGACTAAATGGCAGCACCTCAGAGGCCCAGAGATGGGAAGGCCTACGAATGGAGAACAAGTGAGTAGAGCCCTGGTCCCTGGACTCCATTTCAACCCAATAGGTGTTCATTTGGGGTTCGCTGTGATCCAGGCAGGGAATGCCAGAAGGAGGAAGCTGAGTTCTGCCCCAGCAAAAAAGGATCCAGGGGCCCTCACCAGCCTTGACACCAGCACTAAACTGCAGAATTGCTAATTGTCATTGCATTCAATATGCTTATTTCAGAATGACCTTTCAAAAATGACATTGACCCTACTACTAGTTAGAAGCCTATTGCTTACTGTTTTTAAATTATTTGAGGTTAAATGATGTTTATAATATATCCTGCTAAGGATGTACAGTCAAATTGTTTTAAAGTCGCTCGTTATTTTCTCAGTATGATTTGGGCTATTTTCTCAATGTGATTATGTACCAGTTTGGCATAGAGTTAGGTTCATTTGCTTCTATTTCTTTCCAATTGCTAGACTGGTTATTGTTTTATTTTTTGATGTAACTCTTTTAATTATGAAGAGAATTCATGTGATTTCGAAGTCACAGAACTAGGTTCAGAAAACTCACTTTCATTCTTAAGATGCCTTACACTCTGTTCCCTTCTCCTTATGAAAAGCTCATCATTTTGATTAGGTTTATCCTGTTACTATCATTTTAAAGGTTTTATTTGTAATTGATTAGTAACAATTATATATATGGTACAAGTAATGTTTTGATGTATGCATACATTGTGGAATGACCCAGTTAGACTAAGGTGCATAGCCATCACTTCTGATATTTGCCATTTCTTTGTGGTAAGCACATTTAAAATTCCTTTAGCTATTTTGAAATATACAACACATAGTTCTTAACTATGATCACAATACAGTACAACAGAACACTAGATGGTCTTTTAATATATATATATATATATATTTACATCCTATATAATTTAAATATTTTTATTGGTACAATGTAATTATCATAATGAGATTCAAAGTAACACAAACATACATGTGCGCAGCACTTGGTGTGTTTCCCTTTGTATACCCACTCTACATTTTGCAGTATTCTGGAAACACTGTCCTGCAGTATTTTTCACTTAAAAGTATGTCCTGTAGTTCATGACATAAGGACAATTGCTAAGGATACCAATGTTTGGGGACCCAGACATCCCCATTTTCCTTCGTGTTGCTTTTGTAGTAGCTGCTGGACTCTTGTTCTGGAGGCCCCATCAGGCCCTGCTGCCTTGAGCCTGAGATCCTGTGTACGTGACTACATCCCTTGAAGCCTGCTCCCTGTGCAGGGCCGTGCAGGGTGCACTCTGCCTCCCCACTCCAGGAACGTGCACTCGGGGCAGCATTCCCAGAGTGAGACATTCTGCCTGGGACTAGCAATTCCGCAAGGATCAAACCTCCCCGAAATCCTGGCTGGTTAGAAAGTGAGAACAGGTGTCCTCAAGAGAAGCACCCCACTCTGTCTGGTACAAGGTCTGGGGGAGGCCTGGCTGGAAAAGGGAGATTCTGTTCCCAGGGCATTGTGGGTAAGCACCTTTTGATCATGTGCTTTGTGGGCATGCAAAATTTCATGTACAAGTACATCAAAATTAAAATCAATGAAACTAGTGAATTGAAATAAATATTAAAATAAAAATATAAAAATGTGCCAAGAGACTGAGGCCGGGAAGGTCCTTGAGGCCGTGACAGCGGATCTGAGCTTAACAGATGGGAAGATTTGGCATCTGGAAAAGTGAGGTGAGAGAGGTGAGAGAGGTGAGAGCAGGTAGGTGGGCGGGCATCCCGGACTCAGAGCCACAGGTGGACCCTGTGTATGTGGACGTACTGGTGTATGTGGCCACAACGAGAGATGTGGAGAGAGTTAAAAGGGTCAGAGGTTGGGGGTCACACAGACCTGAGTTTAAGTCCTGTCTTGGTCAGCCTACCACTGGCGTCCTGGGGGTGTGACATGATTAGGTGAGTATTTTGGAATACATGTCTGCTGTTGGTGTCAGAAAAGGACCGAGTGGGGAATGAAAGGCAGATTCTAGCTCTCCAGGGAGGCAGGGAAGGCGCTGCTCTTCCAATTTTCAGAAAGGGAAGCAGGCTAGAGACCACCTGACTTGCCCAGCTCACATAGCTATGGAGTGAGAGACCCCAGGGTGGAGCCCAGGGCTTCTACCTTCCAGTTACTTCTATGGTCTTTCCTATAGCTTGCCCCTTATTGGGGCCACCCACACACCTCATAGCTTGGGGTTCCGAAGGAAAATTCACTGATAAGGTGGTAGCAAGGACCAGGAGGAATAGAGAAGGCACGGGGCCCCTGAGCTGCTTTCTTGGGGGACCAGAGGTCACCTGCATCCACCTTCACACTTGGCGTCCTCGGAGCCTGAGGGTACAGGGTGCCTTCGCTTACACTGCTGAAGCGAAGAGGCGATTCACTAGTTACAGGGCTCCGGGAACTTCAGCAACATCATTGCTAGTTTCCTAAAAGTAGCAGTTGGAGACCAAAGCCATCCAGATGGCTGTCTCAGTTCCCCACATCGCTGGTCACAGCCGGGTGCAACCTGAACCTGTTGGCTCTGAAGCACAGGTCCTGATGAAAACGAAAAGGAAAAGACTGTAGGTGAGAAAGGGAGAGAGATGTTTCCTACCATGTGAAGGTCGGAGGCTTTGAAGACACAGAGTCTGGGTCCATTTACTGGCCTCCTAATATTGAGCAAGTTCTTAGTCTTTCTGAACAGCCTCTTTCCAGTTCTGAATAACAATAACACCTCTTTTAAAGAGTTACTGTATGGACTGCAGCATGGAATAATAAGTAAAACACCCACTGGAGGGATAGGGGAGGGATAGGGGAAGGACGGGAGCCAACTCTCATCCCCAGTAAGGAAGCTGGGGCTCCGTGGAGAGTTCAGCTTTTGGCCAGCAGGTGGCACTATACTCTTCCAGATCCCAAGGAGAAACTGATGTGGAAAAGTTGTCTGCCTCTGAGGATTAGGTGGTGGAGAGAGGGGTTGGCCATTCCCAGAATGCTCTTCAGTGGTCATTATTTTTAGAATAATTTTAGAATATTTAACATTATTATTATTTTAGAATAATTTTTAGAATATTTAACAGACATAAAATATCTGGGGCCTCACACCAATGCTGGGCTGACTAAATGATTGTGAAACTACTTTGGAAAACTAAATTGTGATATAAATGGAGAAGTTCATAACTCTAGACAGATTAGAGTAGTGGGGGATAAAGTTGTTATTAGGAGGCTGAGATAGGAGGATCACAGGTTTGAGGTCAGCCTCAGCCACTTAACAAGACCCTCAGCAACTTAGCACACCCCTGTCTCAAAATAAAAAATAAAATAGGGCTAGGGTATAGTTAGAGGTAGAATGCCTCTGGGTTCAATCTCCGGTATACAAAAGGAAAGAAAGAAGAAAAGAAAAGAAAAAATGTCTATGATATTCTTTTTTATGAGGTTTATTTTTTATGAGATCACATTTTCTACAATAAAACTGAAATAATATTATTTTTATTTATTTATTTATTTATTTATTTTGCACTAAGGATTGAACTCAAGGGCATTTTACCTCTGAGCTACACCACCAGACCTTTTCATTTTTTTAAAATTTTGAGACAGGGTCTCGCTAAGTTGCTTAGAGTCATGAAACACCAGAAATCATAATTTTAAGATAGGGAATGGGTGCATGCTACCTGGAAGGCTGAGGCAGGAAGATGTCTGGAGCTCAGGAGTTCAAGACCAATCTGGGCAACATAGCAAGATCCTGGCTTAAGAAGAGGAAGGAAGGAAGGAAGGAAGGAAGGAAGGAAGGAAGAAAGAAAGGACTAATTTGAGATAATGTCCTCAAAATATCAAAGAAAAGATATGTGAGCCCCAAATTATAAACACTTTAATTCTAAAGTTGTACTTAAGTGTGAAATATTTTTAAATATAACAATTTATTGCAGTTGACATATTTTGTTAGCTAATGTGCCCTCAAGACTTGGTTCAGTGCCCAAAGATCTGTATGTGTGTAACTACGTCACTTCATATGTGAACACACACACACAGAGAAAGATTCAGGAGAGGTACCACAAACTCACTCATTCATTCATTTGTTCATTTGTTCATCCATTCATTCATGAAATGTGTTTTGTGAGCCTCTGCTTCCCGGGAACTGCTGAGTCAATGGGATCCAGCCATGAAGTTTGTCAAGGGCTCCACCCTTATAGATTGACTTCCTAGAGGAGGAACACAGAAAATAAGAAACATGCTTATTTATTAATTACTAGCTTTGTTATTCGTAAAGTGATTTCAAACACTGACACATACCATGAAAGAAACTTAAAAGGGTGATGGGAAAGAGAATGGCCCAGTGGGCAGGGCTGCCCTACCCGCAGTGGTGACACAGGACTCCCCTAGGAGCTGACGCACAGCCAGCAATTGAGGAGAAGGAATAGGAGAATTCTCCTATTCAAAGGCATTGGAGGAGGGGACTGTTCCAGGCCAGTCCTCAACTGTAGGCATTGCTGGGGAGCTTCAAAAACTATAGATGCTCTTCCCTCAGATTCTGATAGAATTCGTAGGGCACAACCTTGGCATTGAGACCTTCACAGGAATTTTTTACCAACCCTCCTGGCAACTTAATATACGGAGCCCTGAAGACCACTGGTTTAGCGGGAAACCACTGCAAATGATTCACAGTGATTATCCAGTCGCCTTTGGGAGGTGGCCTACTGGTTATTTGTGTTATCATTTGTAAAAATATTCTCTATTACATAGGTTTTCTGTCATGGACATAAATTTTTAATAATAAAGTCCAAACAAAAGGTAACTAAGAGACAGTACCTCGGAGCAGCTAGACATCTAAATTAAGATCCAGACCTAGACTAAACCTAGGAAATGTAGCTGCCACTACATCTTCTGTGGATTATATTACCCCTTTGGGTCTTGGGTTTTCTCATCTCTAAAATGAACTCTCTCATTCTATGATTCTTGGGCTGGGAGCTGCAAATGAGGAAGGACCAACGGGGGGTGGTGGGGTGGTGGGGGCTGAACAATTAGCAACCTGATTCCCTGCAGGGGAAAGTTTCTAAATAACTTTGAAACTTCAGAGTCTGGGAGGATATTATCTTTCAATCTTTAGTTTTCATGCAAACTCAGTTTCTGTTGTTTTCTTTTGTAGGTTTTTTGTTTTGTTTTGATTTTCTTTTTGTTTTGCAGTATTGGGGATTGAACCCAGGGGGGCATTCTATCTCCAGCCATACCCCCAGCCCTACTTTTTATTCTTTATTTTGAGACAGATTCTCACTAAATTGTGGAGGACCTCACTAAGCAGCTGAGGCTGGCCACAAACCTGTGATCCTTCCAAGTACTGGGATTACAATCGTCACGTCTAGCTCTGCCAACAGCTGCTTGTGGTTGCCACCTGATGTATTCTAAGGTTGGTGACAGTGCTGCAAACAGCAGCAGTCTATCACTGAGCCATCCCTTCCTTCCAAATCAGCCACCCTGGCTGGTGGCTGAGCCTGCTTCGCTCTGGCAGGGTACCTCCTGCCCGCTCGGTCCTAAGCCATCCACCTCAGGGCATGGGAGGCTACCTTGAGGCTGAGGCTCAGAAGAAAGAGGCCACGTATCCAGGTTTTCATTTCCAAAGTGATTACTCGGAGGCAGGTTGGGGATACAGTGTAAGGAGGGTGTACTGGTGTCCTTCTGTGCCTGGCTCCCTTCTCCACTGGAGAATTGTCCAGGTTCTTCAAGAGTTGGCCTGGGGCCTGCTGCGCATAAGTCACCTCAGATTTAATAGTAGATCTTGCTATGATTTCAGGAGGAGAGGAAGTAACTGCTAAAGAGAGACAGAGGCAACCCCAGTTTTTAGTAGACACCATTTGTCCTGAATATCTGCCTTCCAACACTTCATATACTGCCAGCAAATAGACCACTAGGTCAACGGCAGGCACCGGGCATGCCTTCTTCCGCCATGCAAGGGGATCTTTGTAATTTGTAGATGAACTGGGTGAGCACACGTGTCTGTAATATAAGGTCTCAACTGCTGTGGAATTCCCTCTCCATCCCTCTAGGCCTCTGCTCTCTGGTGACTGACTTTGACAGGAAGGGTTTACTTTTCTTTCTTTCTTAGGTTGTTTCCTTATCTTTTTTCGGACTGCCGCTTCTCTCTGCCTTCAGGAATCTCTGGGCACTACCATTCTTGCTCAGGTCTGCTTTGGCGGGGGCAGATGAACAGAACTCAAGAGAGGGGGCCCCAGAGAAGGTCAAAGTCTCCGCTTCCTACTGAACCCAGTCTCACCACCAACGAGCATCATCTTCTCAAGAAAACAATATTACTGCCAGGCCAGTAACTTCTGGATGAAGAAGGGACCCATTTGTCAAGCTGGGCTCCTATGGAGATCCCACACTCTTCCCCACCCGCATTGCCCTGGGTTTGGGTTGTGAGCTCTACTCTCCCCCCTCTGCCCTGTGCCCTGCGCCGCGCTGTCCCCCTGGAGCTGCCCCTGCGCCCTGCGCTGCACCCCCGAAGCTGCCCCTGCGCCCTGGCCCGCGCCCTGCCCTGCACCCCCGAAGCTGCGCTGCGCCCCCGGGAGCCGGCGGCGGCCAGACAGGCCGCAGGACTCAGCCCGAGCCGGCTCTGGCTGTCTGCGCGCCGCTCTCCAAGGCAGCGGGGTGAATGGACAGCATCCAGCCCGGCCGGCAACTTGAAAATAAAAATAAAACAGAGGGAAAAGAAATAAATAATAAAGAGCGCGCCACAAAGCCAAAGAAAATACAATCCCAAGCCCCGGGCAGGCTTCGAGCCTGCAGCCGCCTTGGGCCGCCTTTGGCATCGGAGCCAGCGAGGCCTCTGTGCTCCCCTCGCCGCCCCCCTCTCCCGCGAGTTTCTGTCCTAATTGAAGAAACACAATCCCGGGCTTGCGCAGCGCCGCCCCCGGGCCGCCGGGGGTGGGGGCAGAAAGGGCCCTGGCTGCCTGCAGCCTTGAGGACGCCCCCGCCCCGCAACAGGGCCCGGCTTGTTCTTTGTGCTGGCAAATATTTATTTTGGTTCAAGTGGACCCTTTCCACAAAGACCACCTGGTTGTAATCAATAACACCTATTTTCAGATAATGTGCCGCTCTCTAGGCAGAACCCAAGAAACTCACCCAAACAGAGACCTTTTCAAAGGGAATTTTAAATGGGCTGGATTCACAGCGGGCTGGGGGTAAGTGGAGCAGGGGAGGGGAGGCAGCCGGTGGCCAGGGCTGGTCTGGGCGGGTCTAGGCCCTAAGGGTGGGCGTCTTGGGGTGGGGGGAGAGCTGCTTGGTGGAGGGGTCGGGAGCTTCCAAGAGGCTTTTACAAAATAAACTGAAAACCTTTCTTGGGTTGGCCAATATTACTGCAATGGCAGGCTTCTAGAAACTCCACAGCTGCTTCCTGTTCCCTCCAAGAGCATCTTAGTCGAGAAATCAGGACTGGAGCAGGAGGCAGAGCAGAGCCACCTAGCGCTGGAATCCTCATAGGTGCCCAGGGGCCTTTCTCCCTCCATCCCTGCCCAAGACGCAGGTGGTCCTGGCTTCAGGATCCTGCCTGTGAGGGCTGGGGCTGTAGCTCCAGGTAGGGTACTGGTCTAGCATGTGTGAGGCCCTGGGTTGGATCTCAGCACCAGCAAGAAACAAACAAAAAACCTGATAAAAGAAAACAAACAAAACCAGATTATGATCCAGGCTTGGTGGTGTGCACCTCTAGTCCCAGTAGCCCCAGGACCCAGGAGGCTGAGGCAGGAGGGTGTTTGAGCCCAGGGGTTCTAACACAGCTTGTGCCACACAATGAGCCTCAAGTGGGTGGAATACTACAGGGTGCGTGTGTTGCCTGGAGTGGGCACAGAGGCTCTGAAACCGTACAGTGCTTGTGTTTCAGCTCTGGGTAGGAGCCCCTCTCCCTCTGGGGCAGTTTGTCATGGAGTTGCACTCACACAGGTGGAAAAGCCCAGAGTGCCTCAGAAGGGTGTGTATCAGAAGGGCCCAGCATCTCCAAAGGTGCAGCCACAGGCCAGGACCAAGTCTTCCTGCGGATGTTGCTTCTGCAGCTCAGAACCCCAACTATGAATTAAGACTGGCCATGCCCACCTCTTGGCAGGGTGGAGGGCAGACCTATGATAGGTGTGTAGTTTGCAAAATGGTGGTGAAAACCTCAACAGATATCCTTCTTTATCAAGCATGGCCTCCGTGCTATTTGAAAAATAACTTCTTCTACCCTAACACTGTTTCCTTTGTCCTTGGGATGACTGGGAAGAGGGGACAGGCCTGATTTACTCACTGTGTGTGGGGTTAGGCCAGGCCGGGGCTGAATTTATGTCACTGCTCATGGTCAAGAATGTGGCTTTCTCCCTCAGCCTACATGTCCTCAGCACCGCTTCTCAGCCTTGAGCTTGGGGACAGATGAAAACTATGGGCTCAGACAACCCGTGGGGGTTGAGGGCCCAGGAAAGATCGTGATAAGGAACGGGTGAGGGGCAGGAAGAGGGGTGGTATGTTGGAATTTGGGATAATTGAATTTGCCGTGCAGACATTAGTTTTGACTTGGGTCGTGGGCTGGATCTTTGGTCATAAATCTACCAGGACCAGGAAATTCCATGATTAGACCAATCTGTCCAGTTTTCTCAGAGATCAGAATGGTTGAGGATTTCTCAAGGAATGGTTTTCACTTTCTAGAGATGCTGTGACTCTGAGGAAACCACATTTTCGCATTGAGATCGTTAGACTTATGACCCAGAAACCCAGTGCCGGTCTTTTTTTTTTTTGTATCATATTTTCTCCCAGGACAGTCAGCAGGTCCTCATGCCTACCTAAAGGATGCTCGTCTGTCTGTTCTGAGGACCCCAAATTTTGGAGGTGGAAAATAAGCTCCTTCCAGGGACCCAGTGCATATGAACTATTCACAAGGTGGTTGTTATTTCTTCTCATTGCCTTCTGGCCATATGCCATTTGTGATGAACTGTTAACCAATTGAATAATCGATCTCATGAAAACTAGATAGTTTCTGGAAACTCTACAGATGCTCATGATATTCCTCTTGGAATTAGCCAAAGCTCTGCAGAGGTAAGGTTTCTGGATCTTGTAGGTGAGCAAGTCTCCCAAGTGGACAGGTCACTTAGGGGATGACTCTAACTTGGCTAGATAGCTCACTGTGGGGTGGAGACCTTTGCTTTTCTCTTTTCCCTCTTTACTCCATCCACTTTTGAGAGCTGGCTTTTGGAACAAAGGGCAAATCTAGGATTTGGTTGCTCAATTGAAGTCACTTGAAAGGTTGATCTATTGGAGTTTGAGATTGGGTGATCACTGAAACTCATAAAGATGTGCTGTGGGAGCAACCGGCCAATGATCCTCAGAAACACTCTTTCAAAGAAAGTTTAAGCTATAATCCAGTTAACTTGGCTATTCATAAATTAGTGGCAAATCCATATTCCTTACCTATAGACTAAGTCCCTATAGATCATTTGCATTTTCTACATTTTAAAGTTCTCAGAGGGATGTCAGACGCAGGTTGTTTTCCCCACGGTCGTATGTTCTATTAAGATTTTTTCCTAAATGACAAACTTTTACATTGTGCAGAAAATGGCTAAATAAGTTTATGTTGTGAAAGAGAGAGAGAGAGAGAGAGAGAGAGAGAGAGCGCAAAGGAAGGTGAAACTGTCAAGGAGAGCTGAGGTGCCTGGGATGTATTGCTAGGATATATGTGAGCCTTGATTAAACATTTCTGGAAGCCAGGGGCTCTGGGAAATCCAATAATCAGTAGAGAAAGAAACACTGCATCTACTGGGGAAAGCAATTAACACCAAACATGAATTTGGTAAAAAAAAAAAAATGCTCACAAATTCTAACAGTGGCCTGGCCTTATACTTTGACTAGGTCTTCTATGGCTTTGATTTTCTCTGTGCATCTTCAGACTTAGCAGTAACCGAGCAGAGCAGACGCCTCAGCCTGCTCTCAGGACTGCTGGGCTGTGGATGCTTTCTGTCCAGCAGGTGCAGTTTGACAAACAACAGACACATGTTGTATCCTCCTGTAAGCCAGGCCCCGAGCCAGACGCAGTTCATGCCCTCCATCCCCTGATTGTCTAACTGGGGCCCTAGACCTTCAGACACAAACGGTTTCTGGGGTCTCGCATCGCTCTGTCGCTGCACTGCAAAACAATCAGAAGCAATTAAAGAGCCCAGGAGCTGCGCGTTCCTCGCTCCAGCCTCTACCCAAAACATTCGTGTCACAACCCAGAACATTGCATCTTCACTCTCTCTGGCCATTCCGTGTGTGTGTGTGTGTGTGTGTGTGTGTGTGTGTGTGTGTACAGAGGCTTGCAAAACCTGCTCCTGGCCTCTTTGTTCTTCTCTTTCCAGTTATTCCTACAGCCGCAGGTGCAGCAAAGCAAGGGTGCAGTGGCATGCAAACCCTAGTGTGTGTTCCAGTGTGAGGTGTTAGTGCCCAAATGAGGCACTAAAAAAACCTGGGGTGGCACAGCTGTCGAAAGACTGTGTCCCTGTGGGGTGGTGGCCTGGGTTGGCAGTCAGGCTTGAACAGACTGAAGGTGAAGCCTGCGTGGGGTGAGGAGGGGCACAGGCGGGTCATGCCGGGACGCGGTTTAAGGTCTGAGCAGGGAGAGAGACATGTTGCGTGGAGTGTGGGCGCTGCAGAGATAATACTGGTATAACCGGTATGGGCAAGAGAACTGATAAGGAGGCGCATGTAATATGATTAACAAACACCTTGCTTCTTCCCGCCAAATGAGGGATTACAGATGCAGAAAGGGAAGAAACTAGAGTGAACCCTGGGGTGTTGGATTGGAAATCAGTGCTGTGGAGTTTACTCAGATTTTCAATGTGGATTAGACAGAGATAGAAATAACTATGGAATGCGCATATATATTCATACAAAGGTCTGTGTGTGTTACACATACATACATATATGATGTACATGTCTGTGTTTCATATATTGCTAAGCTCTCTACTATTTGGGCCTGGGAACATGGACACCATCAGAGCAATGAACCCACTTAGCACCCAGATGTTGGCTTCTGAATATCGTTTTCCACTAAAAGAAAGCACTAATCTGTGGATTTCAGGGCTGGCACAGGGAGTCCAAATTTTCTGTGGTGGGAGAAATTGAGGAGGTGCTCCAAGACTGTGATGGGACCACGTCAAAGGACTGAATGGCCTCCTGTGGTCAAAATCATCATCAAAATAGATAATGATAAAACAGTATCATTTCCACTCAATAAATCAGGAAATATGAGTCTTTAGAGGCATAGATATCACTAAAAATATTTATTTAAATATAAGTGAATAGATGCATTGAAATCCAATGATAAATGGAATTTTTACATATTTTTATAGTCCATCCCCAGGAAATACATATTAATTGCAAAGAGGAGGAAAGAGTTGCCTTTCAGAGAAGAAGCCTGGCACACACCACCTTGAGCAAATTGTCCCAGTGAACCTCGTCAATGATGAAATTGAGACCACGCGCTGTGCGGCAGGCTGCAAGACAAGGGGGCAGTGTAGTCTCGGTGCCGTTCCTCTCAGGGAAGCCCAGTCACAAAGACATACCAGACAGCCCCGCATTGAGGAGCATTCCATGAAGTAGCTGGCCATAATGTTCAAATTGTCAAAGTCCAGAAAATCAAGGAAGACTCAGCCTGTGATTTAGAATGGGATCCTTCCACTACAAAAGACAGTGGAGGGGCAATTTGCAAAGGGCGCGTGGTGCCCGAGGATTGCGTGCTAGTCATCTGCCTCTTAATTTTCTTATTCTCCCTATTGTCTGGATTGTGGAAGAGGGCATTTTTGTTTGACAGAAATACTTGTATATTTGGGGCTGATGGAGAACCAGGTGTGCAACCTTCTCTCAAAGATTCCAGAAAACATGTTCTTTGTTCTGGTCCAACTCTTTTGTAAGTTTGTGACTATTTCAAGCTTTTATGATTTTTAATTAAAAGTATATATATACATGATATGCAATGGAATAGAGTAATAATGACTATTCTCTTAGGACCAGAGTCCTCCATAGAGCTTTGAAAGATGAAGAGCTGCCTTTCAATACAGGCAGTACTGTACTGTGCTGTATTTTCTTTAGCTCTTTTCAACATCTAGAACATTTTTACTTATACTGTCTTACTTAACTGCTGAATTAGCATGTGGTATTATCATACACTTTATTTTACAGATGAGGAAGTCAAGCTCAGAGACAGTAAGTTATAATTTAGGCAGTGAACAGGCTGGGATTCATAATGGGATCTGACTATGAACTTTTTTTTGGGGTGGGTATGGGAGAATGAAACCAGGAATATTCTACCTCTGAGTTATACCCTTAGCCTTATTTTGTATTCTTTATTTTGAAACAGGGTCTCTGAGTTGCAGAGGGCCTCATTAGGTAGCTAAGGCCATCTGAGAACCATGATCAGCTTCCCAAATGCTGGGGTTACAAGTGTGTGTCACCATATCCAGCTTGAATTTATTCTTGATGTAATCTTTTGTCAATATTTATAGACCAAGTACAGTGTGTTGTAGCCACCATGGCAAGCCAGATAGGTGTAATTTCTTGTCTCATGGAGGTATGAGGTGGCTTTAAGTCTGAAAAAATTGAGATCCCCGGGCGTGGTGGCACAAGCTTGTAATCCCAGCGTTTGGGAGGCTGATACCAGAGGATGGCGGTTTGTGGACAGCCTCAGCTACTTAGTGAGGCCCTTTGCAACTTAGTGATAACCTGTTTCAAAGTAAAGAATTAAAAAATGGGGCAGGGGATGTAGCTTGGAGGCCAAATGCCCCTGGGCTCCATCCCCAGACCCGGAAAAAAAGAGAGAGAGAGAGAGAGAGAGAGAGAGAGAGAGAGAGAGAGAGAGAGAGAGAGAGAGAGAGAGAGAGAGAGAGAGAAGCTTCCTTGCTATAAAATCCCAGCTCTTAACCTCTATTTCTTAGTCAGTTTAAAAATCTCATGCATCTGAGCATGGTGGCAAATGCCTTCAGGGTGGGAGGGGTGCTGAAAAAGGAGGATCACAGGTAGAGGAGAGCTTCAGCAAGTAGTGACACTCTCATCAACCTAGGGAGACCTTTCCAAATAAAAATTTTAAAATAGGGCTGGGGGTGTAGCTCAGAGGTAGAATACCTCTGAGTTCTACCAAAAATAAACAAACAAACCAGCAAACCTCATCTAATGTTTCTAACATAGTACATTGTGAGCATTCCTTTATAAGAGTCTCATTTGGTGCATCCTGCAGGCTGGCTGCATGCTCTACTGACATTAATTAGGAGGATGCCCAGAACCAGTGAAAGGCAAACCCCAGGCAGGGCACCGAGAGGACCCTGGATAGAGAAAATGCAAATGCTGTCTGGGAAATCCAACTTACTCCCACTTTTCACTCATTTGAAAAATGCCTTTTGGACCAGGCGTGGTGGCGCACGCTTGTAATCCCTGCACTTGGGAGGCAGAGGCAGAGACAGGAGGATCGCGCAGGTTCGAAGCCAGCCGCGCTGGCGTAAGAGACCCTGTTTCAAAAATATAAAATAGGTCTGGGAGTGTAGCCCAGAAGTAGAAGGGCTTCCAGGAACCCCAGTACCACCAAAAAAAAAAAAAAAAAAAAAAAATGCCTTTTGAAAGCCGGGCGTGGTGGCGCACGCCTGTAATCCCAGCATTCGGGAGGCTGAGACCGGAGGATCGCGGTTCACAGACAGCCTCGGCTACTTAGTGAGGCCCCGTTTCAAAATAGAAAATAAAAAATAGGGAGGGGGGTGTATCTCAGAGCTCATATGCCCCTGGGTTACATCCCCAGGCACGCAAAAAAAAAAAAAAAAAAAAAAGCCTTTTGAACTGCAAAACAAGATTTACATGGAACTGGACTCCCCAAAGAGTGTTTACTAGTTACCAAGGACTTCATAAATATTCTTGGAAAAATCTAGCAAATACTAGCAGATAACAGTGGTCATATCCACCCTCGCCGTGCAGCGTTTTGCAGTGGGTTTTCCCCCATTGTCATTAATACCTCACAGGAACTCTGAAAGAGAATACTACTCAGATCCCCAGCAATAGGCGGACATTTTCCCCAGTAGGTGGAAGGGCCAGAATTTGAACCTGGGGTCTCTGGCATTACATGCTCATTTATCTCCCCAAATTGCCTCTCTCCTCCCACTAAGAAAACACATGAGTTAACTCAGTTAAAATCCAGAAGGTTAATCTAGCAATTGTAGGTAAGTGAGTGGTCTCACTGGAAACTTTTTCTGTTTCCCCTTAGAGCTTTTAAGCTAAGTGTAAATTGACTATGTGCTTAGGAATTTACCAGCTCAGACAGACTGAAACAATTAGACAGGAGGCCAAGTAAGAGTGAGAGAGGGAGACAGACCCCGGGCGTGTGAGTGACATTCCATTTAAAAGTTTCTCTCCATAGCCTTTCTCAATTGGCTGAAACCCTAGAGGTTTGCCTGGCTAAACCACTTCCTCTCAGAACTGTCCACCCCCGGGGGAGCCTGGGATTTGTAGTCTTGAAATCAGCTGCCCTTTCATAATCCTTTAGTGGGACTCCCTGGCTGAAGGCATGCAGTGTGGATTTCAGTAGCTTTCTATGTGATGAAATGCTCAATGTGTTTTTTAAGGAACACAAATTCCTTCCTGGATAAGAGTAAAGCCTCTGTGTGTTCAGCAGAACCAGGCCCCTGAGCCCTGGAGTCCTGGAGGCCCTGTTCCTGTTCTTTATTTCCTCCCCTCTTCTGCCCCCCCATGACACTCAGCATCATCTCCCTGTCACCTCTGGAAGGAGTTCTGGACAGAAGCCCAGCGAGGTGCAGAAGTTGGTCTGGACAAGAGGGAGCCATCTCCAGGCTGCTTCCTCCAAGCACTTTTTCTCAAAGGCAGAGCGGTCAAGACAAAATGTTTACAAGAAGGTTGTTAAGAAATAGATATTAGAGGAGGCAGTCTGTGAAACAAAGTCCTGCAAACTTATCTCAGAAATACAGGCATTCAGCTGGGCGTGGTGGTGCACACTTGTAATCCCAGCATTCGGGAGACAGAGACCGGAGGATTGTGGTTCGCAGACAGCCTCAGCTACTTAGTGAGGCCCTCTGCAACTCAGTGAGACCCAGTTTCAAAATAAAGAATAAAAAAGAGGGCAGGAGGTGTAGCTCGGAGGTCAAATGCCTCTGGGTTCCATCCCCAGACCTAAAACAAAACAAAACAAACAAAACAAACAAACAAAACAAAACCCACGGAATGTTCTGGATCACACTTTACTTTGTTAGAGGTGGTATAGTAGGTACTTCATAGTACTCAGGGAAGGTCATAGGGTTACTAACGCTGTGCGTGTCCTTGTAACATGAAGACTTTTCCAGACATTAAAATATATATATATATATATATATATATATATATATATATATTTAAATGAAACAGAGGAAATGGAAATAAGCTAACAGTTACACTATTTGAAGCCAGTTTCTTCTTTGGGGCACAGGGGAGGACCTCTAAGTCTACACAGGCCTTAAGATTCTAGCCTGATATCAGAAGGAAACCGGTCTTATTCTCTGTTGGGGTAGCAGGAGGTCAGCTATTGGGTTTTGAAGTGTTTGGTGGGTGCAGGAGAACCAAGTCTAATGGACAAGCCCCATCCTGAATGGATCTTTGCTTATTCTGGTCTTTGAACACAGATTACCCATGGCCTTTGCTGTTCTCTTATAAAGCCCTTTTAGGCTAAGGAAGATTTAAATAGCATAAAGAGAGGCTGCAAAAATCATCAACAAAGCAAAACCATGTTGATTTGGAGACATACTGCTGTAGGTACATTTGAAGAATTCTTGATAATATAAGAGGCAAATAGATTTCCTGGAAAACCCTTTCACCTTACAGTGGACAAATAAGAAAACTGCGTCCTCATTTCTGAGAGAAGAAGGCACAATTTATTTAGTCAAATTATTTTACAACATAGTCTTCATTGACAGTTGTCAGCTTAACACTTAATATAGTTTAAAAAAGTCAACGATTACCTGCAAACTTATATATATTTTAATGTCTAAAAAATATTGCATATACGGAGCAGGAAAATCCCTCGTCTCCACAAGGGAAAGTTTGGTTGTTCTTTACAGAGTTGTGATTATTGCGGTTCTGTTATTTACAAACATTTTCAAAGCATTAAAGATTTAAATGGATTGCCATTTCTTGCTTTTGCATGCCTGTTAAATAACTGTACCAGTGCTTCTCTTCCCAGTAAGTCAGTGACTTAAACGCCCTGTTTTTTGCAGCAATAGTCACATTATGCTTTTTAAAAACCAGCTATAAAAACGTACAAATAGCCCAAATGTACAGATTGACAAAAAGATGTACAAATTACATTAAAAAAATAACAATGATTGATTTGATAGTAAAATTGCATTTGTGACCGAGGTCAACTCGTTTATTTATTCTTTTTAATTTTTAACTATTTATTTTTAATACTGTGAGATATAGGAAAATAACTCTGCATAATTTATACAGTAAGTTGCCTTCCGATTGGTTGACCCTGGTCTGATGGTCTGACAAACGCACAGCGCTTGCGAATCTGTGTGAGTTAGAAATCCCTATGACTTTTAAAAGTTCTGGGACCCACTGTCATTAAAAAAAAAAAAAAAAAAAAAAAAGCTATTTCTTTAATTCTGTCTTTCAGGAATGTCTGTGTTTGCATATTTGCATTAAAATTTCTTAGTTCATATCTTGAGTATTTCTAGAGAGAATGGTCAGTGGAGTACATATTGCCCATTAAGAGGGATTTTGCAATGCCCATGGCTTCTTAAATACACACACACATACATGTTCTTTCTTTCAGATTCCAGTTGGGTGAGAACATCACCAGCCTTACAGCCAGTGTTCCAGTTGCCATCCACTGATTTAGGTCCTCCTAACATGAGATTATAAGCTTCCTGCATCTATATCCACTAAGTCTCAAACCAGAACACGACTGGTGAAGTCCATAGTTCATTATATATTGAATTCTGTAATGATGAGACCCGTGTATTGATATGAAACTGCTTTGGTCATACAAATAAAAAAAAAATGTACAGCTTCTTTCTCAGAAAACCATTCCAGTAATCTAAATAGTCAACTCATGTAATGATAGGAGATTGAGAATCCAAAATGGCGTACTGGCCCATGGAATGTTCCATCTCTTTGTTCAGGTAGAGGAAGCAAAAGTTACTTACATTAAAAAAAAATGTTTTTAAACAAATATAAAGGTTCTATCCAACAAGAAAGAACATCCAGTTTTGTTTTCTCTTCAAGGCCACCTATGTCCTTTAGAGTCCAAAGTATCCAGGAAGAGTGAGGGTTGAGACTTTAGCTAGAAGGCCACTGTGGTTAAGCTTCTAGTAGTAGCTGCCTAAGTGTGAAGGCACGTGGGTGTTGGGGTGGCGGGGGACGTTGGGGTTGGGGTAGATCCCACCAGTGGGGGAGGTCCAGTATTGTGATGCCGCTCCGAAGAAGCTGGAGGAAGTGACAGGCATGGAGGATGGGTGGGGAGGGACGAAGTTCACCTTCTGTTGATGGGCGTGGTAGGAAGGCATGTAGGAGATATCAGAGGGGTACTTGTACATGGACGACTCGGTTGGATGTGGCTGCAGAGCCTGGGCAATGCCGTGGAAGTCAAATTTATAGGCATACCTCTTGCCATGTACTTTGGTCATGATGTTTTTATCATAGTAGTATCGGAGGGCCCGGCTCAGCTTGTCATAATTCATGTTGGGCTTGCTTTTCCGCTCTCCCCAGCGCCTGGCCACCTCGTCTGGGTCCGTCATTTTGAACTCCCCATTGGTCCCCTCCCAGGTGATGCAGCTGGCGTTGGCACTGTCAGAGAGCAGCTCGAGGAGGAATTGCCACAGCTGGATCTGCCCACTTCCTGCAGGCAGGGAGGCAAAAGGGAGGGAAGAGTGTCTCAGCCTGGGGAAGTCAGAGCCCCGTTCCTGAAACCCTGAAACACCAGCGCCTTCCCACACTTTGTAAGAAATCCCATATTCTTTAGCCGGGCGTGGTGGCGCACGCTTGTAATCCCCGCGCTTGGGAGGCGGAGACAGGAGGATCGCGCAGGTTCGAAGCCAGCCGCGCTGGCGTAAGAGACCCTGTTTCAAAAATATAAAATAGGTCTGGGAGTGTAGCCCGGAGGTAGAAGGGTTTCCAGGAACCCCAGTACCACCAAAAAAAAAAAAAAAAAAAAAAAAATCCCATATTCTTTGATATTCCAAATTACCTTGACACATCAGGCTTTTTTTTTTAAGTAGATGCCTAATAATTGTGCATATTTATGAGGTAAGGTTGATATTCCCATGCATGTGTACAAAGTATAATGATCAAATTGGGGTAGTTAGCATGCCTGTCATCTTATCGTTTAATGAGAACATTAAAAAGCTTCTCTTTTGCCAGGCATTGAGGCGCACACTTGTAATCCTAGCATTTGGACAGGAGGATCATGGTTCACGGACAGCCTCAGCTACTTAGTGAGGCCCTTTGCAAATCAGTGAGACCCTGTTTCAAAATAAAGAATAAAAAATTGGGCTGGGGGCGTAGCTCAAAGGTAGAATTCCCCTGGGTTCCATCCCCAGTATGGAAAAAAAAAAAAAAAAAAAAAAACTCTTCTCTTTGAGCTAGGCTGTCAAAAATTTCTTATTGTATAGTGTTTGCCTTCAAGATGAGTACAAGAAGCAAGGGTAGATCTTAAGATAATTAATCCCAAGGCTTACTAATGAGTCCTGGTGGTTGCCAAGCTGGGCAAGTCGCTTTCCTACATTCCTTTTGGCAAAAGCTTTGATTCCTAATTTGGGGGGAGGGTCCTGGAGATTGAACCCAGGGACATTCAGCCCCTGAAACAGACCTATTTTACTTTTTACTTTGAAGCACAGTCTTGTTACGTTGCTGAGACTGGTAGTGAACTTGCCATCATCCTGTCAGCCTCCCAGGCAGTGGGATTACAGCATGTACCACCTTGCTTGACCAACGCTCATCTTCTATAGAGACCCAAATCACTGTCTGATTTCTATGTAGTGATGGGGTCTCCCAAGGTATCCCATTGGCATTAAAAAGTGTCAGGGTCACAGAAGAGCTGCCAGTCACAGGGAGAAGGTCCCCCCGCAGGCTTGGATTGTTCCCCAGCACAACTGGCTTTCAGATCTAAGCTCTATGCTGGAAAACTTGAGCAAAGGAGAAAATAGCAGAGGGAAGTGGTGGTGGCTTCCTTATCCTCAGGGCAAGAATGATCAGGCTTTAGAAACAGGTAGGGAGTCTCAGCAGGACTTGTTCTCAGCAACAGTAAGGCATGTGGGCCTCTTTGTTGCAGGAAGCCTGTTAGTTTACGATCCCAGTAGTCTTAGTTAAGGACTCACCCGGAGTTATTTTTAGTAATGAACCCTAGACACACTGTAAAATGCACTCGATCTGCAACTCTTTAGGAACATTTCTCTTTTAGAAGGTCAGATAACTCTAGGTCACTTTCTAAAATCAATGGGAGGTGGGTGCGGCGGTATATGTCTGTAATCACAGCACTCGGGAGGCCAAGACAGGAGGATCACAGGTTTTAGGCCAGCCTCAGCAATTTAGCGAGACCCTCAGTAACTTAGTGACATGCTGTTTCAAAATACAAAATAAAGTAGGGCTGGAAGTGTGGCCTAGAGGTAGAATTCCCATGGGTTCAGTCCCCAGTTTCACAAAGGAAAGAAAAAAGAAAAAATTTGGAATATTTATTAATTTGTGCCTTTTATGGATGAGGTAACTGAGAAATTCTAGGGTTGTTTCCTCTCTTTTCCCCTATCTTTCTCTACTGGCACTTCTACCTGTGCCATTTACTGCTAGTCAAAACTTCAGTGCAGAGATGCAATGCTAATTTGTTTTCCAGAAGCATCCTCAGCTAACCCACATTGCCACTTAGCAACAAGCCCTGACTCCTCCTCGTTTGTACACCAGTGTTGAACCTCTGAAGAAAAGAAGCTGAAGCCACTCAGCTGTCTGGACGTAGGACAGAGGTCTCTGTGACCTCCCAGAGCTAGGGAACATTCTGGAAAGAAAGTCTTTCTGACTCAGGTAAACTCACCAGGGTTTGCCAGACGACTGCTGGTGGGGCCCAGGATCTGGTATGGATCTAAGGAAACAAGAAAGGACGTTTGCTTCACTGTCATTACAAATACAACAACAGCATAAATCGTAAGGAAATCCCAAGCATTCATACTCTTACTTCAATATCATAGGAAATCCAGATTTCAGAAGACTTATCTGCAGACCTCAAAGATCTGGGTCATTGTTATGGTCAAAACATCATGGAATAGTAATAGCCTCATTTTTCTCATATTTGGTTTCTAAAATTTATAGATTCTGTTGTCATTACCCAAAACAAAAGTGCAGAAATGTTTGGGAAGGAACTGACTGATATTCAACCCTACAGTGAAGGAGCCGAAGGATCGCTTGTTAAATGGGCTTGAAGAAGGTCTCATGATGGCTACTGGACTTTAGTAGTCCTACTTAATTCTAAAAACATTACAAAGATCTGTTTTTCTGATGGAGCATAAAAACCACATGGCTGGAAACCAAGCTGCTTGGGTTCCAGGCCCAGCTATGCTATAAACAAAATCGTTTGTTAGACAACCTCTGGGTTTCAGTTTTCTCATCTGCCAAATGAGTAGGTTGGGCTCCTGACCTCAGCTCCCTTCCAGTCCAGCACTCTGTGATTTAAAGCTTGGAAAGGTCGACACTAACCAGAATTTGGAGGCTAGCTATAAAGTCGCTATTCTTAAAATCTCAGTTTACTAAACGCTTATGTGGTTATTTAGCTATAAAAAAGACTCTGCAATATGGGTGTAGGTGAGATTCATCTGTTTTTCAGTTGAGGAGATCATGGTGGAGAGCTGGGGCTCGACTTGGCCACACTGTCAAATCGTCTGTGCAATGTGACCATTTTTACAATTATAATTGCAATTTGAAAACAAATCAATATAATTCTTGGGTTTCTATTTAGAGCTAGGGACTAACTTGAAGAATCTCTAAAGCATTTAACCTATTTTTTTTCATACACACTGCTAGTGTCACTAAAATATTTCCATCAGATGATGTCCCATTTTCTTGTTGGTGGAGCTTGGAAACTCTACATGTGACTTGTGTTTCACACCCACAGGTTTATTCTTCACCTTCCTGTGCAATTTTCTCTTGTTCTATCTGGGGCAGAGATGGAGAACATCTCTGCCCATCCCAGAGCAAACGGCTTGTCCATCTCGGGCACGCCACCTAAAGAAGACTGGGTAAAGTGGGGCTTGCGCATTACAGCTCTCTCCAGATCTCTGAAGGACTTTGAATAGGACCTTTCGCCAGAGGGCAAACTAGGAAGCTGGAAAAGGGATTCAGCTCAGGAAGTGGAACTGAGCTGGGCTAGGCAGTCGGCTCCCTGTTTTGCTGCAAGTATTCAGGTAAAAGTGAGGTAAGCACGAGACTGAGGTGTTGCAGACCTTTCGTCTCCATGTTCCATCCCAATACTAAGAGTCTCCAAGTCCTTAGAAGTTTTCTTTGTTAAGTACATCCATCACAGATTGAGGGTGGTTTTGCATATGTTTTGGTGAAGCATAAGGGCTTGGACAAGATCATAGGAGTCTGGGGCGACAGCTCTAGCTCTTTCGTTCACCAGCAGTGTTGCTGTGAGCGATCACTTTGCCTCTCTGGGCCTCCGTTTCTTTCTTGTACACAATTAAGCATTGGAACATTTCATCTTTAAGTTTCTTACACCTCTAATATTTAACAAATCTACCTGAGTTCACCACCTGTTATTTAATTCACAGATTTATTACCAAGGGAATCACATATAGACCCTCTTGGAAAGAAGAGAGCTCTATTACATCTGTAATAGAGTTGCTCCTTGGTATACATGGGAGATTTGTTCCCGGCCCCACTTGGGATGCCAAAACCCATGTATGCATATGTTTTTATATAAAATGGCATACTATTTACATAGAACCTATACACATCCTTTCATATATTTTAAATCATCTCTGGATTACTTATAATACCTAATACAATATAAATACTACATAATGTTATATGTGTTGTTTAGGGAACATTGATAAAAAAACATTCTGTACGTGTGCAGTGTGGATGCAGGTTTTTTTTCCTGACTATTTGGGGCCTGCAGTTGGCTGAATCCCTGGATACACGACCCACAGATATGGAAGGCCAAGTGTGTATTGTCTAAATCCTCCGTCAGCCAACTATGTTACATCCAGTGCTGCACAAGAAGCAAAGGAGCGATCACACATCTGGACTGGTACCTGGCTGGGGCCGCTGTTCAGTGTTCTTACTCATTGTTTGTGTTCCTCCAAGGGGGGGACCTGTACAGAGGGAAGAAAAGAAGGTAAGTGGGCCATTTTGCGGGAGAGAGGGAAGCAGCTGATCTGGCCCCCTCTAGAGGGAGGACACCTATGTCACTATTCACCCTAGCTCCACCCATTCATGTATTCCTTTACGTCTATACATATTTCTCCAGAATCACTGTGTGGGAAGTTCTTCACTTGGGAGGTCCAGTAGCGAGCAAGCAGTTTCTGTAGAACTTACATTTTAATGGGGAAGACAATACTGCTCTGAATGAAGTTTTAAAAATAAATTTTTTAAATAATTTTTAAAAGCCGGGCGTGGTGGTGCACGCTTGTAATCCCCATGCTTGGGAGGAGGAGACAAGAGGATCCCACAGGTTTGAAGCCAGCCTTGCTGGCTTAAGAGACCCAGTTTTCAAATAAAAAATATAAAATAGGTCTGGGAGTGTAGCCCAGAGGTAGAAGGGGTTCCATCCCCAGTACCACCATGCCAACCTGGGTGTCTTCCCACAACCCCAACTCTACTGAAGTGCCTTTCCTCCTCATCTCCCCAGGTCCCAGTCCCGCCTCTCTTTTCAGAGCTAACTCAAGAGGCAGCAGGTTCACAAAGCCAGATGCAAAGAGTTATGTGTGTGCAGGATTTCTCTGCCTTGCCTAAAGGACCAGTCCCCATTGGTGCATTTTTGTGAACCCCATAGACCAAAGTGTGGTATGCAGAGAAAACAAATGATGAATGCATGTTGCTGAAGGAGATCTTGGTTATTGCGTGGACATTGATTTATAATTGCAACTTCTTTCTTAGAAAAATTTCCTTCACCACCCATTCATCTGCTTGATACTTTACTTGCAAGAGACAGCAAGATTGGCCTATTCTGGCTCAGGAATTCATGAATCATTCTCTTTCCTTGCTCCTTTAATAGGAGAGATTGGATAGACTTTAATATGTCATCACCACACCACCTGGTGGATAAATTGGTGTCTCTGAACCCTACCATCTCCTTACCAAGTGATCCTCTATCTCAATCTTTCATGAGATAAGGATGGGGACATAGGTATGATTAAGCCTTGTCAACTGGAGGAACAAAATCTTAGATGTTCATTATCCTGACTTAACTAACAGAATCCAATTCCATGATCTCTCAATCATATAGGAACTTTCAAACTTCAAAGATAAAAGAAAACAAGTACAGTGAAACAAATCTCAAAGAGCTAAGCAAAAATCTATAGCATTTGTCAAGGACAAACGTATCAGGGACAGGCTCTAAATAAAAAAAAAATATTTTGGTAATAGGGAATGAACCCTGGGCCTTGTACATGCTAAGCATGTACTCTACCACTGAGCTACATCCCCAGGCCCTGCAGATTCATGTTGATATCTACTCATAACATATGAAAACAAATGCATGATTTTATTTATCTCATGACCTTATTTTTCACCCCTGTGTTCAGAACTGTTTTACTCCCAAAGAGTGGTATGCCATTTACTTACTTTTGTTGAGGCCAGAATTCATGTTATTGCCCCAGCCTCCTCTCCTGACTGAGTCATAAGAAGGATCTAGTGAAAAGCAACAAATTATTATGTTAGCTTTGCAGAGGGGTTGCATGAAGAGCATCCTTAGTGACCAGCAGAAATGAGATTGAGTTTAGCAATAACTTTTTAAGCATCACAAAATTCCCAAAGTGTACTTTTCCCCTGGGGCTGGAGGGTGGGGTGGTGAAATAAACATTAGCCCTGATTTTAAGAAGACAGCTATCTTATTCCAGGGGCTGAAGTCCTAGAAAGAACACTGAATTTGAAGTTAGAGCACAGTTCGAGTTCTGTCCTTGCTATTATATGTCATGGGATTTTTTTTTTTTTTTTTTTTTTGGTGGTACTGGGGTTCCTGGAAGCCCTTCTACCTCCGGGCTACACTCCCAGACCTATTTAATATTTTTTTATTTGGAAACAGGGTCTCTTAAGCCAGAGCGGCTGGCTTTGAACCTGTGTGATCCTCCTGTCTCCGCCTCCCAAGCGCGGGGATTACAAGCGTGTGCCACCACGCCCGGCAAAGCATCTTTTTGTTTTTTTTGCGGGTCTGGGGATGGAACCCAGGGGCATTTGATCTCTGAGCTACACACCGTGCCCTATTTTTTATTCTTTATTTTGAAACCAGGTCTCACTGAGTTGCAGAGGGCCTCACTACGTAGTTGAGGCTGCCCGCGAACTGCGATCCTCCAGGTCTCAGCCTCCCAAATGCTGGGATTACAAGCGTGCGCCACCACGCCCGGCTTGTCATGGGATCTTGGATGTATCAAAAGATTCTCTGAGCCTTTAATCTGCAAATGAAAATTGGATTATGATGAGGTTGTGCTCAGAACCAAATGAGATAACATATGTGAAACACCTTGTAAAACTTCCACAAATATAAAAAAAAATTGTTCATAGTCTTGTATTAAAGTCCTTCACACAGCTCTGAAGAGGTGGGGGATGTCCGAAGAAAAGGTCCCATGGGAAGACTATCTCAAAACCCATGTCCCTGACACCCCTGCAAGGTCAAATCCAGCTCTGATTTCAGCACACTGATGTGTGGAATGGCCCTCACCGATGTGGGCACATTCCAGACTCTTGCAGGTCTCTTGGACTGGACTTCTTTGTTGATAATGGAAAGGGGTGGGGCTGATGGTTACAGAAAAAGGAAAAAGCCCTAAGATGTGTCTGAGAACTGGCCCACATCAAGAAATGAGAGGATGAGCACCAGGCGTGGTGGTTCATACCTCTAATCCCAATAGTTGGGGGGCTGAGACAGGAGGATCACAGGTTCGAGGACAGCCTCAGCAATGTAGTAAGGCTCCCAACAACCTAGCAAGAACCCATTCCTTGTTTTAAAACAAAGCAAAGGGCTGGGGTAGAGCCCTGTTTGGAGGTAGAGCGCTCTGGGTTCAATCTCCAGTAACCCGTGTGCACGCATACACATACCACATCACCAGGCAAAAATAAAAAAAGAAAAGAAACAAGAAGCTAGAGAGCTGCTGCCTGCCGAGAAGTGACTCAAGGCTCACTTCTGTACTGCCGTGAAGACTCCACAGAACCTGAACTTGTGTGATCCCCGCCTTTCTTGAAGGGGTCCACATGCCTCCATCCTGGTGCTCAGAACTTGCTGAACTCACTGGCTGGGTAATTCCCTCATTTCCTTTCTAGTGGTGCGAGTTCCATTGACACACGGAACAGGAATGGCAGAGGGGCTTAAGGATACAGAATTATGACTTTGAAAGTCTTTCCGCAAACAACAAAGAAACCATAAAAACCATCCGAACAAATGGAGCACAAACCTCATCAAACAGCACTGTGACAGGGCGAAACACAAACCATCCCTTCCGACCCCCTGAGCCTCTCAAACAAATTAGGGCAAGAGCTGGGAAGATGGATGGATGCATCTCACTGTTACTGGCTAAGAAGAACCAAAAGACAGCAACGATTTCCTTGTGGAAAAATCCACGTGCAGATGTACATTCCTCCTGGCTCTGGAAAAGCCAGTTCAGTTTTTAAATTACAGTCTTTAGCAATTGGCATGAAAAGCAAAACAGAAAGTGAGGGGGATGGGAGATCGAGGAAGGGCAGAGGAAGGGAAAAGAACACAAAACTCCTTTAAGTTCTCTGTTTTGGTTTTTATTTGACTTTTTTCTTTCTTTTATTTTTATTTGACTTTTTTTCTCTTTCTTTCACAATTCCTCCTGAAAATAGACTCTTGTTTTTTTTTTAAAAGCAAGCCAAGCAAACAGAAAGCTGACTTGGTTATGAGCTCGCATTGAAGTTGAAGTCTCCATGGGCATTTGGAGGGGGGCATTGAGGACTGAACCCAGGGGCACTGGACTGCTTTATTTTTATATCCTCAACACTGCTTTATTTTTATTTTTAAACAGGGTCTTGCTAAGTTGCTGAGAGTCTTGCTAAATTGATGAGGCTGCCCTCAAACCTGAAAGCCTCCTGTCTCAGCCTCTTAAGTACTGAGACTAGAGGTGTGTGGCACCACACCCAGCTTCCATGGGCATTTTCTGAGGGATCCCGTGACGTTCTGCAGAGTGTGTGCTACGGTGACATTAACAAAGAAGAAGGTGAGAGTTGGCAAAGACTTGTCTTTGGTTGGAGGAGGCTGCTGGCTGGGCCTCTAGACATCTATTTGGGACCGACTTCCACACCATGTTTTGTGACTGTAGCGTAGATGTGAGATAGTATGAACCAAGTTTCCTGGCCTTGAATTTAGACATGGGACAATCAGTAGGACTGTGAGGAAACATGGTCTCACACCAAAGACACGGTGGAGGCTTGAAGGGTCACCGCAGGTTAGGAGGGGGAGGCCAGTGGTGTGGATGTGCACAGAGCTGGCTGGACAGGAGAGTGAGCCACGGCAGGAGCAGGGCTATGGGTGGAGCAAGGTCAAGTGCGAGGCACAGGGAAAGGAGGGAGGGGAGGACGGGGCAAGGCTGGCTTAATGGTGTGTTCCTGAAGCTAAGCAAGCTTTGCGATCTCGGTGACTCCAAGGGGGCGTTGGGTCCTCAGAGACACAGGGAAATGGGTGTTCTGAGGAATTTTTCGAGGTGGAATGTAGGGTGGCTCAGTGTGCGTGGAGAAAAGGCCATTCTATAGGGGCAGAACAGAAAGGAGAACCAAAAGTGACAAATTCAAGTAAAAGTATGTGTGTTTGTGGCAGGGGGTGGGGATAAAGCTCCAACTAGTTTCAGGAACAGGCTTCATCTGAAGTCTGACTTGATTTCTCACTTACTGCACTGATGAAACTGTCTCAAATCTTTCTAATCCATTTGTCTACTCAAGCATTGGTCTACTGAAGGCTTTTGTCCTCTGTGAAGGCTGTGTTACAACCACTCAGAAGGAACTTTTCAGCTGGGCGTGGTGACATGCACCTGTAATTCCAGTGCTCGGGAGGCTGAGACAGGAGGATCGTAGGCTAGAAGTCAGCCTCATCAGCTTAGGCTGTCAGAAACTCAGTTTTATTTGTTCTCAAATAAAAACTAAATAGTGCTGGGTGTATAAGCCAGAGATGGAAGACCCCTGGGTTCCACCCCTAGTACCACACACACACAAAAAATAAAGGTACTTTTTTTGGTGGTCCTGGGGTTGGAATTCAAGGAGCATTATACCTCTGAGCCCTATTTTACTTTTTGTTTTCAAACAAGGTCTTACTAAGTTACTGTGTAAGGTCCTCCTGTCTCAGCATACTCAAATACTGGAATTACAAATGTAGACTACTGCTCCTGACTCAGAAGGGATATTTTTTTGAAGCACAGATTCTGGCAATAGCTCTAGTGGCCTTTCTTCCTATTCTCTTATTCTAGCTCCAGGACAGAGCAGTCCCTTACAAATTCCAGAATACCGGGCGTGGTGGCGCACACTTGTAATCCCAGCATTCGGGAGGCTGAGACCAGAGGATCGCGGTTCACAGGCAGCCTCAGATACTTAGTGAGGCCCTCTGCAACTCAGGGAGACCCTGTTTAAATTAAAGAATAAAAAATTGGGCAGTGGATGTAGATGGGAGGTCAAATTCCTTTGGGTTCCATCCCTAGACCCGCAAAAGAAAGAAAGAGAAAGAAAGAAAGGAAGGAAGGAAGGAAGGAAGGAAGGAAGAAAGAAAGAAAGAAAGAAAGAAAGAAAGAAAGAAAGAAAGAAAGAAAGAAAGAAAATTCCAGACTGCAGGAATTAATTCCCTCTCACCAATAGCAGGTGGGTTGTCTGGAACCCCAGCGAGTGAGGATGGTTTGCAGTAGGTATCTTACTAGAAAAGAAGCGGGTGGTGCCATCGTCCCTGCAATGTCTCGGGTATGAGGAAGGATGCTGAACTTTAGGGGTGGGGACTCGCATAGGCTGAGCTCACGGCAAAAGCCTAGAGGCCTCAACAAACCACACAGCCCTCTCAAAGGTGAAAAAGAAAGTCACATAAACAGAGAGGCCACCCAGGGATCAGCCGCACTGTGCTCTCTCTGGAAGTTAATAGAGCAATAAACAGCCCTGGGCCAGGCCGTCAGCACGTCTTCAGCCAAGGAGTGGGGCAGCTAGTGGAGTCAGAGCAACAAAGACCACCCTCCCATGTACTCTTTCATTCCCCTCTCTTTCCATGGAAAATCCTACCACTGGCACCTAAATCCACAAAGGACAGCCTGGGCCCACTTACCAGGGAGTTTAATAACTACACTCTGTAGGTGCTGGGGCTCTTGGGGACATCCTTTCAATTAAAGATCGAAATGAAAACCAGTGTTTTTTGAAGGCATTCCTGCTCCAAAGACAAAGTGTGAAGATGGAAAAGGCCGAGGCCAGGAACTAAGGTCTAGCATTCTGCTTTTGAGATTGGAAGAACTGGTGAAGCTTTGCAGATAAAATGAGATATTCAGGCCAACTCTCAGTACGACCCCTACTGCGGAGTTGGCCTCAGTAAAAGTTATCAGTGTAAGAGTTTGCACCATTATTATATATTTAATAATACTCTGCCGGGTGTGGTGGCGCACGCTTGTAATCCCCGCGCTTGAGAGGCTGAGACAGGAGGATGGCACAGGTTTGAAGCCAGCCTTAGCTACTTAGTGAGGCTCTCAGCAACTTAGTGAAACTCTGTTCCCAAATAAAATAAAAAGAATAGGTCTGGGAGTATAGCCCGGAGGTAGAAAGCCTCTGGGTTCCACTCCCAGTACCACAAAAAAAAAATAAATAAATAAAAATAAAATACTCAGACTCAGAAGTTGGCCAGCCTACCAAATACGCGCAACTTCTTTCCCTTCCCTCTATCCTCTTCACTCTGCTTTTTATAGTTTTCTACTTATTACATAACTTCATCAACAATCTATTCATGTTTACTGTTTGTGGTCTGCATTCGCCACCTGAACACCAGCTCCCCAAGGTCCCAAGGGTCCCCAAAGGGAGCTTTGTTTGCTCTCTGGTCCATCCAGGCACGGAGGACAGCGCCCAGCCCTCAGCAAAGATATATTTTGTTGAGTGGAGAAATGAACTGGGACAATATTTTCTCCTTCATGCTAAATGGACACCGTTCCTTTTACTATTCAGTTGAAGACAATCCAGCTTCCTACTTTGACTTCTCCTTTTTGGATGAGGTCTTCAGGCCATTTAGGTCTGGGGTGATGAGAAGTATATGTCCCCTCTGGGTGTATTAAACAAACCCACCTATTTTGAAGCAGAGGCTACAAGCTTATCCCCACGGGGAAGTCAAGGACTGGATGCAACTCACAGAAGTGGCCTAAATATTATTTCATATACAGTCATGTGCCACATAACCACGCTCCAGTCAACAGTGTATGTCTCCTAGAGTAAAAAAGCTGTCCCATAAGGTCATATCAGCCAGTGACACCGTGGTGTAGTTTGTGTAAGTACAGGAGGACGGAGGTCATCTCAGAATGCATTTATCAGAACGCACTCCACTGTAAAGGTGAAATGAGGGATCATGGTGTTTTTCTTTCCTACTAAAAGTCATATAACCGAAAACTTAGCAACATGTTCAGCTCCTGTACCAGTCATACAAATGGAAATATGTCTCTTACCAACATGGAAAACCTGGACCAGGGAGCTAACCCAGGAGCTCACATTGCTACACAATTTCTTTCCCTCTTGCACCCTGATTCTAGCTGATTGTATCAGTGCCCAGAGTTCTTTCATGGGGTATGCCCTCTCCTAGGAGCACCCTAACCTTCCTGATGCAGTGCGTGGAGCCTGTGTACTGCGAAGCGATTCCTAAGAAGACAAGCTTGAGGGGGCAGCGAAAGACACAGCCTGCAAAAATGTGCCCATTCCAACCAGCACAGAAACTGACGGCCTCAGAACCTCTGTGCAGCGGCAGACGGCTCTATCAGCAGAAAAATCATGACCTGCTTCTGCCAAACTCACTCTTTACTTTAGTGAAGGCTGACACCCCCTGGCTTTCTGGCGTACCGAGATGACAAACCCCATTGTGATCCCTTCTCAGAGGAGTCACCAAAGGGCTCGGCCTGGGGTTTCTGGTTTTGGGCAGTCCTGAGATCAGTTTTTGCCAAAGCAAAGAGACCTGAGCCTTTTTCTGGAGAGTTGGGGGGTGTTGCCAGCTATTGTGGATAATTCAACCTCCTTGTATGATGGCCCAAACAGTTTCTCCATTATGCAATGCTCAGTGTGGCTGAATTTGACACTAAATGGCCTCTTAGATTCCAGAGGAGACTCCTGGGGTAGAGAAATATGAGCTTGCAGTCCCCCCCCCCTTTCTTTCTACAGATCCCTGTTTGAAGGAGAAGGGTTTTGTTGGGCATGACCCTGACATAGACACACCAGTGTTAACTCACCTTCTGTGCGAAGCCTTTGAACTGGTCCTGGAAATGTGGTCAGATGTCTCAGGAAAGATGTTCCTTTCAGCCCCAATGCCTACACTTAGCTGTCTAAAGGTCCAGATGTACCAGCTGACATATGACACTTTAGTTTGTCATGACCTCATCCCGCCGCCCCTGAGGCAGCGACACTAGCAGCAGCAACCAGAAGCCTCTCCCTTCTCTCTCCATCCTCCACCACAGAAGGCCTCACTCTCAGTGGCTTGACGGAAAAGGCGCATCTTCCCAGGAATTTCTCATCCAATTTCTGGTTGCTGTGAGAAGGTGGCCACCCCTCAGCCTGTGTACCCTTGGGGAGCCTGGCTTCAGAATGCAGGCTTTTGGCCCAGGAATGGTCAAGGCTGTTCATGCTCAGAATTGGGCAGGGACCTCCCTGGTAATCACATCCAAACTGACTGTCTTTCTTTCTTTCTTTCTTTCTTTCTTTCTTTCTTTCTTTCTTTTCTTTCTTTCTTTCTTTCCTTCTTTCTTCCTTCCTTTTTTCTTTCTTTCTTCCTTTCTTATCTCTCTCTCTCTCTCTCTCTCTCTCTCTTTCTCACTCTCTCTCTCTCTTTCTTTTTTTGTGGTACTAGAGATGGAACCCAGGGGTATTCTACTTCCGAGCTACAACCCAGACCTATTTTTTATTCTTTATTTTGAAACATGGTCGCACTGAGTTGCAAAGGGCCTCATTAAGTAGCTGAGGCTGGCCGAGAACCAAGATATTTCTGTCTCAGCCTCCCAAATGCTGGGATTACAAGCATTACCACACCCAGCTCCAGACCTTCCTTCTTGAAAGAGAGAGGTTGCCAGAGGAAAATTCTCAAATTAATGGGGGTCCTGAGGCCCAGGGACTTGAACTACCAACAAAGAGCCAAGCCTACTAGGAGGAAAATACATCCCAAGACGTGGCCAGGAAAGAACTTTGTAGTGAGCAACGGCCTGTTGTTGAGTGATCACACATATTGGTACCAGTGGAGGACACACTAGGCACCCTCTGTGCACCTCTCTGATGTCCTGTGTTCTAACATGCACTATCTTTGGGAAGGAGTGGGCTTACCGGCCACCAACCTGACATGGGCGCTTTCCTCGGGGCTGTCATTCCTACCATGCCCCTCCTGTGAATGTCTTCTGTGCTTCCTGAACCCTCCCAGTACCCAACTTAGGTAGGGCAGGTTTCTTGCTTGTGATGGTCTCTGCTATAGCCCCTGCCTCAGCCCTGCCAGCAGCTGTGCCGGCCCTGATGCCCTCTCCTCTGGCCTCCTGACCTGGCCTCCCTCCTCAGGCCCTGAAGCAAGCTGCCATGTGGCGGTCCCATCATGGAGGTATCCCTTCTCTCTGGTGGGCTTCAGGGTAATTTTGGTGGCTACAACATGGCCCTGCTGTCAGCCCTCAGTTCCAGGGCACTCTGGGCAATGTGGCTTTATTTTTTTTATTTCAAGTTCTGCTTCTCTAAAAACCATGAATGCCAGGCATGATAGCAGACTCCGATAACCCCCAATATTTGGGAGGCTGGGACAAGAGGGTAGCAGGTTTGAGGCCAGACTCAGCAACCCGGTGAGATCCTCATCAATTCAGTGAGACCCTGTTTCAGAGTCCAGAGTGCTAACCATTACACAATGGAACCGAGACCCTGTTTTAAAATACAAAATAAATAAATAGCCAGCCAGGCATGGCTATTTATTTACACCTATAATCCCAGTACTTAGGAGGCTGAGACAGGAGGATACCAGGTTTTGAGGATAGCCTCAGGAAGTAGTGGGACTCTCATCAACCTAGTGAGACCCTGTTTCAAAATAAAAATAAAATAGGGCTGGGGGTATAGTTTGGAGGTAGAATGTGCCTGGGTTCAATCAAGAGAAAGTAGGAAAGAAAGAAAGAGAGAGAGGGGGGAAGGAAGGGAGGAAGGAAGGAAGGAAGGAAGGGAGGGAGGGCTGGGGGTGTAGCTCAGAGGTGGAATTTCCCTGGGTACAATCCCCAGTACTAGAGAATGAATGAATGAATGAATGAATGAATGAATGAATACCATCAATAACAAAGGTTTTATAGGGTTGCTAGAAGGATAAGCATTTGACAAAAGGCTATTTAAAATGCACACAATATACATAAAGTCTATTTCATCTTGCTTGCACCGTTGCTACGTTTATCTTGGTGAAATGAGATTAAAAAAAAAAAAAAAAACTAATCCAGAAAGGCCTCAAAGAGGAAAAGAACCCTAGGGTCTTAAAGGGGGAAGGACAGTTCCATTTTGTGTTCTAACAGGCTCTGAACCAGTGATTTTCAGATAAGAATAATGTGTGGCTCTCTTTCAAAGGAAGAGGGGATTGTCCCGATCCTCCTTTGAGAAACATGGCCGCAGAGGGCAGAGAGGGATGGTGCCTGTGGGCAGCCTATTGGCATGTGAGGCCTGGACATGACCAGCCTCCTGCTTCCTTCCTGAGTCCCAGCCCAGCTGGCCCTGGAGCTCGGGGCTGGGTCCTCACTTGGTTTCAGTCCATTCTATAAGGGGTCACTCGGCCTTTGCTTCCGTGACATCTTAGGTCCCAAAGAAGAGCCACAGAGGAGCTGGACTTCCACTGAGCCCTCAGGAGATGGAGCTATCCAGGGCTCAAGCTTGGAACTCACAGAAAAAAAAAAAAAAAAAAAAAAAAGGAAAAAAAAAAAGCTTCCTGGATCAGATTTCCCTTGCTCAAAGATCTGGTCCTGGAATCCAAACAGCCTGTCGGGCTCAGAACCGGCCCTGCTGCGTGGAGTATAATGGGGGCAGTGTTTAAGGCATTATATGTGCAGAGGGAAAAAGACGTATGAACAGAATGGCTAAAAGAAATGGATGGTTTTTAAATATGAAAAGTTTGGAAAGGTAAGTGGCAAGCGTGCCAGGCACGGCTGCTGCTGTCACGCAAGGCGCCCTGGGGAGGCCGGTCCTTCTTATACCGCGCCTCTCCCTTGGGCTCTGTGTCCAAATGACACAGATGTCTGAATGAACTACTTATTTTGATAAGACCTCAAAGTGGGATTTTTCAGGCCAGTCTTATGTGGAAAAGCAATTCATATGGACTAGATTGCCTGGGTGTTTGCCAAAACTCTCCTCCCAACTGGGCCACGAGGAAGCAGCTAAATTGCTGACTTCTTTGGTTGGATTTGCCTTAAGGTTTAAGAGGATTCCAGGTAGGAAAAAGAAAAAACAACAGTTCGCTTAGGTGACCAGGCTTGAGAGTAAATGAGAGGCAGCCCAGCGGGGTATAGTGACACATGCCTGTAATCCCCGTATTTGGGAGGCTGAAATAGGAGGACCACAGGTTGGAGAGCAGCTTCAGAACTTAGACAAACGCTCAGCAACCTCGCAAGATCCTGTTTCAAAACAAAAGGTAAAAAGGGCTTGGGCTGTAGCTCAGAGGTAGAATGCTCCGGGTTCAATCCCCAGTACTGATAGGAGAGAGAGAGAGAGAGAGAGAGAGAGAGAGAGAGAGAGAGAGAGAGAGAGAGAGAGAGAGAGAGAAGGGAGGGGGGAGAGGGGAGAGAGGGGGTAGAGGGAGAGAGAGAGAGAGAGAGAGAGAGAGAGAGAAGAGAGAGAGAGGAGAAGGAGAAGAGAAGAGAGAGAGGAGAGGGAGGAGAGAAAGGGGAGAGGATAGAGAGGAGAGAGAGGAGAGAGAGAAGAGGAGAGAGTGAGGAGAGGGAAAAGAGGGAGAAGAGAAAGAAGAGGGAGAGAGAGATGGATGGGTGGCTGAGGGGGGCGGTCCATGCTCAGCACCCTCAGCCTGGCAGAGCCCTGATCCTGCTCCATGTTAAGTCTTCACAGCAAGGCTGTCTTTCTTCTCCTAAGCCATGCAGGGTCCAGTCTACATCTGCCTAACATTCAGCTTTTGTGTCCTTTTCTTTCAAATTTCTGTATGTCTGTCTCACTGGCTGGTTGCCTCTCATTTATTGTCTGTCTTGCTGAGCCTTCCAGTGACATTGACCTACCTTCCTTGCTAGAAGAACTGTATGTTAGTCACCTTTGTTCCCCCCCCCCAAACTAGTTCTTGCCACCCTGAAAATATCTGGATTGGGTTTAATTCACATATCCCATCATATTTCATTCATTCATTCATTCATTCACTCATTTATTCATTCAAAATTTTATTGGCTGTTGCTGTGGTGCCAGACACATTCATGTGCTAAGAATACAATGATGGCTAAAGAAAAAAAAATCTTTCTTCTGTAAGCTTACATTCAAGGAATAGGAAAGGACACAGTAGTCTAGAAGGTGGAGAAAAGCAATCCAGGATCAGGGAGTAGGTAGGGCTGAGGTGCGAGGGCCTCACTGAAAATGTATAATTTGGGCAAAGATTGATCTGTCTAACATGATGATTGTCATGGTTTCCTCACTTTCTGTTGGAAGGTGCCTGGACTGCCCTACACTGATCCCAAAGTCCCACTGGAAAGTAAAATCCTTTACAGTAGATCTTTATCTAGTGAAAATTTCTGTATGTTGGAGGAGAGTAAAATTAGCTACAAAACTCACAGCATCTCTTCAATGTTTCAAAAACATTGAAATAGTAAAAAGTGAGAGGGACCCAGTCCATTAAACAGTCAACCAATTTTTGCAGCCTTAGATTCCGGGCAGTTTCCCAGTCTTGTGGTCTTGGACTGACATTGATTAAAGCTTGCCTGACATGTCCTAGAATTTGCCTTCTGACTTGTGGCTGAAGCAGTGTGCAGGAAGGGACAAGCCTTGGGGTCAGGGTGGGGAAGTGGGCAGGTACATTCACCCTGAAGGAACACACAGCTGTTTAGCAGCCTGCAGGTGAGGAGGAAATGCAGGAGGCCCGAGTCCTGCGGCCACTGGCCAGACAGAAGCAGAGCCGTTATGAGAAAAAGACCTGTCCAGTCCTGGTAGGAGAATGTGGCCTCACTTATATCATAGAATCGGAGGCTCTGTTTCAGACTGTAAGGGACCTCAGACATTATCTAAACCAGACATGCAAATTAGCACGGGCCTGGAGGCCCAGGGCCTGAGAGAAAGCACATGTGGCCGTGTAAGAATTTTAATAGAAATTGAATATATGACTCACAGCATCAAAACTGCCTGTTTCTAAACTCCTCTAGGATATTAGGCAAGACTGATAGTTATTTTTCAGGCAGGCTAGGCCAAAGAATTTTGAGGCTTAAAGATTTTTCAAAATTATACCAGGAGTGATTTTCAACTCTTTGGAAGTCTGATACTTAAATCTTATCAAGCATAGTAGCACTGTTTGTGGTGTTATTAAGGGCTCTTAAAGATCTATGTGGGGAAGAAATCCATCATTTCTCTTTAGTTCATTCCAACCCGAGTAGCAGCTCATTGTAAAGGGACAAAACTCCAGACTGGAGGGCAGAACTCCTCAGTCGGCCTTGTCTTGTCATTTATGTGCTGTGTGAACTTACGTGAGTGACTTGACTCCTCTGAGCTCAGTTAGCCCATGAAAGGTAGATACTTCGATAAAGCAATTATTATTTATATATTTTTGGTACTGGGAATTAAACCCAGAGCATTCTACCTCCAAGCTACACTCCCAGCCTTATTTATTTATTTATTTATTTATTTATTTATTTATTTATTTATTATTTATGTTTGAAACAGGGTCTCACTAAATTGCTAACGTTTTGGCTCAGTTGCTGAGTCTGGCCTTGAGCCTGGTCCTGCTGTCTCAGCCTCTAAGTATTGGGATTACAGGTGTGCACCCCTACACCAGATGATTAATCCTTAATTTAAGAGTTTGTAAAAGCAAATAGCAGATTTAGTCCTCATGAGATTTCTGGGGAATAAATAAGATCATGCCTCCGAAACTGCTTTATATACTCTGAAGTATCCTACAGTATAGCTACTATTCTTTCTCAGAGTTTCACTCATGGGAAATAAGAAGTTCATCTTATGCCAGCCAAAGGTAATTTCTTCTTCTCTTTTTAGCAGAGGATGGCATAACTAATTAGATTGAAGAACACTAGATTTTTACTTTTCCTGTGAAACCATCAACTGTCAGTGGTATTTACTGAATATCTACAGGGCCGAAAGAAAGGATACAGGCCAAAACTCACCACTAGTGACCACAGTACGTGTGGAGTCAGGTCCGTAAGTGGCTGTGAATTTGGAAGCTTCAGAGAAAGGACTGTGGTCTGAGGCGTAGGGAAAACATGGCCGTGAGCTGGTGGGAGTGCATTGGGCATGGTAGGGGAGTTGGATCTGGATAGAAAAAGTAATTGTCTCACTGAATGCCATAATATTCTCTCTAGTTATGCCTGACAAGAATTCAAACTTTCTCAAACTTCTTGATCCTCATGGGTGGGGACTTCTAGATCCCTGAGACCAGAGAGGGGAACGCTCATTTGCTCTGGGTTAGTGTAGCCCCAGCACTTCCTTCTCGAGACCACATTTTCCACTGGGGTATTAGTTCATGAGCAATAATCTTCTTATTACCTCACACTTTACCTTCTCTAAACAGCGGATGTTGTTACATCACTAAAAAGAGCTTAGGAAGCATTTTGAAATAAAAATGACAAGTGATGCTGCTTATACCTGTGATCATTCATGGGAAGAGCTCCTAAACCCTGCACTTCTGACTGGTTTGCAGGACCTTTTCTCTCCCTCCCTCTCCAAATAGATAGAAAATAGATAGATGATAGATACATAAATGGATGACTGACAGATGAAAGATGATTGACAGATGATTATGTAGATAGATAAATAGAATTTGGTTTATGAGCATAAGACTCAATTTTTTTCCTTGGGTACTGGAGATTGAATCCAGAGGCATTCTATCTCTGAGCTACACCCTCAGCCCTTTTAATATATTTATTTATTTATTTATTTATTTATTTATTTATTTATTTATTTATTTATGGTACTGGTGATTAAACCCAGGGGCATTCCCTCTGAGCTATACCCCCAGCCCTATTTTTTTATTCTTTATTTTGAAACAGGGACTCACTGAATTGTAGAGGGCATCACTAAGTAGCTGAGGTTGGCCACAAACCCGAGATCCTTCTGTTTCAGCCTCCCAAGTATTGGGATTACAAGCATGCACCACCATGCCCACCTTATTTTTTTGTTTTGAGCATGGTCTCACTAAGTTGTTGAGAGTCTCACTAAGCTGCTAGGGCTTGTCTCGAACCTGCATTTTTCCTATCTCAACCTCCCAAGTACCAGTATTGCAGGCATGTGCCACCATACCCAGATTACGTACACGTTTTAAAAACATAGTCATCTCACCGGGCATGATGGTGCACGCTTGTAATGTCAGTATCTGGGAGGCTGAGATAGATGGATCACAGGACAGCCTCAGCTACTTAATGAGGCCCTTTGCAACTCAGTGAGACCCTGTTTAAAATAAGAAATTAAGAAATAGGGCTGAAGGTATAGCTCGAAGGTAGATTGTCCCTGCATTCCATCCCCAATAATGCAAAAAAAAAAATCATCATCTCTTTATATCCTTGGGGGTTGGAGGACTGATCCCAAGATCCCTCTCCAACCTCCAAGTCCAAAGATGCTCAAGTCCCTGATATAAAAGGGCATAGCCTGGCACATCCTCTTACATACTTATCTCATCTCCAGATTAGGTAGAATAACTAAGGCATATGAATAATAGGCAATATTATAGATTATGTAGAACAAATAAGGCAATATAGATCTAGCTTAGGTAGAATAAATAAGGCAATATGAATGTGATGCAAATAGTTGCTTATAATATATTGCTTAAGGAATAATGACAAGAAAAAAAATCAGTACATTTTCAGTAAAGGAGGCTGAATTTCTGGATGTGGAGCCCATGGATAGGAACTTTCCAGTGATCATTGTCCCCTAACAGCCTGCCTGTTATGGAGTTTCTTTTTTCTTTTTTCTCTTTTCTTTTTTCTTTTTTTATTGGTACTCAGAGTGGAACTCAGAGGCATTCTACCTGCAAGTTATACCCCCATACCGATTTTATTTCTTATTTGGAAATAGGGTCTCACTAAGTTGCGAAGGGTCTCACTCAGTTGCTGAGGTTGGCTCTAAAACTGTGATTCTCCTGTCTCAGCCTCCCAAGTACTGGGATTATAAGTGTGTGCCACCATGCCTGGCTGTTATGGAGTTTCTAACTCTATGCATTAGGGTGTCTTTAGGGTATTCTGTGTTGAGGTGGCCACTGGTGGCATCTGGCGCACTTGTAGACCCATCCTGTTCTTCCCAACGTTTGAGTCATTTCACTCCTGACTCATCAATTGGAGTCATCAATTGGAGGTTCCAGGCACTTACCACCCGACCATGCTCTTGTCATAGATTCGTGGCCACCAGGGCCCACTTTTGTTACATCACAAACCAGCCCCGCATGGCAATGATCATGGGGCTCATCAATTACTACTGATTGCATTTTGAGTCTTAGCCTTGTCATCAGGGATGGGACAATGTATAAATGTATAAGTTAAAGTGGAACCCAGAAGTGATAGCATGATTAAAACAGTAACTGTCCAGAGTCTAGAGACAGCTTTGGAATGTGTCACCTGGAAGGCCCACTTAGCAATTGAACTGTCTTAGAAAAATGAGGAGCTGTGACCCAGAGCTCCAGCCCACGGAGGACTACCACTACCATCCCTGGCAGCACAGGAGGAGTAGACCTGGGCTAGGACACACGTCACCTTATGCTTGAACTCTGCCCTTCCTGAGCTGCTCCCTCGTGGCTCAGGGTTGGGAATGAATCACCTTGGGGTCACACAGAGCGAGATTTGGGGCCAGATGGACAGAAGAGGTCTCACCCTACCAGCGACTCTAGTGATGGTACACAGCACCAGCCTCCAAGGCAGACGTGGTCTCAGGGAGTCATTTAAGACACTCTGGCTGGGTGTGGTGGCGCACACTTGTAATCCCAGTGCTTGGGAGGCTGAGACAGAAGGATTGCACAGGTTCGAAGCCAGCCTCAGCTACTGAGTGAGGCTCTCAGCAACTTAGTGAGACCCTGTTTCCAAATAAAATATAAAATAGGTCTGGGGTCCCTGGGTTACATCTCCAGTACCACACACACACACACACACACACACACACACACACACACACAAAACCTCTGTCTGTCATTGTGATTCACCCAGCCAATGGTTCCCACATCCTGGACACTTCAGTCTCACAGGATAAAAGATGTCTTGCTAGAATCTGTTGAAACCTAAACTGAACAGTGGATACAAACAAAGGGCAGATAGCATCTGCCAGCTGACCTGGGCCTTAGAGGGTGCATGTAGTCCTAGACTGTGGGTCAAGTGGGGTTGGAGTGGGCTGGGGTGGAAGGGAATTCCAGCCACAGGGGACTGGGGGAAGCAGTCCAAACTGTGCTTGGGTGAGACTTCCAGGAAACACTCTACTCTACATCTAAAGGACAAGTCTTTGGAGCAGAACTTAAACAGGCAAAGCTGTCTGACTGGGGAAAGGTGTCCCACCTCCAAGTTCCCAGGTCATCCAGATGGCTCTGGGACTTGTGGCTCCACTGTCCAGCAGAGCTGAGTCCAGATGATATTTAAATATAGACACACAGGAAAGATGGCTGTCCTGTAGTCCCTTGAGAAAGGGCAGCAATCGGCAAGGCCCCAGTGGCCTGTTCCCCTTTGAACTCTAGTCAGTCCCCTCTAACTGTGCCTGCCTGTCCCAGAAATCTCGGACTCCCTGTGACATGATGTGCCACGGAGTGCAGGATGGTGCATCTGTCCAAAATTATCAATCAACCAATCAACATAAAGACAGGAGTTTGGCGTCTGGAGGGCATTTTTGTGTTTCCAAGGAATCCGCAAAGGAATAAAATGCACACACGTAACACACCAGCAGACTCCTTTTATGTCGGCACAGACCTTCCTCTCATGGCCCCTCTCTGATATGTCCAGTCTTTGGCCTTATGATCCTGGAACAAATTTACACTTGTCTTAGGGAACATGCAAACTCTTTCCAATCATTTAGAGAAAATGTGTCCCTGTCACTGTGCAACCCACACGTGTGCAATAACAGTACACACAGCACACCCACGGAAAGGAACAACAGCTCTTTTACTCAGAGAAAGGAAGGATAATGGTTACTTAGAAAGTGTCCCAGACAAGCTGTCAAATTGAATTCAGAGAGCTGGAGTCTGACTAAATTCCCTTGGGATTGGGGTTTCCTGCCGGCTATGCTTGGAGACAAGGATTCTTTGTTTCCTTTCTCCCTCTCTCTCTCCCTCTCTTTCTCCATCTCTCTCTGTGTCTGTCCTTCTTCCCCCACCCTCCAAATAACCCAAAAAACAAACAACAACAACCAAAAAAAACAAAAACAAAAAAAACACCCACAACTCTCCAAAGAGGGTCAGAGAGAAAGCAGACACAACATTAACTCTGGAATTCCAAAGGAAACCAATTTTAAAAAGCTAAAATGGAGAAAGCAAGTGCTTTTCTATTTTATGAACATAAATCTAGCTTTTGGACCACAGAAACAGTGTGCGCGTGCACACACACACACACACACACACGCACACACACAACCATACTAGCTTTTGCTAAAAATAGATTGGGGGTATTTCATCACAAAGGAAAAATATATAATGACAAAGTTCTTAAGCTCTCCTGGGAGACCTTCCTCAAATTTCAAGTGCATGTTAGTGGCATAGACAGGGCCCACGGAGCCCAGGGCCTGCTGTACAAGGACTGTTGTTTACTCCCTAAAAAGAACAGGAGATGACCTCACAGTATTACAGGCCTTTTCCTCTGGGCACACATGTGCAGACCAATCTCCCCGATGCCATGCTGCTGGACAAAGTGACACACACATACCCCATGTCTGCCCTGAGCTCTACATTCATCCCCCCACACACAAACACACACAAACACACACACACACACACACACACACACACACACACACACACACACAGTGTGCTTATGACATCCATCCTCCTGAGTGCTGGATGCAAAAACCCACGGCTCTTGCTCACTGTGTGCGGCATGCACTCCTCAGCACTACCAACAAAGATTCTCTACTCATTGAAATGTGTCTCCCATTGGGACAACTTCTCAAGACATATTTAAAGTGATGGAAATTTTTCAAAGATATATAAAAGTAGAGAGGAAAAAAATCTAATGAACCCTGAGAGACCATGAGCAGGCCTGAGTAATTATGAACGTGTGGTCAGTCTCATCACGGTGCCACCACTTGCTCCCTGTCCCAGATGATTCCCAGGCAAGTCCCTGCCTCTGGCTCCTGTGCTGACCTGCCTATCTCACCATGAAACGTCTGGCCATACTCCGCCTTTCAGTCCTAGCCAAAGCTCTCTGGCCAGCTCTCTCAGGGACTTACCTGGGCTACATTCTTCAAACCTTAACCTGAAAAGACATTGTTCCCTGTACGCCAGTCCCCACACATGTGCCCAGACCCAAGCTCGCTGGCTTCTTGGGTGTCTACCTGGGCTTTGCTTTGGTACCCATCTCCACGAGTAGAAACTTCATGTTTCTAGAGGCCTCCATTTTTCATCAAGAGGACCTCTCAAATGAAGAGGACACTCGTAGAGGCTTCAAGTTCAGCAGAGAGTGGAAATACTCTGTGATACATCACCCACACTCCAGCACACACATTTTCTTCCTTCCTTCCCTGTCTTTCTATTTGACTGCAACTCCTCAAGGGTAGGTGCTGGGCCGCCGTATTTCTGGGCCTCTGCCTGGCCTTCTGTACTGAGTAGATTCTAGACTCTCAGAATTGAGGTTGGCTCTTGATTAGGGTACCAGAGCTCTATAATACTTGCCAATATCTACGTCAGCTGGACATCTCTTATCTGAAACGCCTGGGACCAGAAGTATTTTACATTTTGCAACACTTTCAGATTAGGGATGTTCAACGTGACCTATTTGTCCTCTGTGTATGTCCTTGGCCAACACCTTCTCTGGGCTTGGATCTTCTCTGTCATATAAAAAGCTTGAGGTAGGTGGTGAGATTTCGCATGTAATGACTTTTCATCTTTTATTACTCTCAGAGAACTTCTTGTATGTAGCATTATTTTTCTATTTGATTACATGCACTTTCATGTTATTCCTTAATATTTCATAGGTTTCTCTCTCAAAAAATGATTTTAAGCAACCCAGCAGTGCGATCTAGTATCCTGCACAACACTTTACAATGTTAACATCTGGTAAACACTAGAAAACATTGTAATATTTTTGTCATAATAATGTCAATTATGATATGTTTTTACTCTAATAGCTGCTATCATAACTTAAATTGAGCACTTACTTGTGAGTACATCAGATATCCTGCTGGTTAACCAGTAAGTATCCCATCATCTTAAGGGGCTTTATACAGAAGGAAACGGGGGCAGAAAAAAGAATGTGCCTTGGCCAAGGTCACAGTCTTGAGTCCATAGCCTGAGCTCTTGCTTAATCAAGATGCTCTAAGACTGAACCAGGAGATGGGCACTGGCATTAGGTAGAGTGAGAGTACTAATTAAAGAATGCTGAAGATGTGATCAGATGCTTGAATTAAATATGTTGAGCTAATATTATGGGGAACACATTGGAGGATGAGAATCCCCAAGACCTGGAGTTGAGTCCTACTCTGGCCCAAGACCAGGAGACTTGTAAGGAACCCTTTGAGCCCTGAGCAATTTTTCTGATCCACAGAATGGAGGTAATACTGTTACTGTTACTGCCCACCATCTCATGGTGATGGTGTGAAGCACAAATGGGATCACAGATGTGGAAAAGATCTGGCAAAAGACAAAAAGCCTCGGGAAGGGTGTGATCGCTGTCTGCACAGCTCCTGCCATCTGGAAGTCTCCAGAGAAGCAGGGCTCTCTCAAGTTAGATTCCTAACGTGAAGGCAAGTTGAATAGACAAGTTGGGTTTCCACTATCCAGGGCACAGAAGAGAAATCTCCCTCTTCTCTTTCTCATCCTTAGCAAGGAGACAGGCTTTGTATCCATTAGCCAAGGCAATTGCTGGTGATGGTGATTCCATAGGCAACCATCTTCCTTCAGCTGTGTTGTACTTTGGGGTTTTCGCATTCAGAAGGAGGTCCTGAAAGGCTCCCAGGCTGGGGCTGGAAGCTCAGTGCACCACCCAGCCTGAGTGAATTTATGAGCTCCAGGAGTTAGTAAACAAAGAGCTCAATATCCTCTGACTTTGGGGGAGTCCCAGGCATCTCAACAGATTCAGCATGAGGAGCTAAGGAAATGAGGACTTAGGCATGCAAAGCAGCTCAGCTTGGAAGAAGAGATCTGCTGATTCTTGCCTGCTGCTAGTCTAGCAAAGCGCAGTGGGAAGTCCTGGGCAGGGTCTGCCCAGAAAAACAGAGATGCTCTGACCTGCTACCAGGGTAGACATACTCAGCTCTGTAGCCCGGAGGACCTGAGAGAAGGCCGTGCAGACTCAGAAGTTCCAACTCGGGGACTCTTGAACACTTAGAAAGGCCACATAGCTTCCAGAACCTCTCTGTTCTCCTGCACAATCAGGTTAGCAACACTGTATCTATCTATCTACATATATATATATATATATATATATATATATATATATATATATATTTTTTTTTTTTTTTTTTTTAAACAGGGTCTCTTAAGTCATCGAAACTGGCTTCGAACCAGTGTGATCCTCCTGTCTCTGCCTCCCAAGTGCCACCACACCCGGCAATATCTACTTTTTAAAGGGCTCAATGAAGACATAGACAAAGGGAATTTCTGAGATGTGAAGTGCTGTGCTAAAAATGTCAAAGTCAGTAGTAATGACATCATCAAAGGTAATGACATAAAACACTAATTACACTCAACTGGTCCCTTCACTAACCTATGCCTTTATCAATATGCCCACAGGTCCTTATCTAGGATGATTTGGCGGTCAAGATCAACTGCCCACTGTATCTCCAAAAAACAAGGAGTGGCTCTGAGGTGGGTCTCATTGGTCTCTTTCTCAGGCATCTCTCCTCCAGAAGCTGGGCTTGTCACTCTGGGTTCCAGGATAGGAGTAACCTGGAATTTGTTAACAAACAAATTTCAAGTCCCCAAATGTACCTCTGGAAATTCATAGTTAACTGGTCATGTTTGAACTTGGCCTCATTATTTTTATTTCTGCTTTAGTACATGACATACTAATATAATTTATTCATGATGTAACTTGCAATTTATTATACATAATGTGGAATAAATGTATATATATGACATAAAATTTACCATTTTAACCAGTGGCATTAAGTGCATTCATGTGGCTGTGCAGGCACCATCCCCACTCTCCATCACCAGAAATTTTGCATCTACCCAAACTGAAACTCAACCTCCTCTAAGCACGAACTTCTCATTCTCCTCTCCTGCAGTTGCTGGTAAGCATCACTGACTCTCCATCTCTGTGAATTCTCCTGCTCTTACCTCCTATGAGTGGGGTTATACACTATTTTTCTGGGGGCATCAAATACTTTTATAAGATCTCCAAGTAAGTCTCTGCACAGTCCATACCAGAGGGTGTTGTCAAGCAGAGGATGCAGACAAAGTCATCTTCAGGAAAAGAGAATAGCTTAGAGATGCCCCTGGAGATGACAGAGGGAAACTTCAGGACCAGAGAAAAATAAATGCAAAGACATTTACATCTCTGCTCAAAATATGTTTAAGCTAGGTGTTGATTTCATGGAAAGGCAGTTAGAAGGGAAAGGCTCTTCATCAGGAAGACCATTTGAAACTGAAGACATTTTAAAAGCTTAAAAAATCAACTGACCCATAATAATTGTACCTATTTATGAGGTGTAGTGTGACATGTCAATATATGTATATAAGGCACAGTGATCAGATACAGGGGATTGGCATGTTCATCGCCTCGAACGTTCATTATTATTTGTATTGGAAATATTCAAAATCCTTTTCACTTGGTATTTTGAAATATTCAATTAATTGTTGTCACCCATAGTTAGTCACCCTACAGTCCTATAGAATATAAATTATTCCTCCTGTCCAACTGCACCCTGGTACCCATCAACCATCCTTTCTCTGCTCCTCCTCCCCATGCCCTTCCAGTCTCTGGTAACTAAGGTCCTTCCTCCCTTCCTTCCTTCCTTCCTTCCTTCCTTCCTTCCTTCCTTCCTTCCTCTTTCTCTCTCTCTTTCTCTCTCTCTCTCTTTGTGGTATTCAGGATGGAACCCAGGGGTTTTCTACCATCTGACTATTCTCCCAGTCCTATTTGATTCTTTCATTTTGAAACAGGTTGCTAAGGCTGGCCATGAATCTCTCTCTCAGCCTTCCAAGTACTGGTATTACAGGCGTGAGCCACCATGCTCAGCAATTTTATTCTTCTTTATGGCTGAGTAAAATTCCATTGTTTGTATATACCACATTTTCATTATTCATTTGTCTGTTGTGGAACACAAGTTGGTTTAATTTGGCTATTGTGAATTGTACTGCTATAAAACATGGGTATGCATGTATCACTAGAGTGTTCTAAAGTACACCTGGGTCATATGATAGTTGGATTTAATTTTGATAACCAAAGGTAAACAAAGCACAACTGTTCTGAGTTCAATCTAGAATACTTAATTTAAAAAAGCTTAAGCAGAGCTGGGCATGTTGGAGCATGCCTATAATTTCAATGCCTGGGAGGCAGAGATAGGAGGATCACAGGTTCAAGGCCAGCCTCAGCAATTTAGCAAGACCCTGTCTCAAAACAAAGAGTAAAATAGGGTTGGGTATGTAGTTCAGAGATAGAATGCCCCTGGGTTCAATCTCCAGTACCAACATAAATAAATGAATAAGTTTAAACAGGGGTGTAGCTCAGTGGTAAGAGTGCTTGTCTAGCATGTATATGGTCCTGGGTTCTGTCTTCAACACCACACAATATAAAATAAAATAAATGAGGCTTAAAGAGTGTCATCAATTAATTTAAAAAAATGCGTATAAACTTCTTGGGCACCAATAACCCTTAGAAATTGCAGCCATTTTCTGAAGAGAAAGGCTGGAAGGGCGATTATGCCATTTTAAAGTAAAAAGTCTTCTAACTCGGTAAGCCCTTTGAAGACACGCTAATAGCCATCGTCTTCTCAACTTCCTTCCTTTGTGCCTGATGCCAGCACCTGCCCTTGGTGGAGGATGTATGCACGTGCGTGTGTGTGTGCGCGCGCGCACACACACACACACACACACACACACACACACACACACACACCAGCTCTGGCGCTTTTACTGCACTCTGACTCTGGGGCTGTGTGTGTGCGCGTGCCTTATTCAAAGAAGATGGAGCCAAGGTTGCACGACGTCTTCTCTTTCTTTTCCATTTAGTGTATATATATGTATATATAAATATAGATAGATAGCTATTAGAGAAGAGGAGATGGAGAGGTGGGAGGGGAGAGGGCGCCTGGCAGGCTTTGTCTTGCTAATGCACTTTTGTTTTGTGGCTTACTGGCTCCTTCAGACAGATTCAGACCACCTCGCAAGGGGAGGCCTCTGCTCAAGTGGAGAGCTTGGGGACAAAAGGTGCACCTGCAAGGCGCGGACTTAATCGACTCTAGAGGCCTGACTGATGCTGGAGGATAAATGCCCAGCGCCACCTGAATGGGCCGGGTGCGTTTGCCTGGAAGAAGACAGTTAATTCATTTCAGAAGAGTGGCTGCTACCCAGCAAGAGCCAGCCGCTCCTGCAATCAGCCTGAATGAGCAGCAGCCTTAGGAGAATGTGAATGTGGGGCTGGGGGCACTCCCCACACACAAAAGGGCCCTGGGAGGGGTGCAGCGTTGCAGGTAGAGGAGAGGGCTGAGGGCTGAGTGCCCTTAAAAGGACAGAGTTGGTTAGCAATACGTTTCTACTTCCCAAAATCCATTTCTAAGCAAAAAACAAACAAACAAAAAACCCCTTGCATTCTAAGCCCAATATTAGAAAATCTGCCACTGGCTCTGTCTGCCCCAGAAACTCAAAGGTTCATTCAAAGGTTCATTCTGATGTCAACAGCCCGTAGTAGCCCTGCATCCTACAGAGGTTCAGAGGTTTAACCAACCTTCCTGCCCTCAGTCCCCTCCTCCCCTCCCACTCTTCCTCCCTCCCTTTAGTTCTTCCCTCCCTTTCTCTTTTGTTTCCTTCCAAATCTGCAAATCAAATGAAACACAATAATGAAAATAAATCAAGACAGAGTATCTCTGGATGGGGCCAGAGCCCTTACTGTGGCTCATGGTCACCTTCACAGAAGCCAACAGCGTCAGAGCTTGATTTTTAATGACTCTCCATTAGACAGGAAGCTGGACTCCAGGGGATGGAGTGGTGTTCCCAAAAGAAGCCCAAGGTTTCCTGACCTCAGTGCATTTGTCATGAAAATAAATGTTCTCCGATACACGTTTGTAACAGGATGCCAAAGTGGGCCACCAACCAAAATGTGGCTTAGAATGTGGAGGGAATGAGCATGACTTCATTTTTCAAGGCGAGAGTTGATAAGTCTGATTTGGAGAGGAAAAAGAGCAGCAGAAACAGGACTGGCCCAGGGCAGGGTAGAAGAGAAGGAAGCAGGTGAAAAACACAGGTATTTAAAAGCGGATTCATTATATTATAAACTTTTTTCTACTAAACGTTCTAGTTGTTGTCAAATTATAAATTGTTAACAGTAAATTCAAAGTCCTGTGTCATCAAAGGCACTTCAGGCAGAATGGGTTGTGGGTGGGTGTTTAAGTCTCTGTTTCCTTCAACTCCATGAGGGTTTTGAATCAAATGGTCTGTTCTCTTTGAAGAGCCTTGTGTTTCTCTGAGATAGTATGCAGTGCTGCACAATATATGACTCATACCTAAATCTTTTGCCTTTATTCTATGACAAGTTTGAGTTAAAGAAAATATAGGGTAGGAGAGAGAGCCAGAGAAGAGAGCAAGCAAGGCTGCCATACCCCACCATTCCCTGAACTGCCACTCAAGAGCACTTCCTCTGGACAAGTTTTCTTTTGCCATGGAAAGTTTTTTCACTCCTCTGGTTTCCAATAATTGCTGGTTAACATCTTTTTCTATAACCAGGTATCATGAGTTTTTGCTCATTTCAATGACTAAAATCTAACACAGTAACTGGGAACAATCCCCCTGGTATTATTTGACACATAAAAATACTGATAAATGGTATTGTGATCTTTGCAATAGGCATTGGCAAAATAGTTTTATGAGACAGTTTTCTTTCTCTCTGAGCCAAACCAAATCAAACCAAACTAGACCAGACCAAATCCTTGAGCCATCAAACATGAAATAACATGCTAAAATTTGTTAGAAAAAAAAACTTAAATGATGGACATGCTAAAATCCTTAAAATCCTTATTTCATTCTCTTTGGCAGAGAAAACACCCAACTTTGAAAGAAAGCAGTAGTCATGTCATTCACACATTCTTTCACAGAGTCATAATGCCTTCAAGTTAGATCTTTGAAATTATTATAAGATATTAAAAATTTTTGTTATAATTTTGGAACTGATAGCACAAGAGAGAAAATCTTTTTTTTTTTTTTTTTGGTGGTACTGGGGTTCCTGGAAGCCCTTCTACCTCCGGGCTACACTCCCAGACCTATTTTTACATTTTTATTTGGAAACAGGGTCTCCTAAGCCAGCGCACTCGGCTGGCTTCGAACCTGCGCGATACTCCTGTCTCTGCCTCCCAAGTGCGGGGATTACAAGCGTGCGCCACCACGCCCGGCGAGAGAAAATCTTTGGTGTCTTGTTTTGTGTGGCACAAAAGATCGAATGGAACAAAGAAGATGGCTGTTGAATGCACCTGAAGTTTTCCACCCCAATGTTAACAATATAGAACTGTTTCATGCCTGGTACTGAAGAAAACTAAGCACGTGAGAGAATGGACTCACCTTCTTTGACACTAAGTCGTGAGGATTGGTCCGAATGGGAGGTTGTATTATAGGCCAGCAGTGAACCTGAAAGGCAAAGCAAAAAAAGAAAGGGCAGAGGTTACGCTAGTCTGGATCTATAATGTCCCCTTCAAGGCCCATGTATTAGGCAGGAACTTGGCCCTCAGAGTGGCGCTGTTGCAAAGAGGTGGAAACTTAAGAGGTGGGGCATAGTGGCGCCCCTTTAGGTCAAAAGGGGTAGGGGAGCTCAGTGTCTCCTCTTCCTCCTTTCTGTTCCCATTCATGAGGTGAACAGTTACTTCGCCATGTGCTCTCACCATGCTATTACATCACAGGCCCAAAGCAACAGGACCAATGGAGCATGAACTGAAATCTCTAAGACTGTGAGCCAAAACAACCTTTTTTCCTCTTTATCAAGTTGTTTATCTCAGGTATTTGTTATAGTAACAGAAAGCTGACCAACACAGGTTAAAACCAAAACATTGTTCTACAATCTAGAGTAGGAGATGAGAAGAGAGAGCAAAGGAGGAACAGAGGACTTCCAGAGGGGAAAAATAAGCCAGTGCAACCCACTTGCTTAGTGCCGATCATGTAGGATCCTAATGGCCTCAGAGAGTCAGGGTCAGGATAGGTCAGTACAGACTGCCTGATGAGGAAACAAGGCCATGCCCTCCTGAGTGGCCACGTTTATAACCTGTGTCAAGGGAGGAAAACAGGACTGGGAATCAGTAAACCCAGGTCTGTCCTGGTTCTGTTACTAATTCACCAGGTCAGTGACTTTACATCTCTAGACATTGATTTCTTCATCAGAAGAATGAAGGGGTTGAATCTGAGCAGGAGTTGGCAAACCTTTTCTATAAAGACCAGTTAGTAAATCTATCAGGCTAAATCCAGTCACCACTGCACATTCTTCTTAGTTTTTTTTTTGTTTGTTTGTTTGTTTTGTCCATGGGCCAGATTTGGCCTCCAGCTCACAGTTTGCCTTGATTGAGAGGAGAAACTAGTGTCAAGCCCTCCTATTTCTACCCTTGAGGTTTATATACATACGGGTCTTTTTATATGTGGGAGCCAGGTATTTGGATGACTGTTATTGGTAAAGGGGGTATTGGGAGTTGGGGAGGAGGCGGGATGGTGTTTTGCAAATAGGAACTTTCAGCTCCTTCTGTCTATGTGTAAGAGAACACAGGAGGAGCAGGAGGAACAGCGCGCTGAATTTTCTGTCACCCCAGAGTGTTGACACAATCTTTTAAAATTTAAACTTCACTCTGTGTATATCTATTCCCATCCATGCCCCAGTGCCGGCACTGTGAAGAGGTAATCTGTTTTATTATTGCACGTGATGTATATTCTCCCATTTCTCTCAACACCAGATTTATTCCTTTGTTTAGAATGCACTCGCGAGGTTTATTTTGTACGATCTGCACATTTGGGGGGATTCTCGTGATTCTCCTGGGGAGATCCTAAAGAGCCATCAAAACTAAGGCCGGGATCTACGTTTACAAAGGATACCATCAGCTTGACACGTGTGCTGAAGCAAAGAAACCCTTTCTAAGCAACCCTTCCCTCTGCTGCCTGTGGCCAAGCAGGCTGACTGGGTGCCAGGCTGGGAATGGGCTGTCAGACACGCCTATTTTTAGCAGAGCCTTTGCCTCACCCAGCTGTGGGCGTTTGGTTGTGTGCCTCAGAGAAACTGCGAGCCCGACCAGGCCGAAGATGAGGAACAGGACTTTATAAAAATCTTCCAACTGTCTAGAACATAGGACTTTTAGCTTGGATGGTCGTTTCTTGTAGATCCAAAACAGATGCAAACCAGAAATCCGGAGGGGGTAGGTGCAGTGTGACGGTCATCCCATCCGCCAAAGCGAGGCTATTTGGATACTATTTACAAACGCCCCAGTCTCCCGAATGGAATATCCAAGAACCAGGGATAGATTGGTGATTTCATTCTTGAGAATTTCAACGATAAATTGGGACTGGGAGTATTTCATGTTGGTAGAGATCATTATGCAAATGAGAGTTTAAAATGAGACCTGCCTCTTAGCATCGACTAGCTCTGTTGTCTCCACCAACTTATCCCATCCCCTGGGCCTCCGATTTTTGTTTGTACAGTGGGCTAATGGTAACACCTACTGATATGGTTGTTATGAAGATTAAATAGGATCGGGTATATAAAGTTCCTAGAACAGATCCGGACTTATAATAAGTATTCAATAAATGCTAGCCCTTGTCACCACTATTCTTAACGTTCTTTCTCTCACAGACACCACAATTATGTACAACAAAATCCTTTATAGGAGAGCTTGCTGAGCGTCTGTCTTGCCCTCTGGAATTAGAGTTATGAATGGGTTCTGCTGCAATAAGAAATAATCCTTAATGGCTGGAAGAAGGGTAAGCAACGGACTCAAACATTCCAAGGGAATCCTTACAAAATCTCAGGCGTAAGAACAAGAACGTCTGTGTCTCTGTCCAGAACATTTTCTCCCTCAGGCTGTAACCTTGCTGCTGGAGCGAATGAAGAAAAATGATGGTCTCCGAGGAGCAAGCGTCCTGAGTCATTCGTGCAGTTGGCCGAGAGCACGGAGCTTAGATAAACCACATTTATTAAATTTCCCGTAGTGAAAGTTCTTCTTTGGGGCACACGTGAATTCCACAGGAAACCCCCAGAAAACGAAGAGAAAGGTCATGTGACCTCTGCAAAGCTTGCATGAAATGCATATTTCATGGTAACCTAGGAAAAAAATTTTGCCCCAAAGATCGTTCTTGGTTCAAGTTTCATTTCGCTGCCTCCTCCTGAGGAGGGGCTGGCCAGGGGCATCTGACCTCTTTCCCTAGGGACCCACATTCCCTTCTCCCTCCAATTTTTATTTAACCAGGTTCTCAGGCTATAAGGGGTGGCATAGTATATTCTTTTCTTAAGGAAATTTGCTCTGATATAGGGAAGTCCTTCCTAAAGTCTGGCCTCTTTCTGGATTTGGACTTCTCCTGCTGTCAGGATCTCTCCAAGCTGACCCTGTGTCCAGCCCAGCGGCTGAGCTCCTAAGGTTTCCTAACGCCAGCTCCTTGGAGTTTACCGGTGAGAACTGGGGGCAGGAAAGCTACCACTCTCAAACCACGTTCTGTGTGCTAGCCGCCTCTCTATCATTCTCTCAGTCCTTGGCTGAGCCACACAAAACCAGCATTACATTAGTCCCCTTTTCACAGATGAGACCCATATTCAGAGAAGTCAAGTCATTTGCTCAGGGTCACACAGCCAGACATTGGAGGGGGCAGGCTTCCCATCCTGGTCTCTCTATAAAACCTGTCCTTTGTCCTCCAGCCCTTGCAGCCTCCAGCCTAAATAAAAAATAAAAAGGGAAAAACTATAAAACTGATGGAAAGAGGACACAGGGGGCTTCTTTCCTCCTCCTCGACCTAGGGTGGGGATGCTTATACTAGAGGGCAGATTAATGCATTTTGTGATAATTTTTCCATTGTGTACTTGTGATTTTTGCAATTCTCTATATGTTATACTTCCATTAAGACATTTTTACTGGGTTATCTGTGTGTGTGTGTGTGTGTGTGTGTGTGTGTGTGTGCGCGCGCGCGTGCGCGCGCGCACGCATATATGCATGTCTATTTATTTGGGGCATATTTTGCTCTAAGAAGCACGGAGTGGCTGCTGCTGAGAGGGGAATGGCCTTCTCAAAGGAAGAGCATAAGAAAAAAAGTCATTTCCCATTTTGAGTCCATCTGTCCCTGAATATAGAATCTGGGGTCTGAAAGGAGAGGGGAGTGGGGCTTTGCAGGTGTGGGCAGCGCCCCGAGGCTTTCTACAGCCCATATTCCCTCTACCTAACCTGCTTTTCATCTGGGACACCTGGAGCAGGGGAGACAGGGTCCCCGTGCCAAAGCCTTTGTCTGGGCCTGGCGTTGCTGTAGAAGTCGCCAGCGTCCCTCACAGCCTGCCTATTGAGTCTGGGCTCCCTTTTCTCTGCAGTCAATAGCTCTGGCTGAGTGGGGTGGGGGCAGGGAAGGCGGGCTCTGCACTCAAAACAACAGCCCAGCTGACTACTGGGTCCAGGCAATCTGGCCTTTTGTGTTGCTGGAATCCCAGTCTCCTTTACTGGTCAAACCTGGGCTGGGGAGGCACAAAACTCCAGTAGCATGGTTGCCTGGCCGGTCACCTTTACCCGGCCATCTGAGGCCACAGGTGGGAAGACTGCAGAACATAAAATGTGTTTTCCATTAAGTTTAAATTAAAAATGGGTCTCAAGATAGATACCTTTTCCGTGGCCTCCCTGTCACCCTGTATATTTCATTCTCTGGCGCTGCCACTGTTTGCAAACGCGGTTTCTTAGTCTGTTTCCCACGTCAGACTGAGAAGGAGAAGGATGTCCAATCCCAACGCGTTTGTGAAGTGGAAAGGACAAAGAAAACCGACTACCTTTTTTCTTCTGCTTCTGGCCATCCCTGGGGCCAGGAACCTGCAGACTCCCACACATCTCCGAACTCCCTCCAGCGGCCCTGTGGCTGAACTGCCCGTTGAAGACCGGCAGCCCCACTTCCTCCGAGGGCCTCCCTGCCAGGTCTTGCGAGGGCCCAATCTCATTTCCCTCAGCTCCCGGTCTGTGCCCAGGGCCTCTGCCCCTGGGGCGTGTCTGGGAGAGATTCTAGCGGGGCTGCCAATCAGGCCCACAGTTTGGGGCGCCTTGGGGAAGAGAGAAGGGCAAGGTTGGCATGGGGCTAGATTTGGCTTAATCAGCCTCATTCCAGGAGGCCACGGGGGAAGTTTTTGGAAAGCATTTATCTCTTGGTACAAATGAAAGCAGAGACCGCTGTGGGGAAGGTGGCCCTGGCCCTCAGCGTGGCCACTCTGGGGCAGAGAAGCTGACTCAAGCTGGGCTTAAAGTGGGAGAAGCTAGTGTGGACGCTTGCTTGGCACTGCCTCTGGATTTGCGCACCCTGCACCAGGAAAGACAGGTCCTCTGCTGCAGCGTGAGGCTGGGCTGGGCTGCAAGCTGGGGCTTCAGAGGCCAGAATCCCAAGAGCCCAGGACAGTACCTTTTGCTGGCGGCATGCCTGGGAACCCATTCCTGAAGCCGGCCAGGCCTCAGTAGCTTCAGCTTGGAAATGGGGATTTACAGAGTTGCCACATGGTTCCACAAGGGGGCGCCCTGCCTATGTAAAGTGAAGGACACCAGTGCAGATGCTGACCTAAGCCTAGGTGGAGGAAATTTCAGAATGACCCCAGGAACTGTGGGCACCCTCACCAGACCCAGGCCTCTAGCCTCAGTTTCAAGCGTGTGCGATGTTGTGCAGTCATCTGATCTGGGACCCCTGAAATGCCCAGGCATGAAGAGGAGGTATATTGGGTACCTTCTCAGGCCTGGCCATCAGGCAGGGTGTGTAGGGACTCAGGACCTTCCTCACCCTGGAAGATACATCCTTACATTTAAACTTTGGCATTTAAAATTTAAAAGCAAGCCGGGCGTGGTGGCGCATGCTTGTAATCCCAACATTCGGAGGCTGAGACCTGGAGGATTGCGGTTCATGGACAGCCTCAGCTACTTAGTGAGGCCCTCTGCAATTCAGTGAGACCTAGTTTCAAAATAAAGTATAAAAAACAGGGCAGGGGGTGTAGCTCGGAGGTCAAATGGCCCTGGGCTCCATCCCCAGACCCGCAAAAAAAAAAAAAAAAAAAAATTAAAAAGCATAGCTCCCCTCCACGATACCCAGAATAAATAATCAAAAATTACACTTTGGGAGAGCATAAACTTAAGGCCAGAACTTCTTATCCTACAAAGTGTCTTTTTTTCTACTATAATCCTGAAAGAATAGATGTAAGAAGTGCCACCAATTTTTTTTTTTTTTTTTTTTTTTTTTTTTTTTTTGGTGGTACTGGGGTTCCTGGAAACCCTTCTACCTCCTGGCTACACTTTCAGACCTATTTTTATATTTTTATTTGGAAACAGGGTCTCTTAAGCCAGCGAGGCTGGCTTCGAACCTATGCCATCCTCCTGTCTCCGCCTCCCAAGTGCGGGGATTACAAGTGTGCGCCACCACACCCGCCCGGCGTGAAGTGCCACCAGTTTCGACTTAGAAGAGTCCACTCAGAGGCTCGGCTCTCCAGCCTCCCTCTACTGACTTTCCTACACCCTGCCTTACTTCCTCCCTCTAGAATCTCTGCTGGGTTTTTTCTGCCTCTTGCCAAAGTGGAAATGTTTGTGTTCCGCCCCTTCCCTCACAAAAGGACAAGATGACAAGCACTGGAATTAGCACCCCCTCCCTTTCCCTCAATACCTTGGCCCAAACACAGGCCTCCCTCCTAAGCACAAAACAGTCACTGGATGTCCCTGTGGGAAAACAATGAAGAGCTAAGGACATATATTGGCCACCATGAGGGAGTTTTCAGCCACCCAGAAAGCAACAGTCAGGGGTACTCGCCGATGTCCTAGCGGCCGACCACCACTTACCCAGAGGACCCCAGAGGCTGGAGCCCCGAGCTAGACACCAATTAGAAAGAAGCGCCAGCCACAGTGGTTCTCCCTGTGGGTCGTTTGTAGTCTAGATTCCTCAAAAGGCTATTCCAATACTATGTTGGGGCAAGTTTTAAAAATTGTATTTCAAACGTGATATAACCATTTTAATATTTCTTTGGCAGGCAGACATGGTTTTTACGTCAAGGCAGAGACCACGTTCTAGGAGCCTTTTCACTCCAACTCGTACCACGAGCGTCTCACAGTCTTTCCACAATGATGGTTTCAGTGCCGGAACGACTTCCCCGCGTTCATTTGTACTAACGTCAGCCAACCGTCCTCCTGGCTCCCAGGAACCTGTCCTGTCTTTCAGGGGTCCCCTGCCTACGTGCTTGGTTCAGCCTCCTCTCAACTCTGCAGAAAGCATCCAGGAAGAACCCCCTTTCTGGAAATATGTTTCAATTGCTTTCAGGGCATCTTCCTTAATGCTTACGAATATTCTTAAAAAGAAAGAGGCAAACCTCACTTTTCCACGTCATGTTATCCCCCCAACACAACACTCGGCTCTTCCCTGCCTCATGACCACAGCTCACCCTTTGCTCTCCTCCAGTAGGAAGCCTCCCAGGGGCCACCACAGCCACCTCCTCACGTTCCTGGGCCTTTAAGCAGAGGGTATTTGTCTCACCTCAGTGTCTGCAGCACATGTTCTTTGGGGACAGAAAGTACTAGTGGGAACTTAGGATATGGACTGGTCAAAAAGCCGGGCTTGAGGGCCACAGGGACTGAACGGGCCCCCTTATTGACATGGAGTCCTCTCAAGCATGCAAGGGAACGTAGATGGAGCCCCAGGTCCTTGGGCCCTTTAGCTATTCAGAGTGTAGCCACACTGACATCCTTTCCCGACAAGGGACCAGTGACCCTGGCCCTCCTGCCACAGCCAATGTCTGGAGTAACAGAAAAGGCAGAATTGGCCTATGCTTTGCTTCACAGGTGTCTGTCTGTCTGTCTGTCTGCCCCCCCCCTCAGCTCCACTCTGTAACATTGAAAGATTCTGTTCAAATCCTCACCCCCCCTCCCCTTCTACAAACACTTAAAGCCTGAGAAATATAGATCCTTCGAAAATGCTAATCCTCCAAAGCTTAGGAAAGCTGGGTGGAGAGCGGCCCCCTTTTTACAATTGCTGTTTCTTGGACTGCCCTCATGTTGCAGCAAGAGTCAGACATGACGTCATGGCTCTGGTGCTAATATATACCAATCATCCTCTCTCTCCCACTGCCTCCCAGACGCTTCAGAGAGGTGACTGGATAGCCCGGAGGCACGGCTGGAAACTTCTGAAGGCATTTTTGTGATTTTTAATTTTTCCAGCCAGTGTGCATTGCACCCCACCCCCGCCTTAGTGCACTGCAGAGCTGAGACCATGGGCTGCAAAAGATGGTGTGTTAAAGACCCACCGAGCCCTGGGGATCAAATAAAAAGCTAACCAACAGAGCCCAGGAGGCCAGGGAGAGTGGCCTATGGGTCCTGCCCAAGACCTCAGTATTTTAAGGGGACTTGAAATCATCAACGGCCTTCCCAAAGCTTATCTTGTGATATTACTAGCAACCCCGGCTATTCACTGTCAACCCTGTGTCCTGGGCCTGCACGGTCTATCCTTGAACACAGGACACCCCTGCATGGACACATCTGCCTTTCCATCCATGGCTTCAATGCCCTGATCCTGACGCCATAATTTCTGGCCCTAGAACAACCCTTTGATACTGGGGCAGCAACACCATATCACCTGCTCTGGATTTCCAGTGAAGAGTTTAGGGTGAGATTATCGGCAGGTCCAAAAGAATTCCATCCATCTGCCCTGTGTACATTCTGTAGCAAATGAAATTCACATCGGACTGATGGGCGCTTGGTGCTAGGGGGCCTGGTGTTGGATGAACCCTTTTTTTCTTAAGCTCTCCCATCCCAAAGCTCTTTTTGTTCTCCAGGCTGCTTCAGGAGGGAGCTTCCAGAAGATTCTAACAGGCCTGTGGCACAGGCTCCTCCCCCCTGTTTAGCAGCCTGTGAAGTGGGGAAGGGGTGCCAGGGCGACCCCCGATAAGAGAAAGTCAGCATGACAGCTTTCAAAACTTTAAATCCTAAACCGGGCATGGTGGCACACACTAGTCATCCCAGTACTTAGGATGCTGAGACAGGAGGATCACAGATTCAAAGCCGGCCTTAGCAGCTTCGTGCGCCTCTCAGGAACTAAGTGAGACCCTGTTCCTAAATAAAATACAAAATAGGCCTGGGGGGTGTAGCCCGAAGGTAGAAGGGCCCTGGGTTCCATCTCCAGTACCACAAAACAACCAAAACCAAAACAAACAAAACACTCTAAATCCTGAGTCTGCGATCCCAGATTTTCCTATACAGACTTAAGATCATTTCTTAGGAAACGCCAGTCAGACCGTCCATCTCAATATAGACTTGTGGGCTAAAGTAACTTTCAGAAAAGGGTTCTCACAGGAGCAGCATCACTAGTCTCTGGCTCCCCCCACCCCAAGTCCCAGCACCCCGCTTTTCCAACATGCCTTGCTTGGCTTCCCTCGGCACCTCAGGGTGGGGGGCCTGCTCCTGGCAGGGTCTGTGGGGGCCCTGTGGTCTTGACGAGAGCCGCTCCCTGGCATCGCCTCAGGTGACTGGGGCCCGCTGTACTTACTTTCCCTGAGGTAACTGAGGTGTGACAACAGCACTTCTGTGTTGTAGAGCGAGGTGGAGCGGAGGAAGTCCTCCTTGTTCATTTTGCACAGTTCCTTGCCATCCATGTTCTGGAAAAAGGAGGTGTCGATCTCCATCAGGCCGTACTCCTTGATGGCCCACTCCAGCCACTGCCGCACGTGCTCCTGCGTCCACAGTGTGGGGTCTGCAGAGGATAGGACAGCTCAGGAGGGCAGCCCCTCTGCGTCCCGACTCCCTGCTCCCTCCCCTCCAGTCTCTGCCTCCTTCCCTCTCTTCCCTCTCTTTTCCCTGCATTCTCTTCTTCCTTCTCTCTCCCTCTTCATTTATCCCCCCCTTTTCTTCTGTCTCTTCTTCTGTTTCTTCCTCTCTCTTTCCTTCACTCTTCCTCCACCCCCTTCTGTGTGTGTGTGTGTGTGTGTGTGTGTGTGTGTGTGTGTTACTCAAGAAGAACTCATTCTACCTTTGAGCTAAACCCCCAGCCCTTTCTTAAAGTTGTTTGTTTGGAAACAGGGTCTCACTAGGTTGCTGAGTGCCTCACCGTGTTGCTGAAGCTGGTCTCAGCCCTGTGATCCTTCCTCCTGTCTCAGCCTCCCAAGAACAGGGATTACAAGTGTGCAGCACCCCAGCTCTTTCCTTTCCTTCTCTCCCTTTCTCCCTTTCCGGGTCTCTTTCTCCCCTTATCCCTCTCCATTGCCCTCTATTTTATCTCTCTCCTCCATCTCCCTCTGTCTCTGTCGCCAGTTCCCTTCTGCCCCTTAGAGCATCCCACCTGACTGCATGGCACCTGGTGCTGTGGGGAGCACTCAGCACACCTCGCAGGCTCTTAGCTACCCTACTACACCTACCCTGACAGGATACTCCTTAAAGATATTAGAGGTTAATTGAAACCTTTGCCTGAGAAACAGTGGCATCAAAATAAAAAATGAACTCAATTCCACAGTCCCAGGCCCTGGTGTCTCTGGAAAGGGGAACCATCTGTGTTTTTAAGAATATGAATGGTTCAAGAAAGAACACCAATCTCTCATATGGCTACTGAAAAGAAATATCTGTGTGCACCCTTAGAAGCTGCAATCCCAGCTGTGTGTTTCGGGAGGGCCAGGAGTACTACTTTGACATAAGTCCAATCTGGGCTTTCCACTTTTGAGGACAGCTGTGTTGAAATTTCTACCACATCATACCCCCAACGTTTTTAGAATCCGTAAATACCCAAAGACGAGAAATGGTGTTAAAGACAGGGAACCTTTTAGGTGGGGGTGAACGTGAACAATGTAAGGGCCGAGGCCACCTCCCTATAGGAATCCCACGACTCTCCTTAATAGGGGTGCGAGTGGGGTGCACTTTGAGCCCGAGCCAGATGCTGCTGAGGCTCTGCGGTTGGTAAACACCCTTATATCACATCACTCATCGCGCGGTCTGGAGCCCGTAGCTCACTTGGCAACCAATGGCAGCAGGTCAGAATGACACCTTGAAATTTAGCCCATCATAGAAGACAGCTGCCTGGCTCCTTACTCTCCAGAGGTTCCTGTCTTCATTATACAGGAAGCGAAACAATAACTAAGCAATGGACTTTGAGGTGGTGGTTGAAGGAGGCCTGGGCATAAGTGAATAGAGTGAATTTGGAAAATCATGGACAACTTCATGGAGAAGCACTGTTTTATTTGGGGCACCTGGCAGCCCCCAGCTTCAGCATGACTTGTTTTATAGCACGCTCATTTGGCAGGAATACCTGTGTTCTCTCTGCACCAAATCACCCTCTCATTCTGTAGAGTCCATGAGGGCTCTTGGGGAAGGTGGGAACGAGGGTGGAATGAGTAGGAGTTGGATGGGGAAGGGCACAAGGCTCTCTCCTCTCACTGCCCCAGAGAGCTTACTGCACTTTTCTGTGGACTGCCCTGGTTTGGCAGGAGTCAGCCACGTCACCTTGGTTTTGTATGTAAGCAATCTGTTGGTAGAGACTGAGCCTGCTTTGCAAAGCTCCCAGCACTGCCATTGCATGCAAGTGGTAGCCTTTGTGCTGGGGGTGGAGAGGTTGGCAAATACATGAAGTTATGAGGGGGACCCTTGAGAGGCTGAGAGGAAAACAGAGGAGAGCTGTTGGATAGAGCGACGGCTGTACTGCCTGTCACACCAACACTCCAGGACCCTGTAACTAGTGAATGCCCTGCTTGCGAGACGCTACTATGTGCCAGCTCCTGCACACGCCCTGTGTTTATTTGTCAAGGGAACCTGCAAACTGGATTTGGTTATTCCCATTTTGCAGATGAAAAGTGGAGTCTCACAAATTTAATCCATTGAGTTTTCAATTCTGTGTGAATATCCCAATGAAATTGACCTGGGTGCATTATAATAGTTTGGAAATCATAATCTGGAGCTTATTATATAATTTATTATCATTAATAATATTTATAAATATTATCATCAATCATTTACCTACTTTTCTCAAAAGAAAAGAACTCTAAAGACAAATGCTTACTTCAAAGTTACCACCAATGGTATATTTGTTGTTCAGTATAAGTCTTTTAGATGTCCCATAAATAGTATTAGGGGGAATAATGGGTTCAGCTTCTTTCCCAGAGACCCACTGCTAAAGAATCTGAGCTGGATTTCAACTGGAGTCTTCACGGGGCTTCACTTAGCTCAAGAGAAGTTTCCCCTGAAGCCCCTTGCCCTCTTACCTAACTTATCTGTGAACTGCAGAGCATGTCCTGCCCAAACACAAAGCTCTTCTAAAACTTTCTTGTGCAAGTATATATTGGTCTCTTTCAAATACATTTCTTGCTTCTTTTCTACTCTTATTTTTAGAAGCAATTAGGCATGGGCCATTGGTAAATGGAAATATGTTTGCACTACATCAGAATTCTAAAGAAAAAATGTCCTGGAGGGAGTTGGATTATGTAGCATATTATTTCAATCCTTCACTTCTCCTAATTCCTCACTTTTAGTATCCAAGGCTTCAAATTCAGTTTTATACCCTCTATTTTCTTTATTTTATTATTTCCTCCCTTGATTTGGGCTCGTTCACAATATTGTTTCTCTCCCTCTGCAGCGTGATGAATTATAAATCTTCTGCTCTGGATCTGCTAAACTCTTCCAAATGTATTTGCTGGATGATTTAGTTCTAGTTTCTTCCCATCTGACCATGGAGCTGGTGATTAACTAGAACTCTCATTTATAATTGTCTTAAAATCCCATCATAAATTTAATCGGTTGTTCTACGGATGTTTTATTGCCTCGATCTGTGGACATGCCCAAAGGACTTGCTTCCCTCGTGTCCAGGAGGCTGACCAGGAGGAAGCCAAGATGTCTCAGGGTAACACTTAAAGATCTGTCCAGTGGTGAAATCCTGAAGCAAACCGGTGACTCGTGGATTCATTACACCAGTGCTGTAGAGCAACTTGATATACATCCATGCTCTTTTCATTTTTACTCCTAAGGTCACCTGGACCCACTGAAGCCTGACAGTTGTCATTTTCTTCAAAAGCCTTTCAACACCATTCGAGGGTCAGTGGGTCCCTGAGTAGTCTGGTCATTGGTACTGTCTTTCTATATGTCATCCCCAAATGTCTACTAAAATGAGATGGTGCCAACCACCTGATTCCAAGAACAGTCTCTGAGCCCCTGAGGCTTTAGTGTCCCCGTATTTCCTTCTTGTGCTGTAGCTGTTGGGCTGTGGCAGGGAAGCTGGACACCAATCAAGCAAAGGCCGGGGGAGGCCTTGCCTCGCCTTGGGAGCACAGGGAGTTGCCCCCATGTTAGTTGCGGTATTGTCATCATTGTATGTGAGGATACAGAAGAGGCACCTGGGCTAACCATCCAGCTGGCCCGGTAAGGAGGAAGGTGGGAGACCAAACATTAGATGAGGTATATAACTTCATGTAGGCGCAGCAATTTGCATGGTGCCTGGCACCTGTAAAGTGCTCCATCAACGAAGCCCTTCTTTAGACTCCTCTATTGGCTCATATATTTGTGGAAGACGGAACTTGAGCAGGTTTTCCATTCTATAGGACACAGAACAATTTCCATACTCCCTCCTCTCCTGCCTCTCTCTTCCCTTTACTTTGCTGCTCAGATTGAATTGCAGCCCAGGACATCTGGGTGTGGCTGTAGTCTCGGGACATGGCTAGACACAGCTTTCCCTGGAACACCAACACCAAGGGCCAAGGAAGGAGGCCCCTCATAAAAGCATGCCTTTAAATCAACAAACAAATTCCTTTCAGCTACCTCAAAGAGATGTCTAATCCTTTGTCTTAAGATACAACTGCATTTAGTTTTTTTTTTGTTTTGTTTTGTTTTAATTTTGGAGGAGGGACACTGGGGATTGAATCCAGGAGGATTCTACCTCCAAGCTACAACCTCAATCTTTTTTTTTTTTTTTTTTTCGTTTGGAAACAGGGTTTTGCTAAGTTGCTGAGGGCCTCATTAAGTTGCTGAGGCTGGCCTCAAACCTACAATCCTTGTGTCTCAGCCTCCCAAGTACTAGGATTATAGGCATGCGCCACTAGGCCCAGCTTACATTTATGTTTTTTACAAATGGAAGAAGTTAGCCTCTTTGGTGAAGTTATTTTGGTAAGATTAATTTTAGTTTCTGGCCTATAATTCACTCTGTTCAAAATCTGGACATTCTTTCTCTTTCTACCTGGCACCCGTTCTATATGGCAGTTTGCAAACTCCCTTTGTGTTTGAGTGGCTGAACTTGCTGGTGCTGGCCTGGTCAATGAACTGAAGAATTGAACAATGCTTTTATTTTCTGTAACCAACAGCACCCATACCCAGGGAAAAAAGAGGCTATTTTTACGTAATGACATAACGTGTGGCACACATGTGAAGGCACTCTATTTGCTAAATATAGTTAGTTCTATTTTAAAACTGAAAGGGCTGGCTGTAATTGTGGATAGGTGGAACCCAGCAGAAGCCAGGAAGTACATGCCCGAAGGGAAGGGCAGACATGGTGGCCGCCCTCCTCCACGGCAGGGACGGCCAGGTCTGGGAGTTCACAGGACTCTGTTTGAGTTGAGATGGGTGAGGGCACCAGGTCACTGATGCAGAGTCTGAGAGATGTTCTGTTTCACAGTGGGGCTCCTGGAATCCGCACTTCAGGATCTGCACTCGGGTGACCCTATCTTGGATGGCAGCTAGGGAGTCGGGTAAGATGAGCAGCCTTTCTCATTTGTGTTGCCATGGAGACTAGGGTACCAGGCAAGGTTTCAATGCCTCCAGGGCAGGCCTACCCTTCTACTCCAGCCCCCAAAGAATAGCAAAGTGAATGCCAGTTGCTGGGCAGCCTGGTTCCCAAGGTACCTGCGGGCACGATGACTCTCCTCTCATTGGTGGTCATGTTGGGAGGAGGGGGGCCGTTCTTCTCATCCATGTAGTTGTTGTAGTTCATAGGGTTGGACTCGCCTCCTCCCACCAGCTTGCTGCATTTGCTAACACTGCAATCCACCGGAGACTCCCTAGAAGAGAGGAGACAGAGCCCAGAGGAAGTCATTCCCAACAGGGACCACTTGACCTAGCCTCAGAAGAGCAGGTCAACCACTCAGATACCCAGGGAGCCACTTCCAGCCTGACTTGGCATGATGTTGATGGCGATGATGGCGATGATGGCGATGATGGCGATGATGGCGATGATGGCGATGATGGTGATGATGAGCACAATGATGAAAAAGCCCTAACCATAGCCTCCTCACTGCCACCAGAGTTACTTGCAAATCCCCGCCCAGTCCTGTCATTAGGGCACTTGAAAATGTTGGGAAGTTCCTCAGTGAACGTCTTCCCATGACCTTGGGGCCCTCCTGCTGACTGCAGCTTACATTTTGGGCATGAATGCCAGGCAACCTGTACTCCCCCATGCCTGCTGGTCCTCGCTCCCAGACACGTCTGCCTTCTCCCCAGTCTCATAGCACTTTGTGTCTGTGCCACACTCTGTGATACTCCGCCTGTCATGTGCCCTCCCTTGTTGTATTATTTCTCAAGGTAGTGCCCTTATTCTTTTTAACTTCTAGTACCCCGCGCACTGCCTTACAAGGGAGGTGAGCCATAAATGTTTTCTCAGTGAGCTCTTTTGTTGCACACACATCACTTTGATGCATTTGTCAAATGCTGTTTGTTATATTTGAATTTCCCAATAACACTCCCAGATAAGCACAACAAGGTTTACTATCATTTAGTTGTTGTTTTGTTCTGTTGATAGTTAAGGAGATGGAGAGACGGGGCAACTGGCCCAGAGTCACACAGCTAGTAAAGGTGGATGCAGGCTGGGGTGTGGCCCAATGGTAGAGTGCTTGCATAGCACGCAGGAGGCCCTGTGTTTCCTCCCCAGCACTAGGGGGAAACACTCCAAAATGTGGACGCAGGATTCAGGTTCTTGTGTTCAGCTTCTCTATCGAAGCTCGTGTACAAAAGAGCTGGTTGCTGCATAAATAGGACCCAGAAACTCTGACCTGATGAAGAAGTTGTGGCCCTTATAGCAATGGGCAGCCCTGACCACCAGGTTCACAGAGGGAACAACGTGCAAACCATGGGAAGAAAGTGCAGGTCTCTACTGGGACTCAAACTACGCAGACCAGTTGGCACCTGGTGTTTGCAGCATCGTGATGTAGTGACAGCCTGGAGAGCTGGGCTGACACACCCTGTGAACACCTGGCGCCCAGAGTGGGCAGGGGGAATGTGCCACATATCCCCCAGCCCAGAGTCACAGACCTCCCCATGTGCCCAAGGGAGGTGCCATCCCTCCATGTCCAGTGCCCCCGCAACCTCTCCAGCAGCAGGACACCCACGGGCCACAGCCACGGTTACACAGAAAAACAAGTGCCAGTTCTGGCGGCCAGGGAGTCAGCCAGCTTTGCACTCCAAACCAGGCCTTCAGACCAGGGAGGTCAGATAAGGTTCAGATCACAGCCTTCCAACTCTGCTGCTAACCTCTTCCAAGAGACGCCCAGAGGCCTGCCCGCTGCCCTCTGTGGGCAGGAACGGACCACTGAGGGGCTTTAGGGCTAAGAGCCAGGCCAGATAGGACCCACCCATCCAGGGACAGGCAGACGCTAGCCCAGGAAGAGGGGAACAGACCAGGACTTCCTGAGACTAGGCAGGGCGGGGGAGGCCTGAGCACATTCAATAAAGAAAATTAAATGAATTTGTTTCTTAATCTGAAAGGAAAAAAATATTGAAGATCACTTATCATAGCTGGGAGATAAATGCTCCACTGAGATATTAGAAGTCAGACGGTAATTTTTTCCTGATGTCTTACAGAGGGAACATGGGCTGAAAATGAAAATAAGATGTATAACTTACACATGTTAGAATTTAAGGTTTTACTATTCGCCTACTGTTTTTCCAGGCAGAGAACCAAGAACCAGCCGTCAGAGTCCCAGATTGTTGAAGGTTTAATGTCCCCGTGGCAGTCGGAGGGGAGGCAGTAGCACATCGGGGCTTTTCACCAGCGCTTGGCCCTTTGGCTTCTGCTGTTGAAGGACTTGGCCTGAGATGAAGCGGCCCCAGTCAGAGCCCGCCCGCCCGCCTGCCACAGCTAACTGTGTGTGTGTGTGTGTGTGTGTGTGTGTGTGTGTGCGTGTGTGTATGTGTGTGATGAGTGTGTGCACCCACACTAAGTCACACATCCTTCTTCCTACACTCCAACATATACAATACACACATACATACAGTTCAACACACACAAAAACATACAACACATGCAACACAGACAATATACACACACAGCCCAACACATACTCCAGCAATACACATATACACACATACAAACACTCCAATACACACAGTCCAACACATACTCTAGATCACACACGCACACACACACACACACACATATACATAAAAATACTCCAACACAAATACTTCAACACACACATACTCCAACACTCTAAGACACACATACACATACTCCAACATACCAAACATTCCAATACACACACACCATGGACATATACAATGCATACATGCAGAAAGTCTACCACACATGCATGTACACACACACACAAAAGCATGCCAACACACAAGACACATATACATACATGCAAACACTTCAACATACATATAGGCACAGTCCAACACACACAATACACATATATACACTCTTAACATGCAGACATTCCAATAAATATACCCCAACACACACAACACACGTACACAATGCAGGCATACACTTGCCTTGCTACACATGCATGCATGCACACATACAAAAGCACTTCAACACACACAACACACATACACATACATGCAAACACTCCAACACACACATACACAGTACACATACACGATATAAGCATATACCCATATGCATACTTCACAAAACATGCACACACATGTCCATTTACACATACAGGTATATGCACACTCTATCTCGTAACACACATATATACGATGCCATCTGCATACATACAATGTACATACCCGTTATCTACCACACACATACATACATAACACAAATACATATTATACACACATGCACAAGCTACACCATGCATATGTTCGCACACACACACACATGTGCACACACACGCACAAACACACCACCACCATCACCATCACCACAGTCTAGTAGCCTTTTTGGATCCTTGACAGTCGTGAAACTGTCCAAGTACCAGAGAATTTTGGAGGATTAGGTTGGCCTGCAATCAAGACAGCAAGGTTTTCATTGGCGGGGACCCCGTGGGGAGGGTGGGGCTGGCAGGGCAGACTCCTCAGGGGCTGCCGGGAGCCGGGCTCTGTGGGCAGGGGATGGCAGAGGAGGAGTCGCCTTTTCCACCTCCGCTTTGCGAATATCGGGGAGATGATTTTGAAAAAACTCTTTTCCACATCAGCCAGTCCTCTGGGGATTTCTGAGTGAAGAACTGGCCTGACTCAGGGAGGTCAGGACCTCAGCAATCTCCCAAGCGAGTGCCCCTCCTACGGTTTATGCCCATGCAGGGGGGCATGGTGGAGGGACTGTCCCTGGTGCTAGAAATAGAGGGAAAGAAAGTAGCAAGGACCAGAGTTGGTAAAACTCGTCCTATTCATACTGGGAAGGAGAGAGTCAGGAGTGCAGTGGAGGGGGTGGGTGTGGAGGAGAGCGAGGTTCTGGCTGGGGTGGTCGCTGGGGCTGTCCAGTTGCTGGAGTGTCCTTGCTCAGTAGCCCAAGAAGTTCCAGCTCCGTCTCCCTCCTCTCCCCCTCCTCTGGCCTTTTCAGCACCTGCCACTCAACCAGGCTTCTCCTTGGTCAGCTGCCCCCTGCAGGGCCTTCCCCTCTGGAACAAGGCCAGGTCCCTGGTTCCAGACCTCTGTGCTAGGACCTGCAAAGGGTGTCCCTGTGGAGAAGCCCCAACACCCACCCACCCTCAACCACTGCCATTGCTGGCTGGCCCGCCTCCAATGGCTCAGGGCAAGAAAGAAGGAAAGCCGTACCTCTCCGGCTCGCCTGCTAGAATCCCCTCCATTCTGTGCCTCCGCCAGCCAGCGTGGTCATGGGCTCCTGCTCCCGCTAAGGGTGGGTCCAGGTGAAGCCCAGCATAAAGGCTGCTCTTTAATGAGGCAGCTGGCGCCTGTGAAGAGGGCTCGATGAAAACAAGCAGGAGGGAAGGAGGGGGAGCGCCCATCGGGACGAGGCTGGCCATTCAGCTTGCCTGTACCAGGGCTAATTTGTATTGAGGCCTGCGCTTGCAGCTTGCGAAGGGTTGGGGCCCGGGAGCAGCTGATGGCACCAGGACAGGTGACAAGAGGGCCCAGGACTGCCTCAATGGGGCAGGGAGGAGGTGGTGGCTCTGACAGCGTAACTCAGAGCACCTCCAACTCAGGGCGAGGAAAGCCACGGTGACGCAGACCACTGCAGTGACAAGGGTGGCCCGCCCTCTATCACCACCACTAGACAGGAGCGCTTTCTCCTCTGATTTTATTTTTGTGTATTCAGTGAATGCAACTTTAAAAAGGCCCAGGCACGGTACACATGCCTGTAATCCCAGTACTTGGGAGGCTGAGAGGAGGATCACAGGTTTGAGGTCAGACTTAGCAATTTAGTGAGACCCTCAGAAACTTAGAGACCCTGTTTAAAATAAGATAAGATAAAGTAAAATAAAATAAAATAAAATAGAGCTGGGGTAGATTTCAGACATAGAGTGCCCCTGATTTCAATCCCCAGTACATATATATGTGTGTGTGTGTAGCACTGTCTGTTAGTAATTTCCAAAAGTGCCTTGGGAACTATTCAGAAGTTTTAAGGTGTAAAATCTTGGAAGTTTGGATAAAAGGAAATTTTTAAGACTTCTTCCAAAAGTTACTCCTTCAGACTACACAAACTGCTTTTGTACCTTCCCGTTCAACTCAGACTGACTTAACTCAGATCCACATGTGAGCAGTCCAGGGAGACTGGAGAAGTACACAGTACTCAAACAGCTGCCAAGGCCACAAGGGTTACCCAAAGCCCAGGGCTCCATTACACCTATGGGCCTGTCTTCCCTGTAGCATGCACGGGACACAACAGCCAAGCAATGTTTTGCCTTTAGGATTCCTGTAGGGTCCATGTGTAGATGGGACTTTCTTGTTTTTGAAAAGGAAATGCAATAAGTTAAAAGCAGATTTCAAGAAAAATAAAAATAAAACACAATAAAGCCATCACCCTCACCCACCAGCTATTATTCAGTGCCATACATAGCAGATGTTGATAGCTTTTCTAAAATTCTGAGCCTGGTTTTCCATCCCGGTTATGGGAGGCATGCTTCCTACTGCAAGGCTCTGAAATTGGGAATTTGGAAAGGTGATAAAGAGAGACATTTAGAGAAGTACACATTGCAGGGTGCTTGAAGCTCATCTTTCTAGTGTGGAATGTGATTCTCTGGGCGTACAATGCATCCTGGTGCTGCTGCCTGGGCCAGGGCGGGTCAGTGCAGGCTGCCACGCATCCCGTGTCCTGAATGTCAGGCACCTAAGGCAAGTGCTTGTGTGTCTCCACTATAATCGATAATCTTTTTTCCTTCACAGGATGTTTTCCCCAAGCCCCATGGCCAAGACAGGATGCAGCTGAGAATTATTTGCAGACCACAACTTGGATCGAGTTGCTGGAGTCTACATGCAACACAGAACCTATGGGCCCTGCTGTTTCTAGGGTTGTCCAACCTACCACAATAGGAAGAAAGGAAGAGAGAGGGAGAGATGGAGATGGAGAGGGAGAGGGAGAGAGAGAGATGGAGATAGATAGATAGATAGATAGATAGAGAATGAGGGAACCTCCTATACCATGGGCAACCCAGACCTTCCCTAGCTCCTGAGACTTGGACTCTGCCCTTGACCCTTTCCCTGGTCCAGGTGACCTGGTGCTCGGATAAAAGCAGGATGGTACTTAGCTTTGGGTCAGTGGAGTATCTTCTTCATACTAGAGAAACAAACATCGATGGGCCTTCCAATAAGCACAAAGAAGCAACTGAGAAACCCATCAAGGATTGTGGAAGGACCGCTCTGTGAATCAATCACAGGATAGTCCAGAACATTCTATTCAGGCATTGTCCAACTAAAGGAGAATGGGAGCTATACATGGGAACCACCCAGATCCTTTTAAACTTTCTTGTAGCTGTATTTTTTTAAATTGGAAAAACAAGTAAAAAATGTGTGTGTGTGTGTGTGTGTGTGTGTGTGTGTGTGTGTGTGTGTGTGTGTTTTGGTGGTACTGGAGGTGAAACTCAGGGGCTTTCTACCTCTGGACTATACTACCAGACCTATTTTATATTTTATTTGGAAACAGGGTCTCACTAAGTTGCTGAGAGCCTCACTAAGTAGCTGAGGCTGGCTTTGAACATGTGCGATTGTGCGATCCTTCTGTCTCAGCCTCCCAAGCGCGGGGATTACAAGCGTGCGCCACCACGCCCGGCAAATAAATTTTAACAATATATTTTTTGGGGGTATTGGGGATTGAACTCAGGGGCATTCCACCTCCTCTGAGCTACACTCCTCCAGCCCTGTATTTTTTTTTGTGGTACTGGGGTTCCTGGAAACCCTCTACTCTGGGCTGTACCCCAAGATATCTATTTTTTATATTTTTATTTGGAAACAGGGTCTCTTAAGCCAGTGCGGCTGACTTCGAACCTACTCCATCCTCCTGCTCCGCCTCACAAGCATGGGGATTACAAGCGTGTGCCACCACCACCATGCCTGGCTGGCACCTATTTTTTCATGTCATTTCCTTTTGCATAATTAAATAGTGGACTCCAGCTGGGTGTGGTGGTGCTTACCTAAAATCCCAGTACTTGGGAGGCTAACACAGGAGGACTGCGGATTCGACGCCAGCCTAGACAACTTAGAGAGACTCTTAGCAACTTAGTAAGACCCAGTTTTAAAATTTAAAAAAAAATTTTTTTTAAGGACTAGGGCTGTAGCTTGGACATAGAATATCCCTGGGTTCAATATCTAGCACCAATAACGATAATAACAATTATAACATTAACTATAATCATAGTTCTGACATGGTTTTACCTCATGCAAAGACGTCTTTCCAAAAGTCCTTTCTTCCTGCTTCTGGCACCTGGCTTACATGTGAGCTCTTAGAAAGTGTGTGTGATGGCTGGCCACTGCTGTGCCTAACCGCCTTGGTTTAGAGAGGCTACTGGATGGCCTTCCTGTCCCCAGCGTGCGTGAGAGGATGGCAGTCTTTCTGAATCTACTTATCACCTGCTGATGGTCTGCATCAGGACAGATGAGTTAGAAGCACAGGTTGCTTTGTGCAATTAAAGGCAGGCATATGACCAGAGGGCTCCTGGGGTATCTTACACAGCCCTCCTCCAGCCCGCATCTGCTGTGACCAGAGCCAGATACTTGGTAACAAGTGGGCTCTGAAAATCAATTCCCCTGGGCACCCTCTTTGTCCAGGATTAGTGTCTTAGAGTGCCCGAGGCTCCTTTAGAAGTAGGGGAGGGTGCAGGGAGCTCAAAAATGCTTTATTTTTCCTGAGTGCCAACCCAGGATCCATGTGGGAGGGGCTGAGGCAGCAGAGCTGGGTCTCTGTCCTGGAGTATTCACTAATTACAGGTTGAGCATCCAATTCCAAAAATCCCGAATCCAAAATGCCTACAAAATCCCCAACTCTTTGAGTGCTAACATAATGCCACAAGTGGAATATTCCATACCTGACCCCATGGGGACAGATCCTGGTCAAAACGTGGGTGCACTAAAAACACTGTATAAAGTGACCTTCAGGCTATGTGCATATGGTGTACATGAAACGTACCTGAATCTTGTGTTTGGACCTGGTACCCATTCCAAGAGACCTCATTACGTATACACAGATATCCCATAATCTGAAAAAACACTTCTGATCCCAAGCATGTCATACAGGGATCCTCAGCCTGCACCCGCACGACCTTAAACAGGCAACGTCGCCCTTGAGCCTGCAGAGCCATGTGCTCCTTCAGGCTTTATTCATCACCTTATTACTGAGCAGCCATCATGTGCCAGGCACTTCCCAGCTAACAGCAGCCCTGTCCACACTCCAGCGAGGGAGATGGGAGAACTGAGAACTATACACGCAGGGGAAGCGTGGTGGTGGGCTGCCACCATAGACAGGTGGTCAGGGGGCCTCTGGGCAGGCATTCTGACAGATCTGCAATTCATGAAAGAGGACGTGATATGAATAAATGGAGGAAGAACGTTCCAGAGAGAAGGCATCCAGGGAAAGAGACTACAGCGGGAGTGTGCTTGGGGGCCCAGGAGCAGCTAGAGCCTGTGGGCCGGGGTGGGGGAGGAGGGGGCTGGAGAGAGCCAGGGAGGACGTGGGAGGGATGGTGGGGCCATGCCAGCGACTTTGGGTTTGTCACAAGTCATTAAAGGGTTTTGAGCAGGAGAGCTGACTCTTTGGAAAGGATGACTTGCTGTTTGCTGTCTGGAGAATAGGCTTTTGGAAGGCAAGAGGAAGAGGAGAGGACAGAATGCTCTACAGTGGTCCCAAAGATGTGCCGCTGGCTTGAATGGGGGTGGGGGGCAGAGGGGGTGAGCATTGCTCAGATTCACACTAAACAGGCCAACAAGAATCTCCAATGGTGAGATCTGGATTTTTCTACTGGCCTTGGAAACTCTGTGTGGCCAGGGGTGTTTTGGGAGGCAGTGCTGACCAGACCTCCTCACCGGCAGATGTTGGTGGAAATGAGACCAGGGTGCAAAAAATAGGATGCAGAGGCAGAGAGACGCCTACAAGATCAGAAAGCCTGGGATGGGCACCAGCTTTGCCTCCTCTAAATTCTTAAACAAGATTCAATAGTCCATTGTGCCTTTCTATGTAATAATGGTTTTGCAATGTCTACCTCCCAGGACAGTGGTGGGGATCAAGGCATAAGAGAATGTGGAAATGTTTGACAAAGTGCCCTAGGACCGTAAAAACCTATAGCATCGTCGTTATTCTTTCTGCCCAGAGAAATGCATTTGAGGGGCTGCTGGCTCACAACTTCTGAGCTTTCCTAAATGCCTAGACTCTGGAAAGGTGGCTGAAATCCCAGTCACTGGTTTTGGTTAGCAGGGTGAGATGTGGTAGGGCTGGGGGTTCCCACGGAGACAGCTGCTGTGTTGGGAGCTCCCCCTCCCAGCCGCCCCCTCCTGTTCTCTCTTTCCTTCCATCTTCTCTCCCTGGACCTGTTTCCTCTGTGACTCATCCACTCGCACAATTTTCAGACTCCTTAGTGATGATGCCCAAACCGAAATTCCAGTCCCCAAATATTATCTGAGCTTTGGTTTCCAACACCCAGTAGACATTTCTATCTGGATGCTGTATTAATGGCTCACAATGAATCTCAAAGGGAAGACTGACATCCCTCTGCAAAGTATTTCTCTTCCTCACCTTCCTGTGGTGCTAACAGCCTCATCTTTCTTTCAAACATTTAGGCTCCAGCTATCTCTGATTCTCTCCTCTTGCCTATGTCAATATGTATTCACCTGCTAATTATCTCTTTGATGTATCCCATATGGATCTATTCTTTTTGATCTCCTTAATCATTACCATCAGCCTCATTCAGAACTTTATTATTTCTGATCTGGGATGTTTCAGAAACTTCTTACTTTATCCTTCTGACTCTCCTGTCCCCAAGCCCTGAAGACATCCCACCATAGTTGCCGCGCACTGGACTTGAATCACAGGTCAGCTGATGTTCAGTGCCATGTCTGTTCTTCAAGTTAGCTTCTGGCTATGGAATAAATGGCTTGAGTTCTTAACCCACCAATCAGAATCCTCTCTTGAGTTTTTTTTTTTTTTATCTCCCTGTGCTTTACTTGATAATCCACTAGGACTTACGAGGTAATGAATGAGACAAATGTTTTCTCTCTTTCACACTTTTGAGTATAGGGATTGTTATCACTGAAGAGCACTTTCAGAGTTCAGACGCCCTCCTGGGTCCTTTCTCTATAGTACTAGAGTTAACAGGCCTATGAAGAAATAAATATTCTGCTCCTGGTTTAGAAACAAGAAAGCTAGTGCTCAGAGGGATTTAGCTAATTTGTCTCAAGTGCAAATGCAGCTCCTGAAACACAGGCTACCTGTCCTTGAGGCTAGGCTCACTCCTATGATTTTTCTCTCCCTGGATTCTCCTCTCTCTATTTTGATAAGTGTAGTCTTATATGCCCTGGATATTTTTACTAATATTCTTCATGTACACTGGCCAGGTGCCATGCTACTGGAAAATGGGTTGGTCATCTTTGCTCTAGTGAGACCCACCCAGAGAAATTAAGTATCTTCAACAGGGCAGGAAAGAGTATCTTATTTTTTGGTATTAGGGATTGAACCTGGGGACATTCTACCTCCAAGCTATACTCACTGCCCTTTTTATTTTTTTACTTTGAAATAGGGTCTTGCTAAGTTACTGGAGCTGGCCTCAAACCTGCAATCCTCCTGTCTTAGCCTCCCGAGATGTGGTGATGCATGATTACAGTCATGCACCACCACATTTGGCTAGGGAAGAGTATCTGATTGCTAAACTGTCTCTAAGAGGGGCTGGACCTGGGCCAGACTTGACACAAAATAGATGTTCCCTGTGCACCTGGGTGAGATCTTGGACCTGACTGGAACCGGCTGTATCTGGACCCAGGGAGCCAGGTGGGCTTCCTGGCTCTAATGTACCCCCAGTCTTCAGTCCTAGCCCTCTCTTGCCTTCTTAGCTCGCTAGAGACTAAACAAACTCCCTAACCCAGCGCAGAGCCTCATGTGCTACAGACGCCCCCAAGGGCTAGCAGCGACTTTATGCCCTAGACCCAGGAGATCTAGACCTCCTAGATCCATAGGAGTTAGTCAGCGGCTTACCTGGATCCATTCATGTGGTCATACTCCCTCTTGACATTGACCCTCACTGGCTGATTGATCCATTCCTGTTGCGGTGGGAGGGGGTTGATTTTGTGGGGCTGTCCATAGTCAGGACTCCCCGAAGCGGTCATGTCGGCCTTGGGGAGATGGGCCGCCGCTCCGTATGCTGAGTCAAAGAGGGACTGGTCGTCACTCACCACCGACAGAGCCTCCTGCAAGGGCAGAGAAGAGACAAAAAGCCCAGTGTCACTCTAGGCCAGTGGCACTTGCACATTGAGCTGGCAGGGTGGCCCGGGGTGGTTGGGGACAGCTTGCCTGGCAGCCCTACCATGCCACAGTTGAAGGATTCACACTGCCTGGGTCAGGTTTACCCAGACATAGTGGGGTGGGAAGAGAAGGTCCATAGAAGTGGGTTCATGTGTTGGGTATATAGACTTGGAACCCCAGAAAAAAGAGTGGGATTGGGAGGAAGCCAGAAACAGTGGTCACACTGCACAGTATGTAGTGTTGGGGTGGGCTTGACCACTAGATTCTTTAAGACCAAAGCACTGATGCCTTTTATTAGCTGTGTGGAATCGCCCAATACAAGAGGGAAATGCGAACGAGCATTGTTGTACAGCTGAGGTCAATGCGACATACCAAAGGAAGTCTAGCTCAAGGTCATACAAGGAAAAAGTGGTGTCCAGGGCGGTGGCTGGTTGATTTCAGTTATTTGTTAGCAGAACTAAGAATATCTTTTTAGAGATGCTCTGGTACATGTGTCTAGCTTAGACGAAATGCTCAGCAGTTTGCTGAGGGGCTCTCCTGCAGGTGCTGGTGTTTCCTACAGGTCTTAATATTTGATGACTCAGCCTGGCGAGGAAGGCAGGGTGGGAGAGGGGCCGCAGGGTGAGAACCGCAGTAAGAGGCCGCAGCCTATCCTCTGCTGCTGTCCCAGTATCTGACTCAGGTTTGGCTTTCTCATGCCTAAGAAATAAAGCCTCAAACTTTCCAGAGATCTACCAATCAAAGATGAGGATAGGAATCGCCCATTATCCCAAGTCACAGGAATCCAAGGCCACAGGCTGGGGTATCACATTCACTAGCACTAGGTAATTACACCAAATTAAGTTTACCACTTATCAGAAGAAAATGTAGCAATCTATAGTTGATTTATTGCCTAAATAATATATGTTATAGACTACACGGTTCTAAAGAAGAGTTGGTATAAGATATGAAGATGGCTCACATTAATCTTACACATAATAAATGATAATAAATGTTAGCAGTGATGATTATTAGTGTTCAAACAAAACCCTCGCAGATTACCTGTCATATACTAAATTGTGCCCCCCCATGCATATGCTGAAGCCCTAACCTCATACCCCAGATGGTGACTCCTCTGAGGGATAGACCTTTAAAGAGGTGATTACACTGAACTGAAGCCATTAGCATGGACCCTAATCCACATAGAGAACCCCCAGGGAAGCCTGTGAGCAGAGGCGTGGCCACATGACATGAGAGGCGCCTGTCTGCGAGCCGGGGGAGAGGCCTCAGAGGGACCAGTCCCGTTGGCGCCTGATTTTGAGCCTCCAACTTCCAGAACTGTGAGCAAATGAATCTCTGTTGTTTACGCCACCCAGCCTGTGGGGTGTAACTATGCCCGCCCTAGAGAACGTACATCTATTATATATTATCAGAGCTAGAATAATAAGTGAGTAGCACCTCTGCAGTCCGAGCTCTGCCTATGTTCCTTAAATAATTCGCATTCCAGCCCCGACTGTCCCTCCAGAACAGGTGCTCTCCATGCACCTGGGTGTCCCTTCTTCACACCTAGGATCTGCTGGGCCCCTGCATTCTCTACCCAAGGCCCTTGGGTAAGGCTCAGAAAAAAAGCTCTGCTTTGTGGGACCCCTTGTCCTTGGGCTTTTATATTCACTATTCATCCCAGCTAGGGACCAACTCTGGCACCATAGCCCAAAGACTGAACTGTTACCTGGGCAGGAGGTATTGTGGTTCCCGGTTGAAAAGTGTGACATTATAACTTCAGAGAGCTGAGCCTAAATCTTTGGCATCCCTTGTGTTCCACACAGTAGCAACAGAGGACACTTGACCACCTGGGACCCATCAGTGCCCCTGGGTGACAGGGGTAAAGAACAATTTCCAAAGTTCTGTTATAAAAAGAGGTAACACCTAAGGAATCGGGTATTGTCTTTTGCTGTGGAGAGTGTCCTCCACTCTCTGTTTGCCATGCATGAGCCTTGGAGTTTCCAGTAAAAATAGTTTCTTCCACTTCGCTCCTCTAGGTTAGGGGAGACTATAGTGCAATAACAGGGGAAAAGGAGCCAAGGAGGCAGCTGGACATGGGAACGCCCTGGTGGAGGACAGAAGGCCCCTACCGTCACTGTTACAGAAGAGGGCAGGCCAAAACGCAGGAGAAGGCAGCATCTCCAAGTTTCAGGGGATGCGCAAATGGCAAAACCAAGACCCACAGCAAAGAGGCTGCAACTAAGAAGAACTGAGGGGAAGCTGGGGTCCGGAGGCAGAGCCGGGGAGAGACTCTGAGCAGTGAGGGAGACACACTGAGAACAATTCTTAGTATGGGGCAGAGTGTGGGTGTTGAAAGGGTATAGAACCAACACAAACTCATCTTGGAATAGAGGTTTCCTTTTGAATATAGTTCACAAAGGAAACTCTATTCAAGTGGCAACATCACGAGAAGAGAGAGTATGATCTGCCCCATAACACCCCAGACTCTGGTCTAGTCCGTGCTTGGCTGGGCACAACCACTCCCTCTGCTTTTCTCTAGCAGCCTCCTCCCAAGCTACACACGTACACACTCTTTGCCCATCCTGCGTGCAGTGCCTGGTCAACTGTAGCTCCCTTGGCAGTGGTGAATACTGGGGTCATTGCTTGCCCACATCCCTCCCTCCGACTCGCTAACGGTCTGTCAGGGCAAATCCGCCCTCAGCCTCTTGTTCTCAAGAAGAACTCAGAACTCAGCTCCCCTACTTCCCACCCTGGCGTTCAGCGACTCCCCCTTGCTACAGCTTCTGTCCAACCCTTCCCCCTCTCCCTGCTCTGCTAACCAAGCCCTCCTTGTGTGGACTCCTGTGTCTTGGAGTTTGCTGGTTCTTTGGCTGTGAGCATCCTTTCTTTGCCCTTGGTGCACACAGTCAATCCTTGCCACTTCTTTCTTTCTTCCTCCCTCCCTTCCTTCTTTCCTTCCTTCCTTCCTTCCTTCCTTTCTTTGTATTTTTTGTGGGTCTAGGGATGGAACCCAGGGGCATTCAACCTCCGAGCTACGCCCCCTGCCCTATTTTTTATTCTTTATTTGAAACAGGGTCTCACTAAGTTGCAAAGGGCCTCACTAAGTAGCTGAGGCTGTCCGTGAACCATGCTCCTCCAGTCTCAGCCTTCCGAATGCTGGGATTACAAGCGTGCGCCACCACGCCATTTCTTAAAGTACATGAGGTCATCTTCACTCCATGAAACCTTCTCTAAAAGTGCCCTTAGGTTACATTGAGCTTTTAAAGCCTGGTAAGAATTCTGCTTGAGTATACACATATGCGTGTGTGCAAACAGACACACTACACACACATACCTAGACTTTATTCTCAATCATTGGTAGACAAAGGCCTTTACCCTCCCATAACAATCTGGAGAAAAGACTTGGTAGATGATAGTTAGGGTTGGGGAGGATATTCTTGTTGCCTCTGCAAGGAAAGAGCACCCGTTTGCCATAAGCCTGAGGCCAGGCCCTTCGCAAGCACATGGGCAGTTTTATGCCAGACAGCGAGGATCCTTCTCCAGACTGCTTTGGGGATGGGGTGGCAATGAGGGAGACAAGAGGAGAGGAGGAGAAAGCAGACAAGGGAACTAGTGATGGCGCTGATCACTGTCACCACTGGGGACTCACAGAAGCCACTAGGGGTCCTCTGTGGGTTTGGCTGTGGGACAGACATTTCCACTACAGACCTGCAGCTTGTTAACCATGCTTACCTGTTGCTACTTTACACATCTTTAAAGCTTTTTCTTAAACTCTTGCAACTTAATTTTTGTGTATGTGGTATTGGAGATTGAACCTAGGGATATTCTACGTCCAAACTATATCCCAGCCCTTTTTATTTTTTATTCAGAAACAGGGTCTTGCTAAGTTGCTGAGGGTCTCAGTATGTTTGCTGAAGCTGGCCTCAAACCTGCGATCCTGCTGTCTCAGCCTAAGTACAAAGATTACAGTAGTGCACCACTGTATTTTTTTTTTAATGGAAACTTAAAACTCTTACTTGTACTTAAAACTCTGTATAGGAGTGAGCATACTGCCAGTGTTTCACTAATGAGGTTTCTGTTTTGTTTTGTTTTGTTTTTTGGTGGTACTGGGGATGGAACCCTTCTACCTCCGGGCTACACTCACGGACCTATTTTTTATATTTTACTTGGAAACAGGGTCTCTTAAGCCAGCGAGGCTGGCTTCAAACCTGCACGATCCTCCTGTCTCGGCCTCCCAAGCGCGGGGATCACAAGCGTGCGCCACCACGCTCGGCTCACTGATGAGTTTTTGATAAGCATTTAACATTGCCACGAGAGACTAGATACAGGAAGAACAACAAACAGGTTCACCAACCATTCTCAGAGAGATGGATCTTCTTGAGTTTCTAGTGAGTGTACTTCTATGGATTTGGGACATTGATGATTTAACTCAGAGAAGACAAGTCATTTTCTAAAAGACTTGAGTCCAAATCGAGAAAGGCAGGAGGCGTAGGCTCCCTAGCCCATGTGGCTCTCTGCCCTGGTGTCTCTTCTTGCCCCCTGGACTGGCTTGGGAACTGGATCCTTAGAAGCACCTGTCCATTGCTGAGTGCTGGCAAGTGAGTCTGTAGGTCGTGGTGGAGGCAGGTGGTCCCTGCTCCAATAAGAGAGTGTCCCCTGGGCCATCCATGGTGCCCCTTTTCCAGAGAGCTCCTGCAAGGGGTGGCGGTTTGAATTCTGAGCTAAAGCACGTGTCCCACGTTTGGCCCATAGAAATGCCTCCTTCCCACATCCCTTGCTGGCTGACCTGGTCAGCCAGAGAGCGTGTGCCACCAATGACGTGCACAGCCTGGTGAGGACTCTATTTTACTCCATATGGGAATGGTACTTTTAGCACATCCACTAATTACTTGTAATACACCTGTGTAATCTCTATAGAAGACAAAGAGTACACAACTGGCAAAGTACTTAGTAAGTGCAAATACTGTTTACATGAGTAATCAAATTTGATTCTCCTAGCAGTTTCGTGAGAGATGTGCTATTATCACTCTGCTTTTTCAGATGAGAAAATCCATATTTAGGGAAGTGAAGTAACTTGTACATTTAGGTGGAAAATGAGCTTCATCTGGATGCAAATCCAGGTCTGCTTCCGGAGTCTGTAAATATCACTGGTCACTGGTTCTTTCTTATGAATTTTTGGTCCTCCTAATTAGACCATAAGCTTTTTGAGGGTAACTCTCATGTTTATTTGAAATCAAAGCACGATGTCTAATCAATAGTCTGAAATATCTGAGTGCCAACCTAAGCCCTAATCCAAGCTCCTTAGATAACTGTATTTATTATACTCTAGGAACTTTGGTCCTCATCTGTAAACTGGGGATAATAACCACCCCTAACCTAGTGTATTTTGACAAGGATGAAATGAGATCCTCTAAGTAAAGTACCTAATTCCGGTACTTTAAGGTTTTGAAACATAGTGAATACTTAAAATGTTTTTAAAAATCAAATGAAGAACAATGGCAGGAAGTAACCTAAGAACCACTGGGTAGGAGACAGTGTGTCTATATGGAGTAGAGTGTTGAGATAAAGCCAGAAAGATATCTCCTTCTCCTCTGTGTGCGTTACTCAAAAGCTGGCTCTCTCCCTTCTGGAGCTGGGACACCCATCTTCTCTTGCCCTTGGACATCGGGCTCCCAGTTCTCTGGCTCTTGGGCTCTAGGGCTTGCACCAGCAGCACCCGAGGTTGTCAGGCCCTTGGACTTGGACTGAATCGTGTCACTGTCTCCCAGGGTCTCTACCTATCGTGGTATATCCTGGGATCTCAGCGTCCACAGTCATACAAGCCCATTCTCCAATTAACTCTCCTATCTACCATATACCATCAATACATCAATCTGTACCTCCTATTGGTCCAGTTTCTTAGGAGCAAATTCAGGTGGGTATCTGTCTCAAGAAAATTTTTTCTCCCAAGAAGGGGGAATTGGTCCTAAAATAAATGAGTCATTTTCTGCTACTTCCTTGATTCAAAGATGAGCCAGCTTTGGAGATAGGAGTGGGCTTTATTTTTCTATATAGGTAGAGAAATCTAGAAGGCTGGTCTACAGACAGAGAAGAGGAGAGCCAGGGGTCAAAGAAGTGAAGAGTCTGATGAACTCTCTTCCTCGCTTGTCCAGCTGCTACCCTCAGGCCCCCAGCTTTTGCCTTGTTCCAGGAAAGCACTCGTATGATTTCAAAATCCCCTCCTCTTTTCTTCAACTAGCTCTGGTTTGACAAAGACCCACATAACCCTTTACGGACATCATGTGCATCCTACAAGACCGAGCACGGATGTCCCCAGGTTGGAGAAGCCCTTCCTAGCACTTTCGAGTGGAAGAAACCATCTCCTGTTCAGGATTCCTGCACCACCACAGTCATTTCTCAGCTGAATACCTACCTACCTGTATACCACCACTGCTCTTAGGCTCATGAGCATTATTTATTTTTTTATTATTACACCCAAGCCTTCAGGTTACACGACAGTGTTCTGCTCAAGTGTCCTCTCCTAATGCGCTGAACAGCACTGGGTACCGAGGAGGTGCTAAATAAATGCTTCTGAATGAATGACTCGGTGAGAGAGTGAGCTAATGAATGGACAAGTCACTTGATCATTATTTTCCAGCTCTCACCAACCCTGCAGGTTTGACGTTTTCAACTACAGGTGCGATTTGGGATGCGCACCATGAGAGCAACGTGACTTGCCTTGTCACCGAGGTGGCCTAGCACAGGGTCCAGCATGCCAGACCCTCAAAACGTGATGGGGAAGTGAATCAGTGAGTCAGCAGGTATTTGAGGAAAGATGAGTTGTAGGTGTTTGGGTTTTCCTTCTGTAACTCCTCGCCCAGGTGTGGTAAGTTTCTGAATACTGCCCACAATTCTTATCTATCATTTGCAGAAAGAGTTGTGGACGTGTCCTACTTCTGCCCCAGTATTTCTCTCCTGAGTGAGGCGAGCAGGCCCTGAAGCTCTGCTCTTCCTCTCGCTTTCACCATTTTGGAAAGATTTCACTTCCTGATGACATTTTTGCCACCTTTGCTGAGGAGGCCTTTCTGTCCTCCTCTCGCCTTGCACTTCTTCCCTCTCACCAGCCTGGGGCCTGACGTTCCTGAGCTCCACCTCTCCCCATCCATTTTGATCAGGAGACTCTGGCAAATTATTTTCCTTGGCACTGGCTGAGACAGAAGGAAAGAGAAACTATGAATCTGTTTGGTGAATGCTTACATTATTTTGCATGTTCAGAAATACTTGGAAATGGATTCCGTGTTTAAAAAAATTATTTGTCAAAAGGTTCAGAGTAATCAGGTTTTGGTGATAAGATTTAGATTCTGAAATAGGAATCCATTTCCTCTCTCTCTCTCTCTCTCTCTCTCTCTCTCTCTCTCTCTCTCTCTCTCGTACTATGTGTGGAATCCAGAGGCATTCTACCTCTGAGTTACACCCCTAGTCCTAATGTGTTTTTTTTTTCTTTCGGTATCTGGGTTGGAATCCAGGGGCATTCTACCTCTGAGCTATACCCCTAACCCTATAGTTTAGTCTTTATTTTTTTTATTTTTGAAACTGGGTCTCACTGAGTTGCGAAGGGCCTCACTAAGTTGCTGAGGTTGTCCATGAACTGCGATCCTTGAGTCTCCGCCTCCTGAATGCTGGGATTACAAGCCTGCGCCACCACACCAGGCCTATTGTATTTTTTGAAACAGGATCTCACTAAGTTGCTGAGGCTGGCCTTTAACTTGTGATTCTCCTGTCTCAGCCTCCCAGGTACTAGGATTACAGGCATGTGCCAGCCCACCTGGCTTCCATTAGCCTTCTAAACAGAGCTTATTTTGAGGTTCCATTGTTCCTTTTGAACTGTGAATATTATCCCCTTGCAGGCTCAGCCCTCGCCATCTCTCTGGATTTTAAGTTCAGGCCTCTACATGGCACAGATAGGACTCTATGACGAGGGAGGAGGCATCTGCTGCCAAGGTCATGAGAAATATAGATGGGTGGCACCTGCTTTTGTTACTCTCCAAAGAGCGTAGCTGGAGCAGAAACAGAAAAGCCTCCAAAGTGGCAGGAAAGGTTCAGGTGGCACCTCGAGGATCCAGGAATACACAAAAGAAATGTCCATCCTTGGCCTCCATGCAGGAAGGATGCAAACAGGGCTCGCAGGTGTTAGTCAAGTGCACCCAGAGTATCTGGTATCTGGGTTGGAATCCAGGGGCATTCTAGCTCTGAGCTATACCCCTAACCCTATAGTTTAGTCTTTATTTTTTTTATTTTTGAAACTGGGTCTCACTGAGTCTCACCGTGCAGGGCACACCCTATGCCTTTGTTCTCTGTTATCTTTAGGCTGAGCTTTTATTTCCAGCCCAGAGAATGACATAAGGCCCAAGAAGCACTCATTTCCCGTGGTATCTTCCCCTTTTCTTCCCCTCTGTCCTGACCTGAAAGTCCTCAGGACAGTGTTCTGTGGCCGAGGAGTCTTGCGGAAGGTAGTGGGTGAAAGGAATGTTAAAAACAACCAGACCCAGTTCCCTGCTGCTGCCCTGCTCAGTGGGCCTGTGTAGCAGCTCCCAGTTCCAGGCTCTGGAAAGCTAATCTCTGGCATATCCGTTACCCAGGTCACCATGGGGAGCACACGAGCTTTGGCTTTTTATTACATTCTTTGCATAATGACCTGAAGTCCCTTGTCTTGCCAGCCCCAAAGCATACAAAACGCAGACAAGATCCTTAGGAGCAAATCTTTGTGTCCTCTGCTGTGGGGACCCAGCAGGCTCTGCAGCAGGAGGAACATCCGGTCTGGAGTGAGGGAGGGTCACTCCAAGGCCCGTCTGAAGTTCCAAGACAGGATGGCTATTTTGGCTAGCTCCAGGCTTTGGCTTCTCCTTCCTGACCAGCCATGTGCCCATTATCTATCTCCATGCCCTAGAGGGCAGAAGGGAGAAGAGAAAAGGGAGGTAATTTTTATGGAAAGTTGGATGAAAGTTTATGAAAAGAAGGTGGGACTCATCAGTCAGTCACCAAGTATTAACTGAAAAATTCCTTTGCCTGGGGCATCATTGTATTCCCCCTAAATGCCACTGCACCATTTCCGACCTTTACTTCTACCCATCAAGAATCAAACTTTATTTCCCTTCCCCTTGAGCCCAGACAGGACTTCGTAATTGCTTCAACAAAGGGGATATCCTAGAAGCAGCCTTGCCTGACTTCCAAGGCTGGATGATAAGAGGCATCCACAGCTTCCACCTGCCTCTGGTTCTCTCGTGGCCCTCTGGCCTTGGAAATGAGCCACTGTACTAGAGGAAGGCAAACTAGCCCAAAGAGAGGGGCTCACAGAGAGCAGCATCTTCAGACTTGAGTGATGGACCTTCAGATGAAGGCTGACACAACTTGAGCATCACAGCTACTTCATGCTACTGGGCTTGGGAGTCACTTCTCATGTGATCATAGTAACTGGAACAGCTCCCGTCAGGAACCAGCCATGAGAGAACCCATGCCCAAAGGGTGTACAGGTGATTGAGAATCCTGTAACTGTGGTTATACACACACACACACACACACACACACACACACACACAGTGTGTATATATATATATATGTATATATATATGTATATATATACACACACATATACGCATATATATATATACATTAGATATATATTGTATATGTATATGTATATGTATATGTATATGTATATGTATATGTATATGTATATATACTAGAGATTGAGCCAGGGGCATTATACCTCTGATATATACTCCTAGTCCCTTCCCCTTTTAAACTGGTTCTTGCTAAGTTGCTGAGGCTGGCCTCAAACCTAAAATCTTCCTTTAACAGCCACCCAAATATTAGAGTTACAGTTGAGGGTCACCATGCCCGGATTTACTGTGTTTTTTGATGCTGGTTGGCCGGAATTGGCACCATGACTGTCTAGATGGGGAAACTGAGGAACAGGGCAGAACCTTTCTAGGTTCATTCATTGAGAGAGAATCAATCTCAGCATAAAGGCCTAGCTTCCTTGAATCACCACACAGTGGGATTTCACATAAAAAAAAAGACAAAAACATCAAGCAAAAGATAGACAAGAACCATTTTTTAAAATTAGAGTAAGTGAAACAGGTATTATGTGATAACATGACATTCCCAAGGAACATTTACAATCATGATTTCATTTAACCTTTTAAAATGGGAATTAGGGTTCTTGAATTTCTGAAAACAGAAGCCAAGACTTGCAGAGGTTCTGTACCTGCCCTAGGTCCCTCAAGGAGGGAGTCCCCTGCTGGCTCCTGACTGCAGAGCTTACAATCCTCCCCAAAACGCTGTCAGCTTGCCATCTCTAATCAGAGGCTGCACCTACCACAGCCAAATCTGCCTGGAGCCTCAAAGCACCTACTGATGGTTTGTTTGTTTGTTGGTTGGTTGGTACTGGGTATTGGCCTCAGGGGCATTCTAACTGCCAAGCAATACCCCCAGCCCTTTTCTTTTTTTCTTTTTCTTTTGGTACTTGGGATTGAACCCAGGGCCTTCTACTTCTGAACTACTCCACTGCCCCAGCCATCTTTTATTTTTTTATTTGAAAGCAGGGTCTTGGTAAGTTGCTGAGGCTGCCTTTGAACCTGGGATTCTCCTGTCTCAGCCTTTCAAGTACTGGGATTACAAGCATGTGCCATCACGCCTGCACACCTGCTGATTTTGTGTGTGTGTGTGTGTGTGTGTGTGTGTGTGTGTGTGTGTGGTACTGGGGTTCCTGGAAATCCTTCTACCTCCGGGCTACACTCCCAGACCTATTTTATATTTTTTATTTGGAAACAGGGTCTCTTAAGCCAGCGTGGCTGGCTTCGAACCTGCGCGATCCTCCTCCCGAGCGTGGGGATTACAGGCGTGCGCCACCACGCCCGGCTCATCTGCTGAATTTCAAAGTCATTTTATTGGACATCATCCCCTTTCCAAGTGCTCTGTCCCTCTCTGCTGTGGCTTGTGTGTGTCCCCAGAACTATATGTGCTAGGAACTCAATCCTCAGGGCAATAGGACTGAAAGGTGGGTCCTCGAAGATGATTAAGTCACAGAGTGTTGCCTTCCTACGTGAACGCATCAATGTCCTTTTGGCAGGAATGGGTTTGTTTTAAGAGCAAGTTTAGCCCCCCTCTCACTCAGATGTTTCTCTCTCTATCCCACGAATGTGCACGTCCTCTTTTGCCTTTCCACCATCCGCCACGCAGCAAAGAAAGCCCTCACCAGATGGCGGTTCTTTGGATTTGGTTTCCCAATCTCTAGAACCTTTCTGTTTATTATAATAACTCAGCCTGAGGTATTCTGTTAGCACAAGACACCTCTTGTCACATAAGCCTTCACCTCTTGGAGTGGGGGCTTCTACAGATGAGGACCCACAAAAAAACAGACAAGTTCCCAGAGGGTGGAATCAGAATCCCCCGTAGATGAAAGTACTTTATTTAATGGACTTTAATAAATTAAGGGAGTGAGCCTACGTAAGTTCAGAGAACAGGGTCTCTGAATTTTCCAAGGGCATGCCATACAACTGAAGCCAGCGCTGTGGGGCCCGCTCATCCCAGGCTCCCACTGGAAGCTTCTCCAGGTCTCCCATGGGCGAGTGTGTACCTTTGCCTGTTGACTTTGGGTTTTCTCGGTCTTTTTTTTTTTTTTTTTTTTTTTTTACCCTGACCACATTTAAAGGGCATCTCTAAAGATCAAAGCTAAATTCTCCTCCCACAGAAAATGATTTTACTGCTGAAAAGAAAAAAGTGCAGGAAGGGTGATAGGAGGCGTGTGCGAGTCCCAAGAAAAGAAAATATTAGTGTGTTTTGCTTTCTCTTTCTTTACAATGGGTCTGAAAGCCTTGGCAGATGCTTTTCCTTGATGACAATATAAACAATCGGAGAACCAAACTGACCAAATTAGGTTATGTATGTGTACAAGCGAATCTCACTTTCATATATAGTTATAATGAGGCAATAATAAAAGGGTCAGTGATACTCTATTGTCCATAACTCAGCAGATGTGATCACCAGGGGCCCAGTTCCTTTCAGATAATAAGATGGGGGTAACCTAAGTAGACCCTATGTTACCACAGCGAAAGGGCAAGGAGAGGGTGAAATGCTGGGCTTGCTACAGTTCTTTTCTGGATTGTCTTGCTAGTTTTGAAGAATGGGAAGAGTTAAATAAAGTTCTAACTAATGCCCAGGGGTAATGATTTGAAAAAAAAAATAAGGAACTGCCAACCATCATAACAAAACTGAGAAGCCAAGGGTGGAACCAGGCAGGAGGGTTACAGGCTCAGAAAGCTACCAAGATACCCCAGCCAAAGTGGCTATATATATTTTTTGATACTATATATTTTTTGAGACTCTATTCTGCCTGGTTTCACTGAGATGGCTGCACCAGTCACAAAAAATACTGGAATACTAAGCTGGGCTTGATAGCACATGCCTATACACTGTAATTTCAGGACTTGGGAGGCTGAAAGAGGAGTGTTACAGGTTCAAGGCCAGCCTCGGCAACTTAGTGAGACCCTGATTCAAAATAAAATAGGGTTGGGGTGTAGCTCGGATGTAAAATGCCCCTGGGTTTAATCTCATACCTTCCCTCTAAAAAACAAACAAAACTGGAATGCTGCTTGCTCTGGTCTGGCCATTGGTCTCCAAAACTCGCGTTGAAATTGAATTGCCAAAGTAACATATTAATAATAGTTGGAGTTGAGGCTTTTGGAAAGTAATATGGAGTAGATGAGGTCACGAGGGCGGGCCCCACAAGTGGCTTCATCAGAAGAGGAAGACAGACTCGATTTAGCAAGCTTGCTCCGTCTCACCAAATGGAGCCCTGTGCCAGCTCAGGGCTCCACGGTCCCCACCAGCAAGGAGGTCCTCCCCAGATGCCGAGCAGGTGAAGCTGCCCTGTGCATGCCCTTCCTAGCCTCCAGAACTGTGGGCAAAACAAGTCTCTGTTCTCCATAAGTCACCCAGTCTGTCATTTTCAGTTATGGCAACAGAAAACAGATGAAGACACTGTCATACAGGTGCCTAAACGGCTGTTCCTGTGAACCCTTCCAATGATGGGCGCAGCAGCTCCCCCAGGACCCTGCTCCCTCCCAGGTGGGTGCCCTGGTGCTCATTCCATTCAAGCTATTATAGATTTGAATGTAATCTCTGGCTTAGGGAATGGTTTTCTGATACCAGCCATGGTGCTGGGTCTGGGGAAAAAGAACTGGGACTTCTCTACCTTGGATGAAGATGGTACTTTCTGCAACTTTTCCAAAGCCTTGGGGAAAGGAAGAAGTATAGGTGGGTGTTTCTTGGACTCCTGGGGTCATGGAAGCTTTTCTATCTTTTTTCTCAAAGACAAAATTGATGCTGTAGGCTCCCCAAAGAGAGGAACCACATCAATCCATCACTGTTTATCGCCCCAGCTGCTTGCACACTTCCTGGCACCTACTAGCCTACAATCAATTCTTTTAATGAATGAAACCTCAAAGCATGATGGGAAATGCAGAGACCCTCCCTACTCTGCCAACACCTCTATACCTCTTCGACCTGCAGACTTCCCAGACTCTCCCAGCTTTAAGCAATTTTGAGGAAGCCTTTACTTCTGCCCCCCTCTACCCCAGGCTTGTCTTTTTTTAACCAACCACACCCACTGACCATTTCTCATTTAAATTTAAACATGAAGCCAATGACCACTCTCCCTAGACAACCGCTGGAGGTCCTATTCCTAGAAGCTATGATTTTACCCGGCAATTTCCTCCCGTGACAGTTGCCATGGCAACAAGAGTCCTCAGAATCATAGGGAACTCCAGAGGAAAGCCACACACAAGGGGGACCCTCGGCCCCCATCTTTCCAAGAACACCCAGGGAGTAACCCAGTAGGAAGACAAGAGCAAAAGCAGCCTCAAAAAGCAGGTGTCCTTCCTCCCAGACACAGTGTGGGGGATGTCAGAGCATTTTGGTGTCTGGCTTCAGCCAGGGGAATGCCATTTCAACCTGATGGACGGACCAGGCAGGAGAGACTCCATCTTATTTCATTTCCTCCCAGGGCTTTGGGGCAGGGGAACCTTTGAATCCATCTTCCAGCATTTTGTGGCGGCTTCCTTTCCATGATTCATGGCTGAGGAGGCAGGCGTGGTGACCTCATGCCCATCAAGGCAGGAGGCAGCTCTGCCTAGAGTCCTGAGGGTGCAGTATTTCCAACATGCGCATCTGGATGAACCATTCTATCCAAGGTGTTTAGTTCTTTTGTGGCCCGGGGCATATGGCTACCATATTGTTGCAACGACATGTGGCAAAAACCTTGTGGACAAGAGTAATGAAAGAGCTGGTGCCTACGGAACTGGGTTTTCTGGGCTGTCTTCCCCGCTCTGGCCCTGCCTCTGCCTCACTCCTGTCCTCTGTTCTGGTCCTCCTTCCATTATCATCTGTTGCTCAGTTTCCATCTGTCTTCTTCACTTACTTCTGTCTAATGCTACCATTCCTTCTCTGATTCTTTTCTTCCTGCATTCTAATGTTCTGCTTTTATGTTTTTTTGTTTTTGTTTTTATAGGGAGGGATGGCAGTGGAGATTAAAGGGAATTCTACCTCTGAGCCACACCCACAGCCCTTTCTATTTTTTTTTTTTTTTTTTTTTTTTTTTGCCTTGAAACAAGGTCTTGCTCTGTTTCTCTGTGTTGCTGAAGCTAGCCTCCAACCCACAATCTTCCCGTCTCAGCCTCCCAAATGCTGGGATTACAGGCATGCACCATCATGCCTGTCTAATATTCTTTAACTGGTTTTCTTCTCTTTGGATTAGACTCCCCTCCCTCTCTTGCCATTTTTCCTAACCTTTAGGTGCAAATACAAGATGCCGAGATGAGTTTCTGGGTTGCTCTTTGAGTGTCTGCAAGAATAGATGCAAACATGAATATGCCTTTCCCATGGTTTCATCCAGATTTCTCATCCACAGAATTGCCTTCTTGTTTTTATTTTTGAAACAAGGTCTCACTGAGTTGCAAGTAGTAGCTGAGGCTGTCCACACACTGTAATCCTCCTGTCTCCGCCTCCCAAATGCTGGGACTACAAGTGTGCACCACCACACCTCTGCCCAGTCACATCCCACCCAGGGACCAGTCTTGGCCCTGTCAAGTTAAGCCAGTGCCTCTAGGAAATCTCTCTGGCCCCTGCAGACACCAGTCACCTCTCCTGCTGACAAGTGCCATGTGCTCTACCTCTGCTGTCACCGTAGCACTTTATCCCAGGCTGCGCCATCACGGAGCTTCCATTTCCATGTGACTCTTGCCTACCTTGTAGCTTTTCACAGGCCAGTATACTCTCTCCAGCTAGACTGTGCGTCCCTCCAAAACGGATATTCTTTGTGTTTTGCTATAAAAATGATGGCCACTTACATCCTGAGTGCCTTGGTCCCTGCATCCATAAGATGGGCACAGTGGATCACAGAACCTCCTTCAGAGGCTGACGTGAGGCTTGAGCGAGCTGACCTGTGTAAAGGGCGCTCCGCTGTGCCATCTTGTAGGAGCAGAGTATTGCAGTGTCAGCTGGTACACTGCAGATGAACCCAGACTGTCAGCATCTGAATTCTGTGTCCACTCCTGTCACCCTAGGCAAGCTTTTTAATCTATTGTGCATCCATTTATTTCCCTTTTGGTAAAACAGGGATGGATGAGAGCATGCTAACCCACGCTTTTCACTTCATAAACACTCTCCGTTGTAAGCTACAAGTTCTAATATAGAAAAATGCATTATCTTTCTGGGCGGATTTATTTTCCTACAACATAAAAGGATTGAGCTGGATGATCTATAAGATCCTGGCTTCAGGATCTTATAACCATTTGCCTGGGATGGTTGGAGTGATCCTAAAACTTCATTTGCCTGGGATGGTTCCACTTCCTGCCTTCTGTTTCTAGAAAATGCTTACTAATCCAGGCTTGGTGACACAAGCCTGTCATGCCAGTACTTAGGCTGAGACAGGAGGATCACAGATTAGAGGCCAGCCTTGGCAATTTAGTAAGAACACCAGCCACTTACTGAGATCCTATTTCAAAATAAAAAATAAAAAGGGCTGGGCTACTAGAACGGAGGGAGAATGCTGCAGGATCCAATCCTTAGAATAAAAGAGAGAAAGAAAAACTTTCTAATGTCTCCCTTAGTCCCTATTTAGATGATGTGCTATATGTCCTCCCTGTCCACAAGCAAACTGGAATATCTGCAGGCACATCAGCTCTGCGGGCCACTGGCATCCTTGCTCTCTCTTTTAGGGAGGAGGTGAGGGGAGCCGAGGACAGCCTTGTCTATACACCAGAAGCCAAGCATCCTCTCATCCCGGAGCTCAGACTCCATCTCTGGTACACAGCTGGGCTTTTAGCTGGCGGCCGCCCTCATTGCTGTCGCCCACTGAGTTGGCCTTCATCCTTGTTTGACTCAAGTGCCAAACCCAGGCAGTTTGGCACAGGGGCCTCCTGTCTTTCAGCATCCATCTATAGGAAAAGTCGATATTTTGTGAACAAATCCTGCCATGGCCCTCCAACGAAAACATCTCAGTGGGATTACGTGGAGATATTTTCTTTGTCAATCTCAATAAAGCTGTTTGAGCAGAAAACCCAGCTGAAACCCACTGACAGTTCCTAGGGGTTTGGGACTGGTTTAGTTACTCCATAAAGAGCACTCAGTGTTCTACTCTTGGAAGCTTCTGGAGGTCACTGCTTTGCCCAGCAGGAGCCTGTCTGTCTGTCTGTCTGTCTCAAGGACCCATCATGGTGGCAGTAAAGGTCAATCCTTGACATTCCAAAGATGTATGGAGAATGGGAAACTAACCTACCAGGTAAAGGTGCCATGAGGAGATGCCCCAAACCTCATCAAAAATACGTCTTATATTATTATTTCTTGCTCTATCCCATTTACGTTAAGATCTATTGGTGAAGGCTGTCAGATGGCTATACTGCTATGTCCAGTTGGTCATCTGCATGAATGAGAATTTCTATATTCATTATGAGGTTGGTGATTTTCATAAGAAGGCCCAGGTCAATAGTGGCAATTCCCACAATCTTGCCCTTCTTGGGAAATAGAGCAAAATTCCCATGGGAGGCCTGAATCAAGAAAAGTCTCGGGTCTAACATCAGCCTGGATGCCTTCTAAAATATGTTAAGGAGAGCCGGGCATGGTGGCGCACGCTTGTAATCCCAGCATTCGGGAGGCTGAGACTAGAGGATCGCAGTTCACAGACAGCCCCTTCGCAACTCAGTGAGACCCTGTTTCAAAATAAAGAATAAAAAATAGTGCAGGGGGCATAGCTCAGAGGTCAAATGCCCCTGGGTTCCATCCCCAGACCCGCAAATAAAATAAAATATGTTAAGGATTCTGGAAAAGACCAACAAATGTATACTCTTCAGCATCCATATCAGAATTAAGAAAACAGCAACAATAACAAAAGTTTATCCAAACTTCTTATTTTCTTCAAGAGAAAGAATTAAATTCTTTCATTTGGCCCTCTGGACTAATGCTGCCTGGTGGAAGTTCCTATGATGGATCTGTTCTGAGGTCTACGCCGTGTCACGCAGAAGCCAATAGCCACATGTGCTTACTGAACATCTGACATGTGGCAAATGTGACTGAGGAACTGAGTTTCAAATCTCCTTGAATTTCAGTTCATTTAAATTCCAACAGCCACATGTTCCTAGTGGCTACCAGATTGGACAGCACAGTTCTACATGCTCATATCTGCTGGTTGGACTACATGCTACTGAAAATGTGCATGCCCTGTCTCATGATGGATCTTTATACATATTTGTCACACAAAAAAGCATTCATTCATGGACACAGTCATTCATTTAGCAAATATTTATTGGGTGTCTGCTATGTGCCAAGCACTGTGATAAAGGCCAGGACCATGTCAACAAAAAATGACACCACAGAGTTTTGTTTGTTGGCAATAGGGACTTAACCTAGGGCATTCTACCTATAAGCTATACTCCCAGCCTCTTTTATTTATTTTTGTCTTGAAACAGAGTCTCACTAAGTTACTGAGGCTAGCCTCTAACCTGAAATCCTCCTGTCTCAGCTTCCCAAGTCCTGGGATCATAGGCATAGGCCACCATTCCCAGCTGACACCACAGAGGGGTTTTGGGGGGTTTATTTTTGTTTTCTTGCTACTGGGGAGTGAACCCAGGGGCATTCTACATCCAGGCTACAACCCTATTTTTTAAATTTTTAAATTAAAAAAATAGAGTCCTATTAAGTTGATGAGAGTCTCACTTCGTGCTGAGACTGTCCTCAAACCTGTGATCTTACTGTTTCAGTAAGTACTGGGATTACAGGCATGGGTTTACCATGCCCAGCTTAGACCACTAAGTTTTAAGGGCATTTGTTGATTACAGTTGGTCCTCCATATCCCCTAGATCTATATCTGTGAATTAAAAAAATATTTGTAATACTTGAAAAAAATTACCTATTTTGAACATGGACAGACTTTTCTTTCTTGTCATTATTCCCTAAAAAGGTATAACAACTATGCACATAGCATTTGATTGTATTTGATATTCTAAGTAATCTAGAGATGATTTAAAGTATGTGGGAGAATGTCCATAGGTTCTATGAAAATATTATGCTATTTTGTAGAAGGGATTTGTGCATTTGTAGATTTTGGTATCATAGAGGGGTCCTGCAACCAACTGCCCATAGATACCGAGGGATGACTATCCTTTGAAATTAGGAGAATTGCAGAACTTTTTCTCCATGGACATGGCTCTGTCTTTGCAGTGAGACAACTCTATTGTCTCGGAGTGTATGAGATCTTTTGTGAACATAGATGGTCACTCTGGACAAGTGAGGAGCCCTGCATATCTACTCTGGAGTTAGCAGGTAACAATGGGAAGGGGAAAGGGCCTAAATTAAATATGGTAGGAAGAGCTGGGCTTGGTGGCACATGCTTGTAATCCCAGCATTTGGGAGGCTGAAACTGGAGGATCAAGGTTTCCGGACAGCCTCAGCTACTTAGTGAGGCTCTTTACAACTCAGTGAAACCCTGTTTCAAAATAAAGAATAAAAGATAGGGCTGGGAGTGAAGCTCGGAGGTAGAATGTCCCTGGGTTCCATCCCCAATACTGGAGAAAGAAAGAAAGAAAGAAAGAAAGAAAGAAAGAAAGAAAGAAAGAAAGAAAGAAAGAAAGAAAGAAAGGGTATAGTGGAAAATATGACATGTCTGAGGATTTAATTAAATAAGAACAAGGTCCTCAAAAGCACTCTGGAAAGTATATGGCAATTATAAATCAAAGAGATGTATTACGAATGTCACCATAAGCTCTTGAAACCGTGTGAAGCAATGGGTTCCCCAGTCACCCCAACAACATGGAAGTCAACATGGCGCCTCATGAGAAGGTAACAGGGCCCGCAGTAAAGAGAGAGGGAACAGTTAACCGCCAAGAAGGGGAATGTCAGAGGAGGAGATATCAATAAAAGAAGCAAGAAAGTTGCTACCTCATCTCATTCTCTGTAGAGCACAGAGTAGGAAGATGGGTGTTGCTTCAGCTTTCATGTGTTCCCCCAAAGTTCATGTTTTGACAGCTTGATACCCAGGTTCATATGTGGATGGTGTGGGGGTGGATTCTTTGGGGGGTAATTAGGATTCGATGAGGTCATGGGATGAGGCCCCAGGGTGGCATTTGTGGCTTTAGAAGAAGAGAGACCTGAGCTAGCACACTTGCTGTCTCTCCATGTGATGCTGTAAGCCACGTTATGATGCAGCAAGGAGGCCCTCCCAGATGCTGAGCAGAGACTGGTGCCATACTCTGGGGACTTCCCAGCCCCCAGAACTGTAAGAAAGAAACCTCTCTTATTATTAAGTATCCAGCGCCTGGGGCATTCAATTATAGCAATAGAAAATAGATTAAGACAAGGCCTGAGACTCACCACCATCCAAAGCATGTTTCTAAGGCACTGCCCCCATTGAGTAAGATGCTGTGGCTTTCACCGCAGGGCCCCGAAACACAGTTTTCTGAACTGGAGAGATCTGGAAGAGCAGCAGTAAGATCACACAACAAGATGCCTCCGCATCCTGATGGGTTGGTGTCTGGGCCCCGGAGCCTGGGTCCAAGGGGGTGGAGCTCACAGACTGGAGGCTCTTCACCCCGTGACATAGCACTCAGCTTCTTCAAGGTGAAGCCCAGAGAACAGCAGCTTTGACCTACTGTCCCTGGGAGTTCCGGCGAGAAGACTCTGCTTCCTACTGCTTTCCTTTCCCCCTTTAGGTTAACAACATTTGCAAGAAAACAAGAGCTCCGAGGCTGTGCATTCCCTCCTTCCTCTCTTCACCTACTTTTCTTTCTGATTGCCCAGTCCCCATCCTCCTGAGGCTAAGGCTCAAACATGACCCAAGCAATCGCCCACCACCCCAATGCTAAGGAAGTAGCCCTTGACCCTTGGATGCTTCTTATACCCCACCCCTCTGAAAGGAGGACTGTGTAATACAAACTCACTCTACGTCCCAGCCGTCCACAGTGATCTAACTGAGAAAGGGTTGATCTAAAATATTACTCTTATAACTCAAAGGGATTGCTTGGACTATAGTTTTGAAGGGCCTCTGTCCTCCTTCCCAACAGATTAACCTTCCTAATTCCTTTTAGTTTAAGTGAATGTTAGAACATTTGCCTTTTTTGTGCATGCAGAAAACTAACTGGGGCAAGTAGAAAAAGGGAGGAGCTAAAGGTATATGGAAATAGGACCAACCCAGCCTAAGAGAAATGAGGCTGACTGTATTTATGGGGTCTTCTTCCTTGACATCTCAACATCATCTAAGGATTTCTCTGATCCAGTTTTTAAACTCCTATGGGCCTCGACTTCCATGAGCCCCAAATAAATGTAAGGGGCAAACGATTGGCTAGGCTCAGAAAGTCAAGGGTCATAATTGTAGACGCTAGAGGGAAATGGAGGACATAGGGACTTGAGATAAGTGAGGAGAGCGACCAGTAGAATAGTGAAAGGAGACGGATAAGGGAAGTGAGGAGCGGGAGGAGGAGGCTTGAGGAAGGAAACAGTGCAAATAATACTCTGGCAATCTGCGAAGGTATCACTACCAATTTCACTAATATGTACGGGGAGTGAGGCAGGGGGATCTGGGGGTACACCAAGTGCTGTGTGCACACATGGTTTTATCACTTTGAATCTCACAATGCTGTATAATTATAGTGCACTAATGCAAGTAGAAAATATCTTAGATGATTGAATAAAATAGAAAATAAAATAACAGCGTGCATTAAAAAATAGAAAAGTGTTATCTTTAGAAACCATTATTTCAATGGACAGCTTCTTTTCTGACCCCCATTGCAAGTCAGAGGGCTTCTTAGATGATGTGCTTTCTGCACTTACGGCACAGTCATGGGATAAAAGTTGGTGACAGTCATCTATTCCCTTGAATATCAGGGCAAGTGAATCAAGGTCCATGTTCCCCTCGCTTAGGGGATGAGAGGCCCCGCCAGAAGGTCTGGCCAGGCTCAGGGAGGCTCATACGTGGCCCTTTTCTCCTGCAGCAAGAGGAAAATGCTGTCAAAATGGCTTAACGATCTTCTAATATTTCCATGCAATTAAGGCCACATCTGTCTCCCAGGCCCCCGCACTCCTTCGCTGGCGCACAGACATGAACCAAACAGTCTGTCTTGTGGATCTGGAAGGTAACAAAGAGCTCCATTCATAACTGTAGGCACTTTCACCGTGGCCTTCTTTTTTTTTTTTTTTTTCAAAGTAAAATAGAGTTTTCACTTTGAGAATAACCTGTGTGGCAAGAAAGTGAAGGATTTTTCCCCCCTAATAAATCAAATTCAACAGCCTAATAAAATGCTGGCTCCCCTCCCCCCTCCCCTCCTTTCCACTGTCCCACTCTGCCAACAGCCTGGGAATAAAGTAGTGGGCAAGACAGTGGGCAAGACCAAAGGAGGTAGGGAAGGTGAGCTGAGCTGGGAGGGAGTTGCAAGCTAAGGACTGGGGAAAGGAGGGATCCCGTGAGGGTTGGAGGCACGAACAGTCTGCCTTCCTCTTTCCTTCTTTATCTACTTTCATAGCCTCTCTGAGCCTGTTTCAAAACACTCGTTTTTTTCTCCTACACCCCCTACTCCATTCCCATTCCCAAGCATCAACTAACCTCCTACTTCCTTCTTCTGCACTGATGGGAATAAAAAAACCAGGCGATCTGGCAAGCTCTCTGGGGCCACACCTGCAGCAGCAACTTAGAAGGAGCAGTGCTTGCCTTTCCCCAGAGGGAGTCTGAGAGGGGGACCCTGTCTTTGAAGCCTCCAGAGAGTGAGTTTGCAGGAGATAAGTGCTGATAATCATTGGGTTTGGTGCTTATCCGCAGCAAACACAATCTTTTGAGGTTCTCTCTGCACTCACAGGCTGTGGAGACTCTAATCAGAAAACAGAAGAGAAAATGCAAAACTAAGCAGTATTTGCTGCTGCTTTTTCTTCTTCTCTTTTTTCTTTGTTTTGTGTTGTTTCGGTGTATACACTGGAAAGCTCAACATAGATACTGTAATACAGTAGACTCTAGAGCAGAAACACAGCCCTGTGTTGCTTCTTTAATTTGTTGAAGTTGTTGTTGTTTGGTTCTGACATCAATAGTGGAAATCTTTTCAGTCCTAAACATAAAAAGAATGAGCCGAACACTGCTAACAATTACTATCTGCATATAGCGCTTTTTATCCAAAGTTACATTTTGCATTTTGTGGCCCACATGACAACTGTCTAAGGGAGGAAAGATAGAAGGTTTGCAAGGAGAGCAACTGTGCCTGAACTACTTCATACAATTTGCCCAGTGCCATACAGCTTAAAGTGGGGTCCTAGGAGTAACAGCCAGATTTTTCTGGTTAAAAAGATAGATTCTTTTATCCTATTCCATGCAGGGATTCAATGACTAAAAGATAACCAGAAATCAGAATGGCCTTGAACTTGGGTGTTCCACTTGGAAGTATTTGGAGAGCTTGGTTGGCAGTGGGTGACGCCAGTGGAGGGAAACTCTGAGTTGTGTATCACTTGGGTAATGAGGGAAGGTGGGGCCTTGGCTGTCTTGTGTTTTAATGCATTGGTTATGTGTTATATCTTAGCAGGGGAGATTAGCAAGAAGCAGATGTTGAAGATGTCGTATAGAATAGAAAGTGCTCTGGGAAGAGGGGCTAGGATTCTGGTTTCTTTTCTACCCTGAACAACTACGGGGTCTTGAGCAAGGATTACTTCTCTGAGTTTCAATTTTTCTTTCTGCAAAATTAAGTAAATGGCACCTGAGTTAGGAGGACAGAGGGAGCATGAGGATAGCATGAAGTGGCTTTGGTCCCCTGTGGACACATTCTCCAAAAGTTACACTACAGTAGTGACAACAGTAAGGAAACTGCTGTGGTTTAAAACTAAGATGAAAGTGCAATGACAGCGCCAGTGTGCTTGCTCATCCCACCCAGCTCTGAAGCTTAAAGGTGCTGATGGAGAAATCTAGGGTAGCTATTGATGTTCGCTTATGTTCATGATAGTGAATTATTTCCACACAACGTGTGTGTGTGGAGGGAGGTACTGGGGATGGAATCAGGTGCATTCTACCTCTGAGCTACATGCCCAGTCCTTTGAATTATAATAATAATAATAATTATTATTATTATTATATTGTATATTAATCATATAATTATTATTATTATTGAAACAGGGTCTTACTAAGTTGCAAAGGGCCTCACTTAGTGGCTGAGGCTGGTTTTGAACCTATATGCTTCCTGTCTCGGCTTCCCAAGTACTGGGATCACAAGTGTGTACCACCACGCCCGGCTACGTCACACAACTTTGATTAAGCAAACCTGCTCCTGACTGCCAAGCTCCTAATATTGCTTGTGTGTGTGTGTGTGTGTGTGTGTGTGTGTTATAGTTAAGCCTCAGGTGTCCATCTGAACTATGACAGCAAAAGTAACTGAAATTCAACCTAAAAGAAAGTTTCTGGAGGGACAAAAGAGAGTTCTCATCTAAATGCACAATCTGAGGTGCCTCAATGAATCCTTGGTGGCGATTTCGAGTCTGAGAAGTGAGACAGTGAAGTAAGATGAGAGAGTGGGGGCTCTTCCTCAATGCTTATTTGACATATTTTATTTATTTTTTTAACTTTTTTTTTTTTTTGGTGGTACTGGAGGTGGAACCCAGGGGCTTTCTACCTCCGGGCTATACTCCCAGACCCATTTTATACTTTATTTGGAAACAGGGTCTCACTAAGTTGCTGAGAGCCTCACTAAGTAGCTGAGGCTGGCTTCGAACCCGTGCGATCCTCCTGTCTCAGCCTCCTAAGCGCGGGGATTACAAGCGTGCGCCGCCACGCCCGGCTATTTGACATATTTTTAAAGAATAGATTCCTGTGTTACCTATTTCATTAAAAAATCAAATTTAAAGGATGGGAGGGAGGTTTTTCACAGATGTGTGTGTGTGGTTTGGAGACAAGGCTGGGCTAGACCCTCACCAATGGTTCTTTCAGGTTCTAGGCTGCCATGATAGAGGAGAGCCACACTGCAGAGAGCGCATGCTTGGGCACAGAGAGGCCATCTGTCTAGAGAGAGCGGAGGCAGCCCCCCCATTGACGTCTATGGCACAAGTCTCATTTATAGAAGCCTTATTTTGTGCTTCACTTTTTTTCCCCCAGATCCTAGTAAAGGTGGCTTATGAGAATAATGCTCCGAGGTGAGTCAGAGAATGAGCCATTTCATAGCTGAGAGGGCGGGACACCCAGGCCTCCCCAGCCTCTCCTTCTGCTGGACCAGACTTGGCTTAGCTGCTCACTCATACACATCAGTATCTCCGCAGAGCTAATCAAATTCAACAAACTCAGTTGGCAAAGAGCCTGCAGAAGTCTCTGCCCACCGAAGAGTTAAATCTCCTGTAGAAATATGCCTCTTGAGGGTCAAAAGGTACTCACGCTCTTTTATATAAACCTATAGCTTTTGGAAATGGTTGGAGTCTGGGGACAGAGGTTTGTTGTTGCCATTTGGTTAGTAGGTGTGCTTCCTTTGGGGCACGGAACAGTGACTGCACGGAGGTGCTGGGTCACAGTCTACCTCCCACTCAGTGACAAGAGGTCTTTGTCTTGTTCATGGTCCCACACATCCACCTGCATCTACATGGATACTCACAATTTATAATGCATCTTGGAAACTACTAAAATTGTGCTATAAATATTTAACTTATGCAAATACTACTATAGCAGAAAGTATTCACATAGACAAAACAGTTGCCGTCTTTCCTAGAACCTAGATAATAGTTTTTCCTGGATCATTACTTTAAATAGTATTTTCTGAGTGTTTGTCTTGATAAACCAATAAGCAGCCTATTTTACTGGTGCATTGTTAGCTGTAAGCTTCTGTTTTGCAATATTTTAGTGACTATGGACATATTTACCTGCACTCGGTGTGTGTCTGAAATGGGCATGTTTCCAGAAGTCGCTCCAAGTTCCTACATTCTCAGCCAAACTCAGGACATCGAGCCACCAATTAGAATGTCAAGTGGGATCAGCCAGCTACAATGATGACCCCCTGGTTTTCTGAAGCCAGAATCCTCGTGCCACCACTAAAAGTTGTAGCTTATCAAGTCACATGTCCCCTTCTACTGGAAGTCCCCTAAGTGTAAGGTTTCAGAGTGTAAGAATTTCTGCTGGCTCTTCTGTGTCTATCGAGTTTTGATTACCCCAGATATATACATAGAAACATGTACAGCTCATCAGAAGGGAAGACAAAGAACGATGTATGTATGTAGGGTGGGGCTAGGGCTGGGGACCTAGGGTTGCAGGCTCAGCTCTCCTAGCTTGCATTTCCTGTTTAGTGGGGTGGGGTGAAGGGTTTAAACAGGAAAGTCTCAATGCCACACTGGATAGGCAACCTCAGCAAGGTTGTCCAGAGGACTTCTGCCTAAGAATGACCTCTCTGGCCTTTGGATACCCTGGGAGGTTTGAGTATCAGAACACTTCTGGGTCAACCCAAGTTCTACCTGTTGTTTTTTGTTATTATTGTTGTTTTTTGTTTGATTTAGTGAGGAGAATCTATTCCAGGGGCCTTCTATCTCACCGCCCCCTTTTTTATTTTTTGTTTTTCAAAACAGGGTCTGCCTAGGTTACTGAGAGTCTCCTCTAAGTTGCTCAGGTTGGCCTTGAACCTACAATCTCAGCCTTCCAAGTACTGGGATTATAGGTGTGCACTACCATACCCGGCTCAGCTGTTTCTTCCAATTGTCTTTTGTCTTATTCTTTCAAAATTATCTTCAAAATTGCACTAGCAAACTTCTCTGGCCAGCACAGGAGACCCTTGAAGAAAAATTTGAAAAACAACTCATTCTTTTTTTTTTGGTGGTGGTACTGGGGTTCCTGGAAACCCTTCTACCTTCAGGCTACACTCCCAGACCCATTTTTTTTTTTTTTAATTTGGAAACAGGGTCTCTTAAGCCAGCGCGGCTGGCTTCGAACCTGTGGGATCCTCCTGTCTCCGCCTCCCAAGCGCTGGAATTACAAGCATGTGCCACCATGCCTGGCTTGAAAAACATCTCATTCTTAGTACTATTTTCTTTTTGCAGTAATCATCTAAATTTCCAAGAGAAGCTGGACTTAGTGGTTCATATTTATAATTCCTGCTCCAGAGGCTGAGGCAGGAAGATTGTAAGTTTGAGACCAGTCTGAGCAACCTTGTCTCAAAATAAAGAAAGAAGCCGGGCGTGGTGGCACACGCTTGTAATTCCAGCATTTGGGAGGCTGAGACAGGAGGATTGCAGTTCGCCAACAGCCTCAGCTACTTAGGGAGGCCCTCTGCAACTTAGTGAGACCCTGTTTCAAAATAAAGAATAAAAATAGGGCAGAGGGGTGTAGCTCAGAGGTCGAATGCCCCTGGGTTCTATCCTCAGACCCGCAAAAGAAGAAAGAAAGAAAGAAAGAAAGAAAGAAAGAAAGAAAGAAAGAAAGAAAGAAAGAAAGAAAGAAAGAAAGAAAGAAAGAGAAAGAGAGAGAGAGAGAGAGAAAGAAAAGAAGCAAAAGAAAGGTTTCAGTGGTAGAGAGCTTGCCCAGCAAGCTCAAGGCCCTGGGTTCAATCCCTATGGCCACCAAAAATAAATAAATAAAGAGAGGCAGGTGAAGGCTCAGAAAGGTCTCAAAAACTCATAAGAATTTATTAATTTCTTTTCCAAATTCATACTCCTGATTCATTCAGCTACCAAGGAATTCAATCATACAATACTAAAGTTACCTGTCTTACTTAGAGATCAAATAAAATGGATAATTATGATGACCATTTCTTCATCACTGAACTTATCTTCCAAGGAATTATACCAGCTACTAAGTCACAAAGCTCTCCTGAATCTGGGGATCAGCTCCTTCAAAACTTAAACCAAACGGTATCTTAGGAAGTACACTGCTTTCTTGGATGTCTTCATGTTTTAGAAATGATGTTTACCTTAAATTCAATACAAATGATAAGCAAGATTACCTCTGGTTATTATAAAGAACTTTAAGAACACAGGGAGACGCCAGAATGAAGTCCTGGGTTGGTATAACGTCTATGTGCAGCCAGTCTCTGCTTTACTCTCTTATTAATGGAAAGTGCAGAAGATGCATTTTCTAGACTTACTCCCTTCTATGCTGTTATGATAGCAATCATAATAACAAGGGAATTCTGTGCACTATTTCCTCTTTTAAGACTGATCTTAACAGGAGCCTCTCCACACGTAGGCTCTTATTTAATTACCCTAATAAACTGGAGAAATAAGCTAGATTGTTCCTCTCCCCCACATTGCCAATAAAGACACAAAGGTTCTGCAAAGCAAAGGCCCTCATTCAGGGTCACAGAGCTGGAAATGGAAGAGAAGAAGCCCAGCCCTCCAGCTCCCAGCTCCCAGGCTCTTTCCGTGGGGGCTATATTTTCTCTGATGCTTTCTGGGCCCACAAACACCATGCAGGGGTACATTTATTCTCCCATATTGATGTTACTTTTCTTTCTCTTTTGATCTTGCCCCTTCACTTGGATTGTAGGCAGTTTTAAGGCAAGATCTTTATCTGTCTCTCACTTACCGTTTGAACGGGCACCGGGCTCATTAGGGGTCCGGGGGCTTTTGCTGATTGATGGCATGCACGGGACACGAGCCTGCTGGCTTTGACATTTTCAAACTGTACACTTTCTTCAGTGACAGCATGCTCCAGCAGTGGGCCTCACTGCCATTTTCTCCAAACCAGGAAATGAAACTGGCCCTCAAGAGCAAGTGACCGCCGGCCAGGGCATTGGTGCAAACCAAGCAAAACGCACCATGGAGCAGGCAGCCTGGTCACAAGGATGAGCGGACTTGATTTGCAGTTTATCTTTGAAGAAATGTAATGTGTCCCTTCCTCTGATCCCCTGGCTTCACTCACAACCATCTTCCACTTCTAAACAGGTTAAATTCCGTACCTGTATTTGTACACACAATTCAACCTCACACCTGCCTTTTGCTATAACCTTGATATCTGTGCCCAAGTATAACCTTCTTTAAATGTTCTAAGGACAAAACAAAGCAGAACACTCTTTTCTCACATCCTTCTTTCTATGTCTCTTCCCTTGTCCCCCTATCCCTGACCCTAACCTGTCTTTTAACCACTTTGAATCTCTAGCAATGGTTATTAAGACTGTTTTCCGTGGGCGGCTGAAAAGGTATTTTCTGTCTGCTGTTCAGAGCTGTGTGGAGGCTGCGCTACACAGGTAGCAGTAATCTGAACCCTTGCATCTCAGCAGCAAACCCAGTCGTGATCATGTGCTCTGCACCCTCTCACCATGCTGATTGCAAGCCAGATAGGAGAAGTGTGTGGGAGCTGACTCCTCTTGAAGAGAGCCAGTTTCAAGGGGTAGTGGGGGGGACTTCTTTGCATACGAATGCAGAATGCAACAAGACATTGTCTTTCTGGTCTTTGTTCTATTTGAAAGGAAAGGAAGTGGCCAAAGAGACAGGGTTAATTAGACAGATGGGGACAGAAGGAAAAAATCTACTGGATTATGTATTTGCACAGCTTTGGGAATTTTCTTTTCTTTTTTTTTTTTTTTTTTTTTTTTTGTGGTACTGGGAATAGAACCTTAGAACCCAGGGGCATTCTACCTCTGAGCAAAAGCCCCAGCCCTATTTTTTAGCCTTTATTTAGCAGGGTCTCACTGAGTTGCAAAGGGCCTCACTACATAGCTGAGGCTGTCCTTGAACTGCGATCCTCCTGTCTCAGCCTCCCAAATTCTGTGATTACAAGCATGCGCCACCATGCCCGGCAGCTTTGGGAATTTTCATTGCTCGGCATTTACACTGCACATAAGGTTCCTGTCAACTGAGTCCGAATGTAGTCAAATGTAGTTTGGTGACTCTATGACTCACTATGCGTATTACTGTTATTATTATTTTTAATCTAGTCTGGACCAGTAACTTGGTTGTGTTCACTGGGCATAGGCTGAGTTGAAGGGAATGAGGGAAAGTCTAGAAAGCTCAAAGGATGGAAATATGTAGAACTACTGAGCTGCTTTTTGGAACAATCATCCCACAAGAGTTTCTCAAGGTGGGATTCCTGGGCTTCCTGCAATATCATCATTCGGAATCGCTTATTGAAAATGCAGATTCCCAAGACCATCCCAGATAGAATGGATTAGAATCTCAGGACCTAGAACCCTGGATCAGTGTTCTCGACATTCCCAAGTAAGTCCTATATGTATACAAATTTCAGAACCACTGTGGTAGGTGCTCAGTACAAACAAGCAAGCAAACAAACAAAAACAATTTCACAATCAAATGTTTGGAAAAAGCTGCAAACTGTACAGTCTCTCCTAGTCCTTCAGTGCTTCAGATGTACATTAGTTTCTTTAAGTCTCTGATAAATTCTGAGACATGGAGAGCTCTTTACATTGCTTTAAATATTCCACCCTCATTTGAACACAGCATCCTTCTTCATAAAGCACCTTTGGACATACTTCAGACACATCTCTGGAGCAATGATCACTATCACAGAACCATCATGATAAGCCACTGAAACACCCTACCTGCCTTGATCTTATTTTCTTCTCCTTTCTTTCCATAACCCTCCCAAACTATTGGGAAAAAGGAAGCACAGTTCCCTGGGCAAAATGAGTGTCACAAGCCCAAGAGAGCATTTACTTTTCTTTTTTTCTCTTTTAGTAACTACTTGATTCTTTGAATCATAACTTGCTTTGGTTATATGTTGAAAGCAATGAAGCATATTCCTCCCTCTGTCTCAATCATGTAGGTGTAAATATCCTTTTTTAGAGGGGCTTTCCTGAATTCTCCAACCTAAATTATTTCCAGCTTTCAGTTCTTTTGCAGAGTACTCTTTGCCTCACAATATATACCATATTTATAATTATATATTTGTACATATCATGTTTATAATTACATATTCATTTGTGCAAAAATGTGAGAGCTCTCTATTAGACTAAATTCCATGGCTCCAGACCTTTCATTGATTCTGTTTCTCTCCCTTCCTTCCTTCCTTTTCTTTCTTTCTTTTTTTCTCTTTTATTTATTTATTTATTTAATTTTTGCGGGCCTGGGGATGGAACCCAGGGGCATTCGACCTCCGAGCTACACCCCCTGCCCTATTTTTTATTCTTTATTTTGAGACAGGGTCTCACTAAGTTGCAGAGGGCCTCACTAAGTAGCTGAGGCTGTCGATGAACCATGATCCTCTGGTCTCAGCCTCCAGCATGCTGGGATTACAAGTGTGCACCACCACGCCTGGCTGATTCTGAACAATGCCTGGCCAACTTTAAGTTATCCATAACTCTTTGTCCCATGAATGAATCACTAAGTTTGTATTTATCAATCCACTTAGAATGTGAGAGTTAAAATGTTTCAGCCTCACAGTGGTTCTTTCTATACATCAGGATTTCCTGAAGAGTTTTTTGAAAATTCATGCTTTTTTCCCAGATCTAAATGAGGAGAGATGGAGAGATCAAGAATTATGTGCTGGCCGGGCGTGGTGGCGCACGCTTGTAATCCCAGCATTCGGGAGGCTGAGACCGGAGGATCGCAGTTTGCGGACAGCCTCAGCTACTTAGCAAAGCCCTTTGCAACACAGTGGAACCCTGTTTCAAAAATAAAAAGACTAAAAAACAGGGCTGGGGGTGTAACTCAGAGATACAATACCCCTGGGTTCCATACCCAGTACCACACACACACACACACACACAAAAAAGAATAATAATGTGCTAACCACTGGTTGAGTGGATAGAGAAAGGAACATACTAGTGGATGGATTTTATCCTGATCTTCTCTTCTGCTGGGTTTTCATAGGTTTTTGGACAAGCCGTTGCATGCTTGTGTTTGTTTTTGGTACTGAGAGTTGACCCAGAGGCATTCTACCCCTGAGCTATATCTAGTCCTTTTTATTTTTATTTTATTTTGATACAGGATCTTGCCAGATTGCCGAGAGTCTCACTGCATTGCTGAAGCTGGCTTTGAATGTGCGATCTTCCTGTCTCAGCCTCCCAAGAATGGGATGCCAGATGTGCACCACCATGCCCAGTTCTCTGCATATTTTGATGCCTCAATTTGATTGGTAAAATGGGATACCATTTGCCACCTACCTCTTCTACTCCCACATCACTCTGTGAAACTCTGCTTCAGCATTTTGAAACCTTAAGATGAGTGGTAGTACTGAAGTTCAAATCTTGGTTACTATTTCTAGCATGACAATTTTCCAACACAGGGCTGTGAACTTTGAATTTTGCCAAATGATTTTTCATATAATTTCACTACAGAGTTGTTTTTTTTTCTTTTCTTTCTTTCTTTCTTGAGTCTGCCCCTTTAACAGAAAATAGGACTGCTTGATTTGTTAACCACCCTTTCGTATTGACCTCTGGCTTTGTGGTGCAAAAGTTACACAAGAGGACCGTTAGACACGCAGGCTGGCTCACTCCTTCTCTTTGCACCCATGCCTCTCTGCAGCCAGGCAACCGTGCCCAGAACAGGGCAGCATGCTTGCCCGCCACCACGTTCAGGTCTCTGGGGCTCCTTCGCCTTGGACAGCACTGGGCTTAATCCAGCTGGGCTGTAGGCAGCACAGGAAGCGGAGGGCACGCGCTAATGTTCAAGTCACTGTGTGGCTTATGGTCACGGCCTCGCCCTACCTTCAAGCCTGCTCAAGCTGCAAAAGCAACAGGAAACGGCCAAGGGTATATATATATAGCCACATTGTGTTTATCCAAAGGTGCTGTTTTGCACAGATCATCATGAACTTTTTGCACCAGGAGGGGACCAGGCATATGCCTTTTCCTTGGGGCCTCAGGGACACTTGTAAAGCAAATCACTCCTGTTGGGAGAAAGAGGGACGTTGGGCCTTGTGGATTTCTTTATTTTCAAGGAGAACAGACTTGTGCACTTTCTTTTCCAAAGGATTTCTGGGCCCATTCAACAAAGCTGTGGAAAGGGGGAAATGGGAATGGAAAACTGCAGGATTGCCATGAGCTCCCAGGACAGCCCATTTGAGGAAATCGTTTGTTCTTCAGATTGAGTTTCCCCTCAAAATGCACTAATTAGGCTTTCTTCCCCCTATTACCTTCCCCCAGAAAATTACTAAGTACAATGTCCCCCAAGAGGCAGAGGCAACCAGAAAGCCATGGGTGTCAGGACCTGCAGGGACCAACACCCTAGACCCACTCTCAAAGAGAGTGATCTCAAAGAGAGCCATAGAGAAGAAAGGAAATGCCTGCATCATCCAACTTAAGCTCACGCTGAGCACACAGCTCTCCTTCGTTGCTCTGGAAGGGGTTTTGTGGGCATACCAGCATTTACCAGCTCCTTGAATCAAATGCATGCATGTTCCTGGTGCTGAGCCAGGCTTTCACAGTGATGCTTTGCTCCTTACCCAGCCCCTCTTCCTATTGAATAAGCATGGACATGAGTCTTTTGAACACAGAGCTATGAACATACAGGCTTCACAAAGGCAGACGTGTATGGTTTGGTCTACACATGCATGCTGGGTGGCCTGTGGCAACCTCTTTGAGAAAGTTTTCGTCTGTAAAATGAGCACAGTGGGGTTGGGAGGATCAAGTGGGAGAACATGAGAATACTGAGTAGAACTGGGAGCGCATAACCCAGGTAACAAATGTCCAATACATGGCAGTCGAGGTAGTAATAATATGAAATCAGAGAGCAACTTTAGTGCAGAAAGAATCCTGTGATGCATACATCCTGACTTCAAGATTTTCGACTTTTCTACGTCCCCAAACTTCTGGTGCTCACTTGGTTGGCTGGCTCATTCAACACAGATCGACTATATCCTGTGATTAGAAATGCTCTCCAATGTGGTACCACTTAATAAATAAGGTGGGGGGCTAAATTCTTAGGTCTTCCTATTCTGAAAAGACATTAAAGTTATAGAATGCAGTTTGAAAACAGTAGGCATGACTTTAACAGGAACATTCTGGGAACAAGTTTAGAAGTTTTTCCATCTTCCCAGTCTTCCAGCTAATGACTGGGACACGGTTCTCCAGATGGATTCCCAAGCACCCAGTTAAAAAGGAGAGGAGAATATTTCTGGTTTCTGTTCTTAAAAAAAAAAAAAAAAAGGTGGCAGGCAAACCCTATTGGATGTGCCTTGTATCTGCCACGAGGAGGGCAAAGGAATTGTAAAAGGGGACCCAGGTTATCCTGAGCCTGGCCTGGATTCTGGAAGCTTTCCAATGGACTGGTGTAGTTCAGAGGAAACCCCATGTACAGCGCAGACTTCAACCCCAATCCTCCCCCTGCCTCCTTGTACTTGTCCTGAGTCCTCAAACCATTGTTCTGTCTCGTTACTAAAAGCTGAGCTCACAGTGGCACGAGGGCCCGCGGCTGCGTGTGCCTGAGATTAAGATTTTTATCTGGTCTCTGACAACTTGCAGAGGAAATCCTGCTCCAAAGCTCAGAGCCCAGAAAGAAGAGTTGCCAGCAGTTCTTCCTTCCCACCTGTGAGATAAATCCGGACACCTGAAACGCACACATGGGCTCATTGTTTATAAATATAAAAAGCTCACTTCCTGCCCTTGTTGATCAATCCCTCCGCTACCTTCTTCCTTTAGACCACGGAGCACAACAAAGTCTCTTGGCGAAGTGGGGCTGGGAGTGCTGGGGTTGGCTTAAAATGCCTGGTGTCTAACAGAGGTGCCCAGCAGAAAATGCCCCCAGAGAGGAAACTGGAATTACTGCCCAGGCGTTAGGACTCACAGGGGAGCATTCAGGCCCTCCACCAACCAGGACAGGCAGAGCAGCTGCGCCCTCGCTGTGTAGACCCAAAGTGGTCCTCAGCTCATTGAGTGAAAGAAAGAAAACAAGGCTGAAGGATGTGTTCTCTGGTGGTTGGAGTAGGCTGTGGAAAACTGCAGGCTCCTCTCCTTTCCCTTACCCCACCGCCTAGCTGGAGAGTCCTTGAAGGCCATCGGGTGCAGATGGCTCATCGTGTCCCTCGGCCTGCCGTAGGACACAGAGTCACCTGATATTCAGGTGAAGGTGGTGACGTCCAGTACAGTAAACAGAGGGTAGAAACAAACTATTTCGTGAGCCCGAAGTAAATCAATCCCAGCGCTGACCTTGCTGGGGCGTTTGCTCGGACTCTTCCCTTCCTTTGACTTTTCACTGTATTTAATGCTAAACCAGAGAAGATCTGACTTATTAGCTGGCCAGTAACAATGCCGAGTGGGAATGGGGGATGTCTGAGAAAGAGAAAACACAGAACTTGCTCGAAGGAGCTTCTCATAATGTCCACAGCGATTAGAGAAGAACTGATGTGAGAAAAATTGTCAGTGTGTCAACACAGGAGCGCCACCCAGCAGCAAAGAGAGATATATCTGTAGATGTGATGCAGCAGAGAGGGTCGCTCTTGGCCCATAGCCTCGCTTGAAATGCAAGAGGAAACATGGCCCCTTGTGAAGATCTTTTTGGCTTTAGCATTCCAGGAGTCCATGACAATACCTGCTAGATAATTCACTAAGAATAAAGCCAGCTAGGCATAGCGGTACTCACTTCTAATCCCTGTACTTGGAAAGCAGAGATAGGAGGATCACAGGTTCAAGACTGGCCTCAGCAACTTAGTGAGGCCCTTTGCAACTTAGCAAGACCCTGCTTCCAAATGAAAAATAAAATAAGGCTGGGACTGAGCACTGTGGTGCACGCTTGTAATCCCAGCATCTGGGAGGCTGAGACAGGAGGATTGTGGGTTGCGGACAGTCTCAGCTACTTAGTGAGGCCCTTTACAATTCAGTGGGACCTTGTTTCAAAAGAAAGAATAAAAAATAGAGCCGGGTGTGGTGGCGCACACTTGTAATCCCAGCATTCAGGAGGCTGAGACCAGAGGATCGCTGTTCGCAGACAGCCTCAGCTACTTAGTGAAGCCCTCCGCAACTTAGTGAGACCCTGTTTCAATATAAAGAATAAAAATAATAGGGCAGGAGGTGTAGCTAGGAGGTCAAAGGCCTCTGGGTTCCATCCCCAGACCTGCAAAAAAAAAAAAAAAAAAAAAAAAAAAGAATAAAAAGTAGGGCTAAGGGTGTAACTCAGAGGTAGAAGAATGCCCCTGGGTTCCATCCCCAGAACCACACAAACAAAAAAAAAAAAAAATTAAATTAGATTAGATTAAACATGGCTGTGGGTGTGACTTGGAGGGAGAATGCACCTGAGTTCAATCCTCAGTACTCAAAACAAGAGCAAAAACAAAAGGATAAAAGCTCTGGGAAGGGAAATTAGAAGTGCCCCCTGTGCCCAGCTGCTCCACTCTCAGGCTGAGTGGCGGGAGCAACCAGCATTAGTGGCCTGGGATGAGGGTGCACTGTAGACCCCATCGCATTTAACATGCCTTCTGATTCCTCTTTTTTTTTTTTAATTTATTTTGCAGTACTGGGATGGAACCCAGAGGCATTCTACCTCCAAGTTACACCCCCAACCCTATATTTTATTATTATTATTATTATTATTATTATTATTATTATTTTGGTGGTACTGGGGGTGGAACTCAGAGGCTTTCTACCTCCGGACTATACTCCCAGACCATTTTATATTTTATTTGGAAACAGGGTCTCACTAAATTGCTGAGAGCCTCACTCAGTAGCTGAGGCTGGCTTCGAACCCGTGCAATCCTCCTGTCTCGGCCTCCCAAGTGCGGGGATTACAAGTGTGCGCCACAACGCCTGGCTTATTATTTATTTTGAAACAGGGTCTCACTGAGTTGCAGAGGGCCTCACTAAGTAACTGAGGCTGGCCTTGAACCATGATCCTCCAGTCTCAGCCTCCCAGATGCTGGGATTACAAGCGTGGGCTACCACGCCTGGCTCCTGATTTCTTTTATAACAGAGCTACTCTGCCAAAGGCCTGCCAGAGAGGGCTTTATTTTGTTTTGGTCGTGTTTTGTTCCAGCTTGCGAAGAAAATGAACTTGCAAGTCACTGTGGAACTGGCCCGAAAGGAAGTGGGTCCCAGGAGGGAAGCTTTACTTCTGCCCAATGTAGGACCCGGAGAAGATAGCAGGAATGCCTGATCATCCCTCCCCATCAACTGAGCGCTTCTCTATTGAAACAAGCAAGGGTAAAGCCAGACCAGCATGGAGAACAGGTGCCCCTTCTGCTCTAAGATGAGCTGCAGCCAGCCCGTGGGATGGGGTCTCTGGATGTGGGGCATGCTTGTGCCACCTTGCATAGGTTCCTGAGAGTGGATACGGTGTGCCTCTTCCAAACTCCACCTCCAGAGACATTACATTGGTAGCATGAAATCGCCAGCAGTGGCACTATTTACAACTTGTTAAGAGGTGACCATTCTACAAACCTAGAGAGCAGGTTGTTAAACATTTATCAGCATGTGCTACTAGAGGTACTTGCTTTTCATTAAACAGGACTCAAATCCAGGTATAAAAGGCTCAGGCTGTAGCAGGTCAGGGTCAGGAGCAGATTTACCAGCCCTGATGTTCGCCACACTTTAGACTCAGCACGTAGGCTGCATCCAGACCTTGGTTAACTTTGTCACATAGAAAGATGGAGACCCCACCTGACTTGCTGACCTCAGCCTGCAGACACCCCAGCTCCTAACACTCTTCTTTCTGAGGACCTGAAGCCATTTGCCACGACTGCGTTTCAAATCCATGAGCAATAAAAGATGCAATACCAGCCACCATGGATTTGGGAGCTACTATTCACCAGGCACGGAACTAAGTACTTTGTGCAAGTTATCTCATCTAATTTCATTCTCGCCATAGCCTTTGGAAAGAATTTCCTCATTTTAGAGTTCAGGAAGGTGAGGCACGGGAGGTTCCGAACTCAGATCTGTCAGACCACAAAGTATGCTCTTTCCAAAACTCAAGCTCTTTCCTCTACATAATCTGCCTATTGTTGATATTGAATATGATTCTTCTTCCTTCAAGAAGTGTCTCGGTGATGTTAACTCTGGCCAGAACCTTAAAGCGCCTGCTCAGCTCCCAGAGTCACCTTGCAATCAGCATCACCCTTCCCAAAGACAAACCACCTCCCCCACCACGCTCACTTCCTCTTCCCCTCTTCTGCGCCAGCGCCAGCGCCAGCGCGGTCCCTCCCCTCCTCAACCTCTACTCAGAACTTACTTCCTCTTCAAAGCTCCCTCTCCTTAACCCCACCCAGTGTGAGCACTTCACCAACTTCTCCCCAGATACTTACATTCTAGCGAGCGTACTCCAGATTTCTTTGGTTTTGTTTTGACCAGTGGAGTTCATTTGGGTTTTGTCATTACTCATCCCAAGAAACATAGCTCCTAGTGGCCTCTGAGAGGCAGCTTTCCTTGGTCTATGCCAGTGGGCCCACCAGAGGCCTGCCTTCCCTACCCAGGACAGGCAAGGACAGTCTCCCAACTAGCTGGCCAAACAAGTATCCACTTTGTTTTCCCCAAAGATGCCACTGGTGAGGAGCAGTAGGCAGGAGGACAAGAGAAATAGCCCAGCCAGCTAGAATGCCCAGGGACTCTCCTTCTTGCTTTCCCATCCCATGAAACTTCGGAGGTCTTCCCTTGTCCAGCCGGGGGCAAGACCAGGAAGGACCCAATTGTCTTCAAGAGATAATTGTCTTCCCCTTTCCCACCTCACCCTCTCCTCCCCACTCCCCAGAGATGTCTTCTCCCCACTCCCCAGAGATGGAGCTGAAGGTTGAAACTGGCAGTGGAGTGTGGGATGGGCCAAGTTTAGGAGGCATCTTTCTGTTGAATCGGGGGTGTTCTGGAAGGTGTAAAAACACAAGGGAGCACCAGTGGGTGTTGGCGGGGGGAGCGGGGAGAAGATAGCCAACAAGAGTGGAGCAATGGTCACCTAGAAGCCCGGCCTCGAGGCCACCAGTGGACCTAGTGGAGAGCCTTAGTGGATTTAGTTGGTTTTGTAGAAGAAGATAGCAGGAACGTCACAGTCGCAGCTGGTCTGCTTTACACTGGGGATGATGCCTGTTTGGGAACCCTTCCTGAGAAGGCCTCTCCCAGCCAGGTGGGCCTCCTCCTCCTCCAGCCTCCTCTCCCACCTCATCCTTGTCCCCTGATCTCAGTGCCCAGGACATACGACCATTCCTCTCCACTCTAGAGCCTCAGCTGTGATCTCTCCCTGCCCCTGAACGTTAACAGGCTTTCCTACCTCGCAGACTGCCACTTTTAGACTGGTACAGGTTTTCACAAGACGGGGGTTTTGTGGTTTGGGGTTTTTTTTCCCTTTGTAAGTTTGCAGCTGCTAGTTTTGAAACCACCAGTCCTGAGGCAACGAGAGAGAGAGAGAGAGAGAGAGAGAGAGAGAGAGAGAGAGAGAGAGGGAGGGAGGGAGGGAGGGAGGGAGGGAGGGAGGGAGGGAGGGAGAGAGAGAGAGAGAGAGAGAGAGAGAGAGAGAGAGAGAGAAGAGAGAGAAGAGAGAGAAGAGAGAGAGGAGAAGTAGGACAAGATATATTTCTGACCATTATTTATTACATCCCAAAGGTGTCTGTGACTGCCGCCGTCTTGCTGTGGCTCTGAGCCAGGCTTCAGTTGGGGAAAGGCTCCTAGACACATTTAAAGGTCTGTGGGCATTAGCATCAAAGTGCCTTTGCTGAGGGACCTTCACACACCTCTTCCCAGGGATGCCTGAAGGCAGCAGGTGAGTCTCAAAGGGCCAAGGCTTTTGGTTGTGATCTGATGTGGCCCTCAGCTTCCTACATCCTGCCTGAATGTTTGCATGTGCAGATATAATGGACATGTGTGTGTTAGGGACAAGGGAAGGTGGAGGAGGAGCCAGGCACAGGCGCACCCCAGTTAAGTGTGTTATACAGGGATCCTGTTCAAGCCCATCCAGTGGGTCATTGTACAGATTCAACCATAAGTATTTAGCTAAACATGAACTTGAGGCAAGAGGAGAAGCCAGAAAGAAGAACGCAGAAAAAAAAAGCAATTAGCATTCAAGTCTCCCTTTCTGTGGCAGCTAATTATAGTTTCTATCTGAACTGAGAACTGTGGTCCAAGTCATATCCTGGCAGAGCACGGAGGGCCTCAGTAGGCCAAGCTGGAAAAGCTCCTTGGGCGGCACTGGTGTGCCATCTACTTGGCAGTGCTCTGACCTGAACTCCAGAGTTCTCTGTGCCTAAAAAGAGCGCTTCAGCTGGAGGGAGGTAGGATGAAACATGGTGATATAACAAAGGAAAGGAGAAATGGGCCTCCGGGTCAAGCCTACCTTGACCAGAGAGAGCAGAGATAAATCTGGGCTGCTAGGAATCTCTGTCTCCATCAACCTTCGTTCCTGCCTCCTCTAGAACCACAAACGCATTCCCACCAGATCTCCAAATGATCTGTGCCCACGTTTCTCCCTACTCACTCCTCCCACATTTACTGGGGTCCCCTGAGAGCCTCTGGGTGAGGTGGTTTTTTTTGGTTCACTTTTTTTTTTTGCATAACCCATAAAACTTCTCAACACAGTGAATGCTTTGCATATTGTAGGTGATCTATTAAGTGCTTATCTAACTGAATTGAGTAGGCTGTTGGCTGCCATACTCTCTACAAAAACATGCACATTTCCCCATTATCAACAGAAAATCCAAATGCTCTATAGCCCAGTATTAAAGGAGTCAGGCTACCTAACCTGTTTTCCTGTCTCTGCTTGATGCCATATTTTTGTCACTGCTACTTGCCTGACATGCTCTTCTCTGTGTTCAAGCTTCTATCCTTGCTGGTCTCTCTCCCTAGAGAATATTCTCTGATAAACACTGGGTCATTTAGAAAATAAATTCTAGTGTTACCTGTGGGAGTCCATCCCTAACTCCTCTGGCCCTTCCCAGTGGTGTCAGTCTTTCCTTCAGCTGGCCTCTTGGGATCCTTCCCATATACTAATTATGAAAGCACTGGCTGTGTTTGGCTTTAGTGCTCATTTATACCTATGAGACCTTTGCAGAATCACGAATCATTCAAAGTAGAGTCCATGTCTCATGCACAATTGCATTATTAATATTGCCCACTGCCTAGAAATAGTAGGTGCTCAGTAAATGTTTGAGGGTGAAATTTAATGAAAGAGCACAAACGGGTCCCATTGATCTATTCTTAGAATTTCAAGCAGGGGAGTCCTATACCTCCTTCTTCTCTCTCCCACACATGGCCACCTCCTGGAGCTTCACACACATATGGAGCCAGGAATGCATTTCTTTTATTTTCATTTCTTTAATCTCTCCATCCCTATGCAATCGTTCCATAAGATTATCTAAGCAACTTCTGCCTACTGTGCTCCTGGGCTCCCAGTGTTTGCAAAGTCATTGACTCATGCATGACCTGCGGATGGAGGCACTGTGAAAGTGAGCCTTCCTGGGTCACGGTGCACGTTCCCCGAGAGCCCTCTCACCTGAGTCCCAGCCCATGGGGATGCTCTTTTTCTTCTGAATTTCTTCAGCTGATCCCACTCACATGGCTCAGGCCCTGCCTACTCCTGTCCTTCATTGCTCAACTGTTGTTTTTGACTTGTATATAGTTGCCATGGTGGTAGGACTAAATGCTAATGTCCCCTCCCCCAATTTCACATTAAATCCTAAACCCCAGTGTGATATATTAGGAGGTGGGGACTTTGGGGTGGGGGGGGAGGTTGGTCACAGGGTTGGGGGGAAATCCTCCTGACTTTATTAAAGAGATCTCAGAGAGCTAGTTCACCCTCTTTCCACCAGTGAAGATGCTGACAGAAGTTGGTGGTCTGCAACGCTGTAGAGAGCCTTGCCCAGAATCTGACCACATTGGAGTCCTGATCTTGGGCACCCAGTCTCCAGGACCAAGAGGAATATAATTTTTTTGTTTATAAGCCACCAAGCCTATGGCACTTTGTTATAGCAGCCTGAACTGACAAAGACATGCATATTTTTTCTCCCTGATTCCTTGGAGATTACCTTACTCCATAGTTCCCAGGCTTTGATGTGGGGTCAGAATGCAAAATCAGTGACTGCATTAGCTATTCCTACCTTGCCGTTAGGCATGCTGACATTCATCCCTCAGTCCCCAACATCGCGTTTTTCCAGGGACCTGTACCGCAGCTGACTAGTTCCTGCTCTGGCAATACCAATATCACTTCTCAGGGACTGTAATTCTTGTTATGAAATAAATCTCTGATAATTTACACATTTTTTACCATATGGTTGCACCTTGCTGTGAAAGCTATACAAATCTACGGGCTCAAATATTGTTAAAAATGGTAAAGTTCTCCCTGGAAGACAGTTACCTTCCCTGGAGCTTGAGGGAGCACCTCTCTGCAGGGTTTTCTGGCACCTGGGTGGCAGACAGAGGTGTGGATGGCCACTATGAGGACCAGCTCTAGCTAAGGAAGCCAAGTGGTGATTTGGGTGTCCACGGTTACCGGGCTGCTCTGCTTCCCACTTGAGCATCCTCTTCTGCCCTCCTCCCTTTCCTGCACCAGGCCTCCCTGAGAAGCATCCTTTGACCTGGGTTCAACTTCTCTCCTTCCCCCTCCCACACCCTGCCCGAAGTGGCCAGGTTTCCTATATCCCGGGGACTTTGCTGGGCTAATCTCATACAGTAACGGTCATAACATCAGAGGTCAAATATATAGACAAGTTGTGTCGGGGGTAACTCTTGTGTTTTTGACATGAACCTATGGATGTTCTAAGGAGTGGTGAGCTCATGACAAGCATATTGGGAAGATGGGGCCTGGTGAGGGAGAGTTTGGGGAATAGATCTCAGAACATCCTACCATACTTCCTGAAATGCCTACATCTCATGTCAGCTGTGGGCAAGAGAATGGTTTCCTCTCCCCGTCCCCACTGAAGACAGTGAGGTGACTTCTAACTGCAGAGCCTCTCAGTGGCTTTGAAAGCAACTTTAGGGCCCTTCTCCTTAGGCAAGAAAGAGAGTGAAGTGGGTCCCCCGATTGATTCCTAGATTGATTCATCTGGCTTGGAACTCAGAGTTTGGAAAATCATTCAATTTTTTTTTTAATTCCCAAACCCAACCTTCCAGAAAGCCTGGAACTGGCGAGTTTCAGATTCATTTGCGTCAACATGTTGTTTGGTTAATGTAGCTGAGTATCTAAGCCCATTTTCTTAGAAACAGGAAATCCCAGTGTGCCAAAAGTAAACAGATCCCAGCCCCCAAAAGTTTGAGTTCATTTAGGAACTCCCTGACCACAAGGGGCTGTGGGGCCATGTGCTTGAGCCTGGCATGCTTGTCAGCCCATAATTGATCTTGTTAGGAAGAGATGGTGTCTCCACAGTTCAGAGGCTGCACCGTGAGCCTGAGCCATGCCGGAGGCTCAGTATTTCAGGCATAGAGCAAAGAATACCCAGGGTCTTTTAAACTTGGTGGGCATATTCCCTATGATCCCCATCAAAAACTTTAATTCTAGTTTTTTTTTTTCCCTTTTTATTCTCTATATCTTTCACGAGAGCAGCAATCTCTCATGATGTCTTATCATCTGTTGTGTGTGCGCATATGTGTGCATTACTAGAAATTAAACCCAGGGACATTCTGCCTCTAACCTACACCCAAAGCCTTTTAAAATTTTAATTAATTATTAATTATGTATGTATGTACATATTCCATACTAGGTATGGAACCCAAGAGCTTTCTACTTCTGAGCTACACTATTTTATTCTTTTATTTTTGAAATAGGGCTTTACTAAGTTGTGGAAAGCCTCACTAAGTTGTTGAGGCTGGCTGTGAACCTGTCTCAGCCTCCCAAGTCCTGGAATTACAAGCATGTGGCACCAGCCCTTGCTTAATTTTTTATTTGGAAGCAGGGTCTCACTAGGTTACTACACACTGGCCCCAAATCTGTAATCCTCCTGCGTCCGCCCCCCAAGTGCCACTCCATCAGGCTCCTCTTATCGTTTCTTCTATCCCCATATTATAGGGCAGGGCCTAGTATAGGAGGCACTAATTACAAGTTCAAGATAGTGAATGAATGAATGAAGGATTGGATAAATGGCAGGGTTAGAGTCAAGGCCACAGAAGAAGAAAGCAAGAATGAAGGGGTTGGCTGTTGAAGCTTCTGAGACGCATCCTGCTGGGGTGAGGCTGGCATGCTTGCTAGTCTAGGAGCTCACAGACCATTCTCCCTCACAAGCTTGTCAGCTTCCGGTTGGCAAGGAGATGGATACTGCAGACCCTGCTGCTAGGAGATTCCAGCCTCTTTCAGTGGCAAGCTGAGTGAGCTCAGGGTAGTTGGTGCTAAGGAAGAAAAAAACGCTGCCTGTGCAGAACTGGGCTGGGTGGAGGGGGAAGGGCTAGGGGTGGCCAGAGGGGCTTGTGCTACAGAGGTCCAGCTCTCTTCCCAGACAAAGAGCCCTCAGAAAGCTACCTTCCGAACTCTGCCACACACAGAGAAGACCGAGAGGGTCTGGCCTTTCTGACAAGGAGCCCAGGAAAGAGAGTGGTGGATGGCTCCTGGGAGCTGCAGGAGCTGCTGAGCAGGGAGTGCAGAAATGACAGCAGAAGAGGAGAGGTGACTCCCCTGCTATCAGGAGCCCCTTTCCACATATGTAAAAATCAAATGGCCTAGGCAATAGAGGTTCCCTGATAGCGAGCGATTCTGAGTTGCGAGTGTCTTTGTGCCACGTGATTAGGTCCTGGGCTCGGCTGCAGTCTGCTCTCAGATGGCCTTCCATCTGGGCTGCATTAAGAGGCACAAGGAGGTGAACGCAGGCCTGGCCCTGCCTCCCCCAGGGCTTCTGGTTTTATGACTCAAGGGGGTCTTTGTGACTTTTCTACCATCGCCCCTTCAGCATTTCATGTGGGCTTATTTCTAATGCCTATACTGAATATTTCACTAAAACTGAAATAAAGAAATCTAGCTCCTTACAAAATGCCATCCCAGGTCCAGAAATTGAGGGTGACCAAGAAAACACATACAATTCAAAAATTGTATTGACATATCCACATGGAGATATGTCTCAGCGGTAGAACCTTTGCCTACCATGAGCAAGGCCCTGGGTTCATTCCCCGGCAACACATGACCAAAAAACAAACAAACAACCCAGAACTTTACTTATTCATTTAATGGCTTACTGCATGCCCACTAGAAGTAGTGATGATGTAGGAGCCGGGAGTGGTGGTACCTGCCTGTGATTCCTGTACTTGGGAGGCTGAGACAGGAGAATCACAGGTTCAAGGACAGCCTCAACAACTAGCAAGAATCTCAGCAACCTAGCATGACCTTTTTTCAAAACAAAAAAATAAAAAGACTTCAAGTGTGGCTTTGCAGTAGAACACCCCTGGATTCAGTTTCTAGTACCATAAAAAAAGGAATGAAACTGTCTATAACTTAATATTAAGAGAATAAAAAGACATTACAAAACAATATCATTCTGGTTAAATTAACATAAGACATATACATATGTCTATATATTTGCATTAAAAAGACTAGAAGGGAATACCCCAACATATTAATAGGTTATTTTCTGGGTCACAAGACCATGGAAACTTTTGCATTTTTCTTTTGTTGTTTTCTTTGTTTCTCAAATTGTGGGCAAAATTTTACACAAGCACGAAGTACTGTTTTGGGAATCATTATTTAAAAAAAACTTTAAAAAGTAAACAATGCATTTAGTGAGTAATAGAAAAGTCAGCCCAAAACAGAGAAGAGTCAGCGGCGTAGGCTGGGCAAGCTCGCAGCACCCGGGGCTGGGATCTCCATGGACCTGGCCTTCCCCACCCTGGCCTCTGCCTTTTTTGATCCATTGGAGCACCTGGCTTTCCAGTACACCTGCCTGCCAGCATCACTCGCTAGAAACCAGAGGCAACAGGATGGCCTTACACAGCTCTCAAAGTGTACTGTAAGTCTTCCTCCTCACTGGAGACCACAGAGATGCCTCCCAACTCCAAGCTCACCCTTTATGAACCCAGAGGCCTCACTGTCTGCGCACAGCACCATTGACAGCCACTCGCAAATGCTGGCTCTATCAAAATTGGCTGCCTGAGACTCCCAGGAGATCTTATTCAAGCTAACACATAAATTGTGTGTCTAATACACACACACACACACACACACACACATATAATCTCATATACTCACAGTTATATGTGTATGTGTATTCTACATATGTACATTTACATATATGTAGATACAAGAAAAGGGGAGAGAGAAATACACACACACACACACACACACACACACATCTTGTCCTTAGAATATCATGAACTAATATATTTTCTTTGTGTAACTGATAAAGAAACTGAGACTCTGAGATGTTAAGTTCTGTGGCCAGACTAGAATTTGAATACAGCCCTGCCTATCTCTAGGCCTGGACTCTTCACCAAAGTGCCCCTCTCCATCCCCCCTTGCAGTCCAGGCCAACCACTGTGGCTGTCATGAGTTCTAAAACTCCGTAATTACTGGGTTCAACTTGGCTTCCAGAATAACCATGACAGAATTTGTGGAAATGTTCACAATGCTCTCTACTTCCAGGTTCTGCGACCAGAAACGGAAGTTTCAAAATACTGAAAGTTCGTTTATGTTGAACATACTGCTTAGGCTAAAAGCAGGAAGTCCAAGAAAGCCTGATCTCATGAGATTTTTTCAGCCCAATTTGGATCCACATCTGCACTTCTGGATTTTCCACTGAGTCGAACCTCAGCTGTTCTGCTGGTCTCACTGAGTCTCCGCTTCTGAGGCACAAGGAACAGAAAAATAATACAGTCCATGGCTATTCATTGAGGTCCAGCCAATGACTGGCCACTTGTACGGTCATGGGCTGAGAAATGCAATAGGAAGGAAACATTGAAATCTGAAAAATATGGTGGTTTTATTTTTTTAAGGTTAAAAATTTCCCTACCCCCAAATAAACAAAAACTCTAAACAATAAGTCATCCAAATAATGGCCTCTGTCTTGTCCCCAGGTGCAGGAAACCCCAGGAAGGGAATCTTGCCGCCTACTCCTTCCCGCCACAGATCTCCCCATTGGTTAGTGTCCCGGCAGCACAGGGGAAGGAGAACTTTGGAGAGAAGGACTCTCATGCTGTCGATGGAGAAACTGAGCCTAAGAGAAGCTGCAGGAGTTGCTCAGCTCACACCTCTGTGGACAGCAGGGGCTAAGATGAGAACACAAACCCATGGCATCAGGGGCTCTCTCCCCAGTCATCATAGCTGCCCTGCCTTACCCTCTCATTTTCATTCACAGGAATTAATCAAGGTGAGAGTTTTTAATGACAAAGTATAACATTGTTAGCTATTCCATTTCTGCATGTTTCAGGTGTGCCTGGTGCTATCTTTAACTTGGACCCCCGTCCATTGCATTCCTAGAGTTGACTAGGGATGCCTATATCTCTGAGGCCCCAGCTCGCTCAGGATGCGCAGGGCATCACTGCAAAATGTTTCCTTCAGTTTCTTCCTCTGCCTTGGATTCAATGCAAAACTTTTACCCATAGAATTCAACCAGGCCATCTCTTAGAGGTTCCTAAGACCTCTACCAGGATCCCTAGCCCCATCTTAGAAGAACAGCTAGAAGGCTTTTGGATAAACAGAGCATGGGGCCTATTGTGGGTCAACCTCCTATACTCAAAAGATCTCATTCTTTTGAAGCACAACTTTGAATCGGCCACACCCAACTGAAACCATCCAGGAGAGGTATGAGCCACACCCTAGGGCCTTCCCTTCTAGGTCTGAGGAGCTCAGACACATGTGGGCTACTCTCACCTGGCCATCCTGTTCAGACAGAGTGCAGAGGTGGTTTGGCATGACATATCAGGTTTAGCAGCTGTGCAACCCTGAGTTGATCATTGAACTTTCTCGGCCTCAATTTCCTCATCAGAATATGGTAAGTGCAATATATACCTTGTGTGCTAGCAAAAGAGCTGAAGAGGATGCTTATAAACTGCCCAGAGCGTTTATGCTGCTCTCTCCTGTACCCCTGCTCTGCCCACTGGGGTAAGCCTTGGGGATCTAAATGCTCTGGAAGCTCCATCTCTGAGCTCCAGAAAAACTTCCAGAACCTGAAAGAACAATCCCTCAAATTTCCAAGTACACACCTTTTTCTTTTGGTGCAATTTCTTGCACTTTGAAATTATTATTATTTGTGGTACTGGGGATGAAACCCAGGGGCATTCTACCTCCGAACTACACGCCCAGCCCTATATTTTATTCTTTATTTTGAAACAGGGTCTCACTGAGTTGCAGAGGGCCTCACTAAGTAGCTGAGGCTGGTCGCGAACCGCGATCCTCCTGTCTCAGCCTCCCAAATGCTGGGATTACAAGTGTGCGCCACTGCACCAGCCGGACTTTGAAATTATTAAACAAGCGCCACTCACAGCATCACTGTCCTGATCTGGTTTCCCCCTTGAGCCCTCCTGAGACTCTTCCCTGTCACAGGACCGGAGATGCTTCCTTAGCCACATCACAGGTGAGCATTCCTTGCTGGGTACTCTGGTTTAGGGCGCACTTGGAGCAGAGGTGAAGAGAGTAATCGCCCCCACACTCCAGGCTGAAGTGGTAGGAAGCGGACCTTTCATGTGGCAGACCGGGCATTTCTGCGGAGCAGTTTGTTCCCCGGAAGCCAAGCCAATGGGCAGAGGTGGAAGCTCTGCTGCTGTTTCCTCCCCACCTTGGAAAATTACACAGAGCGCCTCATCGCTCCGCCAGCTGGCTGCCTGCTGAAGCTGTCCTGCCTCCTCCGTGCGCCTGTGCCCACAGTGGGCGCCTTCCCGGTCCCCTTGCTCCTCCCTGCCCGGGATATAGTACGGGATCGTAAACAAGTCATTAGATTCAAGATCCTGCCCATTTTAGACTCTTTGTCTGTTTTCTCCAGAGTAAACTCGTGGTCACACCCACCCAAACCCAGGAAACCCAGAAGGAATGCAGGGCCCTGTGGCCAGGCTAACCACAGCTGACCCCGTGATGCCCAGGGCTGGGCGCACTCCTGGACTGGGAGTGCAGAGTCAGAAGCCCAGAGCACACCCTTTGTCAGGTGGTGGGTTCAATTCCCTCTTGCAGCTTTTATTTTGAGGAATGTAAAAAATATACTTCCTTTGAAGTGGGGCAAGGACCCCTCCCTCCAAAATCAACTTCTCTCTCTCTCTCTCTCTCTCTCTCTCTCTCTCTCTCTCTCTCTCTCTCTCTCTCTCTCTTCCTCTCCCTATCTCTCCCTCTTTTTCCCCTGCTTCCTGCATAGGCAGGCTTCTAGAAAACAGAGGTGGAGAAAATGAAAGTCAATGCCAAATACTAACCAGACAGAATAACTGCTTTCCCCCACCGCCCCCACCCCCAGCTCTGGCATTACGGCTGGGGAAGTGGGCCCCTCTCCTGCTGTTGAAGATCTGTTTATTTTGCACTCCATAAAGGGAAACCAGGCCCTTTTCTGACATTTTGGCTTAGAGGGGGTGGGGAGAGAAGGAGGTCCCAAATTTAAACTCAAAACCAGATCAACTTCTCTAAATCTGCGAGGCTTTTGCTATGATTTCTAATGAGCCGCATTTGTACGGAGCAGGCTTTTACACACCCCATGGATGGGCCTCCAGGTCTCACAGTCTGGCTCCTGACCCTTCCGAATGTCAGAACTGTGATGACCCTCCTTGATTTTCAGTCACACATATGCTCCCAGATGAAGCTAGGACAGACATACTCCCAAGCAGCCTGGTGGCTCTCCATGATGCCACAGTGGCCCCAGCCAGCCCTGCTTCTCCTCTCCACAGCAGAAAAATCTATGCCTCTGTGCCAAGCCTTCCTCTCCTAAGTGGAGGTGGCTTCCTTTAAACAATAAAACAGAGAGTTTCCTTTGTCCTGGAGCTGTGCCACTTGTCATCTATGTTATCCTTATCAGCGGACCACAGTGCAGCGAGGGGCTCAGGACGCATGGGTATCACTGCAAAATGTTTGCTTCACTTTTTTCCTCTGCCTTGAATTCAAAGCATGACCTTTACTTGTGGAATTCAACCAGGTCATCTCTCAGAGTCCCCAGTGGGGAAATAAAAGTGGCACAGGCAAAGCCTATTGTTCCATTGCAAAGGTAGGGATGGTGTGTTCTCTCCATGCCTTGTAACAAAATGAGGTGGGATGGGGGATGGGAGAGACAATTAAAAAAAGCCTTAAAAATCGTTTAAGATCTTGTTAATAAAACCTAGCCCAGTTCCTGGAAACCCCATGGCGCTCACGTGGCCAGATTTCACCAAATGTCATTCTTTCTCCCTCCGACTTCAGACCCTCACAGTGGCTTTTGCCACTTTTGATGCAATTCATTTTCTAATTGGATGGGTTTAAAAATGGATGTCTCCCTCCTTTAAGCAACGGGAGAGCAATACAGTTAGGAAAAGGGGTGGAGGCGTGTGGAAACGCCAGAAGGCCAAAGGAATTGCAAAAATAAACTTCTGCTAATGTTAAAACTCTCTTGCATTCCGGAGCAGGAGTAATTAATTGTATACATTGAGTCGCTTAGCAACTTCAAGCTCTTATTCTGAGAAGCTCAAACTATTTCACATATGTTGTGAGTAAAGTGATTGGGATCAGATAGACCCTAGGAGCTGCAAACCTTTTGGCAAGCCACTGGAGTTTCGTATGCCTCTGTTCCTCTCGTTGGGAATGTGGGTATAATGATAACCCTCCGCGTGGCCGCAATAGGAATGAACTGCTAAGATGCCTCAGTGTCCCACACCATGCCGGGCTCCTCAGTGACTGTCCCGCAAGCACCCCTTCTTCCCCTCATCGCTCCTAGCATTTCTCATCCCTCCTCTCACCTTTTTTTTAAGGTAATAATAAAACTAGGCACGGTGGCACCTGCCTGTAATCCCAGTACTTGGGAGGCTGAGACAGGAGTATCACAAGTTCAATGTCAGCTTTGGAAACTTAGACCCTGCTCTAAAAAAGTTAATAAGAATAAAAATAAGAAGAAGAAGGGCTGAGTGTGTAACTCGGATGTAGAATTCCCCTGGGTTCAAATCCTTGGCATCATAAATTAAATAAATAAATAAATAAATAAATAAATAAATAAATAAATAAGGCTGGGGCATATTTTAGTGGTAGAGTGTCCCATCTGGGTTCAATACCAAGTACTAGAATAAAAATTAAAAAGGTAATCATGAGGTAAAGGGCACAGCGATTCAAGAAAACATCTTGAAAGTCAGCCCCAGCTCTTAACCTCTCTAGTCTTAGATCAGAGAGTTTCCTCTGAAATTCTAGCAAACCCCAGATAGAGATAGCATGCCTGTTCAGTAGGTGGGGTGCGTGTGAGTGCGAGTGTGTGTGTGAGTGTGTGTGTGTGTGTGTGTGTGTGTGTGTGTGTTTGTGGATCTTGTAACATCTTTACTGCCATCTTTATTACAACATCGCTTGAAGGTACAGTTATCACTGGTAGAATCTCCCTGCTCTGCAGAGAGGGAGCTGAAGCTGAGAGACCCAGCCTTTGCTTAAGGTCAAAGAGGGCTGGAAAGAGCAGGGTGCATCTCCAGAGCGCTCGTTGCTGGAGCTGCATTGCTTGGCCAGGGAGGAACGGTGTCAGGCTGAGGCCAGGCTGGGGTCTCTGAGGATGGAAGTCAACTTTCCAGAACCTTCTTGCTTAGAAGTGTCTGGATGCAATGCACGATAGAGAGCTGTAAACCGATGCACTAGGCACTCACGCCGTGTACCCCGTAGGTGACTGCCGTCCACAGTATTCTTCCTCACATTCCACCAGCCTTTATTAAAGAAGAAAGAGGCCAAGAAAACAGCTCATGGCCACAGAGATAATGCCTGCAGGGGCCATGGTTAGAATGACTAAGCTTCTGATGCCTAATTTAGCAAGGCTACTGAGAGCCATGCAGGAAAGCAGCCATTTCATTCATTCATTCGCTCGCTAGCCAAGACCTATCCAAGGCCTATTCTCTTCCATACTCATTCCCGCTTATCGCTCAGGGTTCAGCCTGAATGTCACTTCCTTAAGGAAGCCTGTGACCTCGAGTCTAGGTTAGGTCCTCAGGTTGGACTCTGAGGCACCTCATACTTCCCCTTTCACAGAACTCTCCAGGCTAAGTACCTGCTTGGCTACTTAACTAACACTTCTCTCAAAGTAGGAAGCACATCTGTCGTTTTTACTACCATAATACAACACCTGGAACATAAAAGCTGCTCAGTTAATATGCAAATATGGGGCTGGTGATGTTGCTCAGTGGTAGAGCACTTGCATAGCATGTGCGAGGCCGCGAGTTCAATCCCCGGTATGGACAAATAAAGCTAAATGAACAATAACCAAACAAAAAAAAAAAAATGGCTATCTGTCAGGTACCACGAGGACGCAAAGACAAAATGGCAGAAATTCTACCCTCAAGGAGCTCAGGGGAAACCTTCAGAACTAACCCTGAGATACTGAAAACAACATTAATGGGAATGACCAATGGCCTTGTCCGCCGAATACATACTCTTTACCTTACCTAAGATGCAACCTGAAAAAAACCAAGGGTCGAATATTTCAGGGTAAAGAGAGATTTTTTTCTAAAAATGTACAAGCTACAGAACTAGGGACTCATGGTAAACTTTCTGTGTCATGAGATGGGACTATTGAAGACTCTCAGTGGGCATCCCCTGGCATGGTGGGAAGACTTGTATTATCCTTTCTGGAGGGCAGGTGTGAATGAGAATTAGGACCTCAGTGGCTGTCTCCCCAAAACTGGTGTATAGAATTAGACCAAGGGGGACTCTGCCTCATTTTCTCAGAGGAGTCTAACTCAGTTTGAAGCAATTCAACTCACAAATTCAGGTCACAGATTCAGGATTGACCTTCACAATGCCGTGTACCAGAAGACTTACAAAGCAAAATTCACCACATATCTACTTGTTAGAAAGATTTCAGTAAGCCAGTTGTGCTGTAAGCCTGTAATCCCAGTAGTTGGTAGGCTAAAACAGGAGGATCCCAGGTTCAAGGCCAGCCTTTGCAATTTAGTGAGACTCTCAGTAACTTAGCAAGACTCTGTTTCAAAACAAAAACTAAAAAGGGCTGGGATGTATGTAGCTTGGAGGTAGAATACCCCTGGATCAAATCCTCAGTATAAAAAGAAAGGAAGGAAGAAAGGGAAAAAGGGAAGAAGGTGGAAAGACAGGTAGGCTTCAATAATGAGGTCAAATCTCCCTCAGTAGAAGTACAGGGGGTTTTAGTTCTTGTGATAATTCTGAAGCCATAGTAGGTGCAGCATGTCAAATATTTCCACTATCCATGGGTGAGGGCATGAAGGCAAGAGATAAAATGGTTCACATCTTGGGATACCAGATAGGGATCTCTGGAACCGAAATTACCACAAAACAGTACAGACCTGGGAACACTAGAGGGAAATTAGGTTTCCAAGACCACCATTTCATCTAGATATTTGCTAAATTATGGTGCCTTGTTCACATTTATATTTAAGGAGAAATACTCTTACAAAGAGTTACAGAGATCTGGGAACTAGAAAAGCAAACCATCTGTTAATAGTATGGAGCCCTGCGCAATAGGAAATCATATTTTCATGGTAGCATGAAGCACAAAGCATTAGAACTGAAAACAACCTTGAAAGGAATTTATTACAATGCCAGTGTTTTAGAAATGAGGAAACCAAAGCCACCATGTTGTATAAGAGTTCTCTTTGGCCAAGGTTATTTTTCATAGAAAAAATATCTATCTAAAGTCCCTATCTTGCTTTGACAAACCCAATGTACATTTGATCATGCTTTGTGGACATCCCTTTGATGAATTCCAAATGCTCCATTGTATATAAGGGAAATAAAGTGTTCCATTATTAGAGGCCAGCACAGAATCAGCAATGAGGCTGGGAAACTAAATGGTAACCTTAAGCTCCAACCCCAGGCCAAGACGGGTGGTAACTTGGCAATGCTGAGCATTCACTCTCCATTTTGCTTTTCTTCAGTGATAATCATGAGAATAAATAGAAATATTAGTCTCCATGTGGATGACCAATACATTGCTGACTTGGATAAAAATAATCCTTCTGATTCAAGTCACATCTTAAGATGATATTTTAACTACTACCCAATATGGTAGCCACTAGCCTATGAGGCTACTTAAATTTAGATCAAAATTAAGTTATTCTATTCAATTGAATTAAACACTTACTTTCTCTTTGCATTATCTGCATGCTGAGTTCTCAACAATCACTTGAATACCAAGCCTGGTGGTTACCATATTGGACAGTTCAGAATAGGACATTTCCATCTTTTCTGATAGATCTCTTGGGCCACCCTGATAAACATTGGGTGTCTTACTCTTCCTATTTTCTTTTAGCCTCTAAGATAGAGTCAAAAAGGTTTAGGAGGAACTGTTAAAGTTTCCCAAATGTCTTCTCCTAAAAAGTGTGCAAGAGCCATATTTCTTCTGAAGCTTCCTATCCATAAATACCTTCACAAGAGAGATGTTTGAGCCTTCTACAACCTATGAAAATACTATTTCTGCCTGCTGTCCAAATCAAATTCAAAGTCAGAAATTTACAGTTACCTGAAAAGATTAGAAAGTGATATATTAGCAATTTCCAGCTTTGTAAATGTCTGGGAAGGACATAGCGCACCGTAAGGTAGGACAGTGTATTTGTCTAGAAACTTCATATATTTGAACCTTCAAAAACAGATGCCACTGTCAAACAAATGAATTTCCTGCAAAGTTTCCTTTACTTTCATTATGTGAGATGGTCATTACAATTTGAAATATATATATATATTGAAGATGCTGTATCATCTGCTTGCCTTCATTCTATGCTTGCTGTGGGAAAGTACAGAATGCTCTTTTGACACAGCCTCTTGGTCTTAGTGGTGATTTTTTTTTCCTTCACATGAAGCAAGAAGCAATAGGGCTGGTCTTTCTAGATGCTGATTCCTAAAAACTACAGATACATAGTGTCTGAGAAGCTCATTATCCAGCTCCATGGACTTTCAAATCCCAATTCTTTTGTCCAAGAACTCCAATACCTAGCTCAACACATTCAGAAAGATTTAAGAAGTTCCTAATCTCAATCCTAAATTTCTGAACGAACTCTTAAAAACAACCACCTTCATTTTCCTTTTTCTACCTCTTTGCTGTTTAGCTATTTTGGTGTAGGTGGAATATTGGCAAATGTTCTCCTTTTTTACTTCTTTACCTCATATATACATGATTTGGTACTTGGGAGGGGGCAGAAGTATTCTGCCTCCTGGCTACACCCCTAGTCTATGTATTTATTTATTTATTTATTTATTTATTTTTGTTTTGAAAGAGGGTCTTGCTATTTGGTAGCTTATGTGTCTCAAAAGACAGAAATCCACTCTTTCTTGAAATATTGGTGATGCATTATGAAAAAGAGACAACTTGCCTCGTTTGTATGTTAAGTGACTGCTGCTATCCGCACTAACAAGATCCCTTCAAGACAAATTACTTCTTTCCCTTCACTCACACTGAAATCAGTTAAATCCACTGGCAGCATCGAGCCTTCACACAGGTCATCACAAGCCGAACTAATTCACATCCAACGAGCAGGGGGCTCAGGTCTACCTCCCCTCAGTGGTGAAGCAGAGAGTACTGAAGGGCTGATACAGGCCTCCTTCTCGCCTGGCCCAGTATTCCCCTTAACCCAGGACGAAAGGACATTGAGCAGAGAGTAGAAAAGGGAGCCCAGGTGAGTGGAGGTTTGGGCATTTAAAAACTCTTCACAAGGGAATATTGTAAAAGACATTGTGTTTTGTAGTCTAGAGGTTCTTGACTCTATAATATGAAGCAGGGACACGCCTATAAAGAAATGGAGCTGAGTAGTGTAGGTTGAGCAGGAGAAACTGTTTCTCTGGTGTTTTCTTTCTGTTTGACACAAGTCTCTTTATCAGCAGCACAAGCCTGGAATTCCTGAAGCCACACTCATATCCTGTCATCGGTTTTTACGTAAAACCCCCATTGATTGGAATGGGAGTTTCACAACCAGAACAATGGCCGGATAGGAGGGAGGAGAAGAGAAATATGGGGTATTTGATCTGTACTGCATTGGGAGGGATGGTGTCTATATGGGCAAAGGGACCTGAATATATGATTGACAAATTTAACCAACAGAAGAAACCAACCCAATGAATTCAATCTAATCAACACTTATTATCTGTTATAATTAAACACTGGCCTGAATGAGAATAACTAAGTTAATAATAACCAGTATTTTCTTAGCACTTTGCAATAAAAGTACTTTTGTTTCCATACTTCTTTTGATTCTGACAATTAGTAAGGCAAGTAGAAAACTTATCATTATCCTAATTATTATTTTTATTTTAGAACTAGAAAAGGTGATTAGAGAAGTCAGTGTCTGCCCCGAGCTCACACAGCAAAGAAGCAAGATTGAACCTAGGTTTTCAAACTTCAACCTGTATGTGGCCTCGACCAAATCATTCTGCTACCATCAGAATGATATGGAAAAACAGCTCAGTAACTCCCTGCCGCCTTTACTAAGTCTTTGTGCCATCTTTCTGAGGCAAGAAGCGCCTTGTAACACACAGCATCCTCACATTTAATTGTAGACATGCTGGGTCACAGTTTGTAAATTTGACTGTCTGCATCTTGCCAATATAGAGGGAGGGGCAGATGCCCTCTCTTTGGTATTAAGTCCAAATAAGGCTCAGAATCAGAACCATTACATGGCTAACAATCCCCAGCAATGACAACCATATAATGAGATATCCAGTAGTCAGACCAATTGTAGTGATTAATACTTTTTTGCAAGAAACTCAAAGCTACTCAGTTCTTCAGATTTTTACTGAATGCATGTAGAAGAGGATTGGACTTAAGCCTTTTGGGTAGATGGAGAAGCTGAGGTAAAAAAAAAAACAAAAACATTACATGCCCCAATGTCACCCAGCCAGCCTATGGCCAGACCAGGCACAGAACACAGATGACCCAAGCCTGGTGCTCACTGTAGCTCTTTAGAGATTGATGTATACACCATAGGAGCTCTCAGGAGCTAGTACAAATGGGCCCAGATAGAAAAGTCATCAAAGCTTTTTTTTTTTTTTTCCTTTTTTTCTTTTTCTTTTTTTTTGTGGTGTTGGGGATTGAACCCAGAGGCATTCTACCTCTGAGCTAAACCCCCAACCCAGTTTTGCTTATTTGGAAACAGGGTCTAACTAAATTGCAGAGGGCCTGCTTAGTTGTTGAGACTGGCTTTGAACCTACAATCCTCCTGTCTGGGCCTCCCAAGTACTGGGATGCATGCACCACCACCATGCCTGGCTCATCAACGCTTTTTAAGGACTGTAAGGAGGAGATGGAGAAGGAGGGTTGTTGTGATTACAGACAATGCTTCCCTCCAATCAGAGGGGGCTGAGAGCAGTGTCCGTGTCTACCTGTCACCTCCAGGCTGGGGGCGCTGGCTCAGCTGAGTGCTATGCATGCCTCTGACCATGGCAAAAGAGACATTCGTGTTTTTCCTTCTCCCTCCCAAAGGCTCTAACCTCAGAGCACCCCCCGCACCGTGATGAATGGGCACCCACCTTCAGTAATACCCCATAGTTTTCCACAGCTGAACTTCATCGAGGCATTTCTCTTTCTCTCCCCCTTTGTAAACGTGCCCATCTTGTGCACACCAATAAAATCTGCTCTCCTGTTTCCAATTATTTTTAACAATTAGGCATGCAAATGGCTGAACAACAGTTATTAAACTTCTGTGGACGTTTAGGAGGAAAGAAAAGATGAACCAACAAGAATCGGCATCATCAAAGAGCTCTTACAAAACCAGTATTTTGAGCCTTTAATTGGAAATGAATCAGAAACAGGCATGTGAAATTTCCCATGAAATACACACAAGGTTTAAAAAAAAAATTTAAAGGGTGCTCTGGGAAGAGAAGAGCCCGGGTCATCCCTGGTCCACACTGATGGGAAGAAAACGATTAATTCCAAAGACCTCTAATCCCAGCCTCACTGCCAGTCCATGGTTCATCTGGAAAACCTTCCAGGGGAAAAGTCTGGGAAGGCAGAGAGCAGTGGACATGGGAATTTCTTTGCCATGCTACACAGCCAGTGAGTATGTAGAGAGTCACAACCCTCCAGAAGAAGCAGCTTGGAAGATGCCAGAGCAGCACATCCCTGTGTCTGGACACCCTCCCCAAGGAGGCCAAGGAAACTTTGCACATGCCCACTTAATTTCCAGAAAATTTGCCTGCCTTTCTCCCTCTTCTTTCTAGAAAAGTGCAGAGGCTGCATGTGCCCCTCAAGTCCCTGACCTCTAAGAAAGTTCTATATGTTGCACCAAAGACACTATTTTACTTGTTTGCAGGGCTGGGGATCAATCCCAAGGCCTCGTGCACACTAGGCAATTCTTCTGCTGAGCTACATCCTCGGCCACTAAAGACCCTGTTTGAGCAAGACTACTTGTGTTCTTAGTATGAAGAAGGCCAGAGTCAGGTCAGTATCGCTCTCTACAGATGTCACTATGAGGACTGGGGGCAGGGAGAGTTGAAAGAGACTGGACAGATCTTTGCTCTAGCAAGCCTGATGGGTCACAGATATGGGCACAGGGCTGGTGGCAGAGTACGGTGCCAGAAAAGAAAAATCTCCCACTCATGCCCATGAGCGCAGCCATTTTATTTCCTTTTTCTGAGCATCATCCAGGCTGATTAGATGAGGCTGAGCACACCAGCCATGCCCACACCTAACCTTCACACACTCTCCTTATACCTTGTCAATTGAGTGATTGTCCTCCTGGAAAATATCCTTTCGACCTATTTATTCCTGAGGATTGGATTAGTAGAAATCAATATGATGAATTGGCCCTCTTGCCTTGAAGCTCTATTTCAACTTTACTTTCTATTTTTGTCCCCTTCCAAATCTGTGATGCTTGTAAAGAGAAAACCTCACTTGAGTAACATTTGAGTAACTTTGCTGCCTGGGTGGTCCTATCGAAAGTGTCATCTTCAATTCTCCAGGTATATTGTGACAATGATCAGAAAATAAGACAAATGAACAAAGAGCTTGAGTCCTGTGGGCTCAGTTAACCCAGCTTGCCTTGGCTCCAGAAAACACCCTGCTTGTGCAATGTGCTGCTTAGAGTCATGAAACCTGGAGTTTCGCATCGAGTGACTCTTGTCCAGTTCTCGTCTTTAGACATATTGTATCTCGAAACCTCAATTATCTTTTCTGTATGATAATTGCTTACTTTTAAAGAGGACAGCACAAGCTGGCAACATGGGGGAGCTGCTCTGGGGGCTATGACAGAGGTCCAAGCAGCTCTCTTAATAGTGACTCCTGGTTACCCTGGGTCATGGCTAAGGGGTTTTCAGAAGAGGATGAAGAGCAGATAGTGAGGCCAAGAGGCATGGAGATATGAGATACTCCATGCGAAAGAGAACAGCAACAAGCTCCTCATCCCAAGTTTTGTTCTCCTGACTTTGATGACTCGGATACACCTTGAAGCTTCTTTCCTCTATGCATATATATATATATGTTTTCCTCTATGCATATATATATGTTTTCCTCTATGCATATATATATATATATGTTTTTTGTTTGTTTGTTTTGTGGTACTGGGAGTGGAACCCAGGGACTTTCTATCTCTGGGCTATCATCCCAGAACCTATTTTATATTTTATTTGGAAACAGGGCCTCACTAAGTTACTGAGAGCCTCACTAAGTAGCTGAGGCTGGCTTCAAACCAGTGCGATCTTCCTGTCTCAGCCTCCCAAGCACGAGGATTAGAAGCATGCGTCACCACGCCCGGCTCTCTATGCATATTTCTAGTTAGAATGCCAAACACAGATAAATCAAGGCTCTAATTAGATGACGCATGCCTGCAATCCCAGTACTGAGGAGACTGAGACAGGAGACAGAGCAGGGTTCAAGGCCAGCCTCAGCAACTTCGTAAGATCCTGTTTCAAATCAAAAAAATAAAAAGGGCTCCAAGATAGAATACTCCTGAATGCAATCTCCAGTATCACAAAAAAATGAGAGGGTTTTTTATTTGATTTTTTTTGGTGGACCTGATATTCCAAATTAGGGTAATAAACCCTATACAGAAATGTGTTCCAATTAACTGTGGTGTGTGGGGGGGTGGGGGTGTTTTTTACTGGAGATGGAACACCCAGGAGCATTCTACCTCTGAGCTATATTCCCATCCCTTTTTTATTTTTTATTTTGAAACAGGGTCTCACTCAGTTGCTGAGGCTGGCCCCAAACCAGAGATCCTCCTGTCTCGCCCTCTCACATACTGGGATTACAGGCGTGTGCCACCACACTCGTCTCCAAGTAACTCTCAAAGGTGTACGTGTATGGGGTGGGGGTGCTCCTGCACTGTTAATGAGGAGAGTAGGTAACTATTCCCGCTTTGAATGGAATCAAACTACAACTAGATGCATTCTAGTGGCTCAATGACCCCTGGTGATTAAACTCATGAAGCCCATCTCAATGCTGCACAGAACGCTGGGGGAAAGGGCAAAGATGGGAGGCACTTGGCCCACGCACTGAGAATGAAATTCTTAAAATAATAGGTTCTTCAGTGCTAAATTATGTTTGCTCCCAAGGATCCTTGGAGTTATGGTTTTCTTTGTTCTGCCAAAGGAAAAAGGAAATATATCAGGAAGCTGGGCCAGTCTGCAGGAAGTCTCACTTGGGCTGATAAAAGGACCTGATGTGAGATGGCTTTGGGTGCAGTTATAAGTCAATCAGCCTTGAAATAACAAGAAATGCTATTCAGGAGAAACTGGAGCCTGAAGTCAGCCTCGCTCGCTCGATGGTTTCCTTTCAACTGCGCACAACATTCGCTTCTTTGTGTTCCTTCCAACCTCCCAAATCTGTTATATTTTTTCAAAAAAATGATGTGTAGTTTTATGAATATGCGAATGAAAAGGGATTTTAAAAAGCAGAGCAAGAGTTAGAGGAAGAGAGAAAAAGAAAAGGCAGGAAGGTAGAAGAGGGAAGCGTCTGTTGAAAGAACCAGCTCTCCTCTACTGAGTTACAAAATGTATTTTTAGTCACCACTGTAGCTCGCTCGTTATGGCAAAACAGAACCTGTCGGTTGCACAGCTTTTTGCCTGTCTGCTGCCTCTAACACCTGCCGACAAGGCCAGCCCGTTCTCTTACCTGCTCTTCCTGAGTAAAGGGTGCTACAGTGCTGACCAATTTAACCAGTGTAGACTCCGGATGGGGGTCACTAGACTAAAAGGCTAAACAAACAACAAAACCTGTGTGGTCCTCAACAGATGGGCCGAGTTGGGAGCCTCAGCCATGCGGCGCTGTATGTGTCAACCTGGTGGTGCATCCCCGCGGCTAAACTGTGAACTCTGGAGGCAAACAGGATCCGGTTCAAATGATTGCTTTTCTACTTTCTTCCTGAAGGCCTGATCTTGGGTAAGTGACCCAGACTCCTCTTCAAAATGGAAAAAACACATCGTGGGGTTGTTACAGGGATCAAGCGTGGGTATATCTTAAAGGTTAGAATAGCTGTTCATAGTAGAGCTAAATACGTATCTTGATTCTTTCTGATTTTCACGACTATGCTTGCCCTTTCTCATCTTTATTCTCCCTTAGATGAAAGGTGGGAGAGTGTCTTACTCAAAGGTACCAGGGAAAGAAAGGCCTTAACTGGGGCCATTGGGGCCCATGCGTATGATGAAGGCTACAGTTTCAAACTGAATTGGGGCCCTTTGGGGTTGACTGTGTTTACCCATATAGTACAGTACCACTTCCTGTTTTAAGAAGAAGAAGAAAGCCTTCCAGAAAACTCATTAAGAGGCTCAACATTCTTCTTGGACATCAAATAAGTCCTGAAAATACTGAATTATTTTTAAAGAGTTAAGTGTAAATGAATCAAAACCAGGCAAATTCAATTTCCCTTCAATTAAGTGGGATTTTTTTTTTTTTTTAAGTCTGGGGGAAAGGCACTTGAGGCCAAATGTGTTTGGGTTTTAAATGAGACTGAATTTTGGAAAAGAGTCTAAGACCCCAGAGTAGAGTCTGGCCCTATTCTTAGTTTGCATAAACATGAAAGGATTGGCACAGCTCCTGTGTCACTTGGCAATACACACAATCAGCTCCCAGAAACTTACAAAGCACCTCCTAAGAGCCCCAGCCTTCAACTGGCCTTGACGGTCACTCCGCAATGTGAAACGCAGGCCTGAGATCACAGAAGAGCCATGATGGACCAGGCAGAACATCTATGAGAGGCTTAGCCCTCCACGCTCAAAAATGAATTGGGAGTATATAAGGCCTGCCCGGGATCACAGCCATGTGGATATGGAAAGAAATTTTGAAATCATATCTTCATTTTACACCTAAGAAACCTTTTTTTTTTTTTTTCAGTACTGGGAATGGAACCCAGGGGCATTCTACTTTCGAGCTACACTCCCAACCCTACTTTTTATTCTTTATTGTGAAACAGGGTCTCACTGAGTTTCAAAGGGCCTCACTAAGTAGCTGAGGCTGTCCGTGAACCTGTGATCCTCCTGTCTCAGCCTGGGAGTACAAGTGTGCATCACCATCCATGCCTGGCTCATGAGAAACTTTTTTCTTTTTTTCGATACTGGGGATGGAACCCAGGGACATTCTACCTCTGAGCTACACCCTCAGCCCTTTTTATTTTTGTCTTTATTTTGAAACAGGGTCTCGCTGAGTTTCAAAGGGCCTCACTAAGTAGCTGAGGCTGTCCGCGAACCGAGATCAAACTGTCTCAGCTTCCTAAATGCTGGGATTAAAACCATGGGCCACCACGCCCAGTTTATGAGAAACCTTTTAACAGGAGAAATTTTGTATAAGTAGCCAAGAAGTGAAGTGATTTGCCTCCCACTCCACAGCTAGCCCCAGGTAGAACTGGGGCTAGAGATCAGATGTCAGATCCTGGGTGAGACCATTTCTCCCTAATTTTAGTACCCAGTGGGATCCAAAAGTCTCGGGAATCAACATATTTGGGACTGAATGATTTTTACAAGTCTATTTCTGATAGTCCTTTTTTATTTTTGACATCTTTATTTTTAATTACAAAAGCAATATATCCCAATGATTAAAGACATAAAGTGCGACACAAATTTATAATGTTGAAAGTAATAGTCTACTTTTCCATGCACAGAAGCAACCACTTTTAATAGTTTCTTAAATATCCTTCTAGAAATTGTCTATACATAAATAATCATATGGGTATTTAAAATTGGTTTTGCATAAATTAGACAATGCATTTTGGAATTTGCTTTTCTTCCATGTAATAATATGCCTTTGAGAACTTTATTGATCAGTGTATACGACAACTGATTTTATTCCATTTAGTATTGGCATGGTATTTTTTATGAATCTCCCCTAATCCATTTATCTGGTCCCCTATAGATAAACATTCCTTTATTTCTAATTTTTTGCCATTACAAATACTGCTACAATAAACATACATATATCTTTAGTATCTGAACAAACAAATCTATAAGATAAACCTTCAGTAATGGGATTATTATTGAATTTGTTTAAATATTTACCTTCACAGATAAATGTTGCCCTCTGGAAAGATTGTACCAAGTTAGATTCCTGCCAAGAGAATAAGGCAGTGACATTTCCCCTTACTCTTTCTAACATGGGGTATTATTAAGCTGTTTTAGTCTTTGCTGTTCTCCTAGATCACGAATGTGGGAACAGCATTCTTTACATTTGAATATCTTCATACATAGACTTGATTCTTTTCCCTCCCTTCCTCCCTCCCTCCCACTTTCTTTCTCTTCCTTCCTTCCTTCCTTTCTTTCTTTCTTTCTTTCTTTCTTTCTTTCTTTCTTTCTTTCTTTCTTTCTTTCTTTCTTTCTTGGTACTAGGGATAGAACCCAGGGGCATTCTACCCCCAAGCTACACCCTCAGCCCTAAGTTTCATTCTTTATTTTGGAACAGGGTCTCACCGAGTTGCAAAGGGCCTCACTGAGTAGCTGAGGCTGGCAAGGGACCGGTGATCCTCCTGTCTCAGCCTCCCAAGTACTGGGATTACAAGCCTGAGCCACCACGCCCAGCTTTGAGATTCTTTTCATATGTTGCCATTCCTTTCTATGTCTTTTCACAGCATTGAGTTTTCATAGCATTTTTGCTATAATCTAGTCATCACCTTTGGAAAAATGTGCCCAAATGTTCTTTTAATAATAAGCCACAAATAAAGATTTCCTCCAATGAGCAGTCTTTTATTCAAGTCCCTAATAGTCAATTAGAGAAGCTTCCACTCTCTCCAAGTCTGAAAGAAACAGCAGAGGACCTTGCCCGTTTATATGGATGCTCTCTGTTAAGCACTGTATCTGGCAGTACAGTTCAATTTATGGGTGAATGAATAAGTGAACCAGTATGAATTAATTGATAAATGTTTAAAGGTAACATGATTCTGCAGATTTATATAAAGTCCAACCTAAATATATGCTTTATGTAGATTTTAACAGCATTAATTTGGAGACAACTCACAAGCTGAGTAATTTTACAATACTAACCTGTTTGTTTTCACATTTTTGCTGCATTGAGTATTTCAAAATTGTTCCTTTCCAGACTCCTTCCCACATAAAATCAATGAATACCCACATATTCAGAACCAACAACTCTGCTACTGAAATGTTAGATTCCAGTAGACATGTGAAAGCCACACATGTCTAGAAATTCAAGGTTAAAGCTCCCCTGGCAACTGTAATCCTGGCCTCTTGCATGTGCGCGCTGAGATACGACATAAAGTCTTTCATTGCCTCAGACACATAGCACTGGCTGAGCAAATGGGCCTGCTTTGGGAAAAGAATTTGAGTATTCAAGTCTACATTCTGCTTGAGGTGGTTTGAACATTTTCCTACTCTGGGATTTTGAGCATACATTAAATGACAGACACAATGTTCCCCAAAGATGGGAAATACTTTAAATACTTCGAGTGTTTTGATTCAATTTTGTAGGTATGAGCAACTCTAAAGCTGCCATTAAGTTGGTCTGAATTATCTGAAAATGTGTCTATACCCTCAATCCTGATCTAGCTGCAAATAGTGGCCATAAGTCTCTGAGTCTTTGTGGCTTGGGTGAAGTGTTAGTATTTCTAATTGAGGCAATAAGTCCAGCCAATGAAGAAATGGCAGATCTGTCTACATTTCCATAGAAATTTGCGTTTCAGGGAAACGACCTCTCCTTTTGTCTCTACTATCTGCTGACTCATTAGAGTTATAGACTGGGACAGACAGCCCAATTGAAAAGACAGCTTGATGAGATTTCCAGAACACTGGGAAAGAAGACACATTTGAAGGGGTGAAAAAGATAGTCACGGTTTAATGAGATCTGATGAAATAGGATTTCTTCTCCCTTCCTCGATACCATATTTAATAAATGAGTGTCTTCAGGACTACTGATAGCTCTTCTTTTCTTGTACTGGGATTGAATCCAGGGGCATTCTATCTTGGAACAGACCTTTTTATTTTTTATTTTGAAACAGGATCTCACTAAGTCGCTGAGGTTGACTTCAAACCTGGGATCCTCCTGTCTCAGCCTCTCAAGTAATGGGATTACAAGTGTGAGCCACCATGCTGATGGCATTTCTGATTACCTAGATCTGTCATTGGTCGTCTGATCCTGGTGGCTGCTCCCTTCTCACGCAGACTCTGCAAGTGATGCAGCTGCCCTCAGCCCCACTGCCTAAGCAGTAGGACTAGAGTAGGGAGGATTCGGTTCATAAGGGGTTCATACACCTGTGTAGACCATCCCACTAGTCAAAATGCGTTGATTCCTTTTTTCTAGATATTTGATAAGACCCAAATCATTTGTGATGGTCGTTATGGTCCCCCATAATATGGTTCCCTCTGGTCTTTCTAATCTCACTCTCTCTTTCATACATAATCCCCTCTAAAATATTCCACTCTGTTCTAGAAAGCCCCTAGACATTTCTTCCTGTGCAAGGCCAAGTTCCAAACCCCTCCCCATGCCAAGACACCGTGAGGCTGGTGTGCAGAGAAAAGGCAGGTATTCTGAGTTCAGGAACATGGGCCTGACACCCAGCTGTCACCTGTCAGTTGTCATCTGGGGCTCTCACAGGGCTGCTGCAAGGACGGGATGCAGAGCACAGGTAAGAGTGAACAGTCAGGAACTTCACATGGAACTACCGTCATCAGATCTTCCTCTCCCACTCTTCAGTGTTGATTGCTCTTGCCTTCTCTGGGGGCCACCCTGACGCTGCTGGCTCCTGCAGACCCTCGGCTAGGTCTCCCAGGAAGCAGCCCTCCTGCCACCTGCATTCTCACCTTGCAGAACTTAGCCACCTAGATTAGCCCTTGAATGATAGTCATGCAATTGCATTAACGTGGTTGGGTAGGTTACCATGCCCATGAGGCTGAGGTTAGAGATGCCTGGAAGTCCAGTTCATATCACACAGAAAAGGGTTTATTTCATAGATTTTCTCATTTTGCCAAACTGCAAAGATATTGGCCCTGCAGGTGACAATGTGAGGACACATAATGATCCTATCACACCCTCTGGGGAAACATCTTAAAGTGCACAGGCTACTGATGATGTGTCCACATGATCAATAGCAGAATTATAATATGCAAGGGGCAATGTCACTTAGGAATACCATTCTATTGATCAGTCAATACATAAATGGGATGGGCCCTATAGATATAGAATCTCAGAGTATGAAACAGGGTGTAGTCTTCCTCAGAGGAAAAAATCCCTGTATGACTCTGAGATTACTAACAATTTATGGGAGCTGGTTGAAGATTTTATGAGATTCTTTAGCCTAGTCAATTTGTTACAAAATAATAAGCAAAAGATTGACTTAGAAAGACTGTTTTGAGTTCAGTCATCCAAAAGAATTGAAATTAGAATTGGAAGTGTTATCAAATGTATATAAATATTTACCTTCTCAAATATATTTTGCCCTCTGGCAATTCATGTTATTCAAAACAGACAAAATGTTATTCTAGATCTATATTGTATAGCTGGTTGCTTAAAATAAAAAGATAGTAGATTTTCCATTTTAACTCAAGATAAATTATTTGTAATCTGAAAAACACATATTCTGATTGAATGAGACTTTCATCTGAGGCATTTTATGAAGTCTGGGTTAGAATAAAGACCCCGTCCACTAGAAGTCATGTCTAGTAGCTCATCAACATAAATATTTTTCCAACTTTATTTTTGGGCTGTAGGCAAATCAGTACTGGTATTAGATTAATGTTACATTTCTAGAAAGAAGAGGGGAAAAGCATAGTTTAAATCAACCACTTTTTAAAAACCAATGCTAAATTAACTGGTTAATCTCTAATAGAGACACTGAAATACTAAATTTTACTTAATGTGGTTGTTATTAAAGACCTTTTTATTGCATAGTCAAAAAAATGGATCCATAAAGTACATTCTAATATATCTGGACAAATGTTATTTAAATAGCCATATATGCAATTATTATTAAGATTTGAAAAAGGAATTCGGCCTACCTGCCCATGGTTAGGAGGGGGACTATTGATTATTTAAGCAAAATACTGTATTTTTGGTTGTTTCCTGGTGATAGAGACACATTGTTTATTTTGCCTACAGTAAAAGAGGCATTTATCTTGAAAACCACTGACAGCGGACGTGGTGGCACATGCCTGTAAGCCCAGTACTTGGGAGGCTGGGACAGGAGGATTGCAGTTTTGAGGACAGTTTCAGCAACATAGTGAGACTCTCAGCAACCTAAAGAAACCCTGTTTCAAAACAAATAAACAAACAAACAAACAAAAAAGAGCTGAGGGTATAGCTCAAAGGCAGAATGTCCTTGGGTTCAGTCCCTGTGGGGAAGGGGGGGGGGAGAGAGAGAGAGAGAGAGAGAGAGAGAGAGAGAGAGAGAGAGAGAGAGAGAGAGAGGTTGATTCCAGTAGCAAAAAAAATCTTATCTGAAAAATTTGAATGTGTTTTTTCTTTAAGAATAGAGATAATTCAAGATGACAATAAGACAACAAGACATTTTACATTAAATAACAGGAGTGTTTTTAGTTCAAAATGCCAGATTCTTCATGATTTCTCTTTCAAAGTCTTTTTTTTTTTTTTTTTTTTTTTTGCGGGTCTGGGGATGGAACCCAGGAGCATTTGATCTCCGAGCTGCACCCCCTACCCTATTTTTTATTCTTTATTTTGAAACCAGGTCTCACTGAGTTGCAGAGGACTCACTAAGAAGCTGAGGCTGTCCCCGAACTGCGATCCTCAGGTCTCAGCCTCCTGAATGCTGGGATTACAAACATGCGCCACCAAGCCCTGGCAATGTCTTTGCTCTTTGTGTGTCTGTGTGTCTGTCTTTCTTACACACACACACACACACACACACACACACACACACACACACACTCCTAACAGGGTTCTATAACTCACAATAATGTAACAAAAGCAAATGATGGCCTTATGGTGGAGTGTGAAGAACACTGTCCTGTGGGTTAGGGACCCTGAATTCTTGCCCTTTCTCTGTAAGAAGTTAATCATATGATCTTAGACATTCCATTTAACACCCTGTGCCTTAGATTTCTCACCTATAAAATGAGAATGTCGGGCATTCTCATGTGTAAAGTATTATCAAATTTATGTAAATATTTACCTTCTCAACTACATTTTCCCCTCTGGCAATTCTGTTATTCAAAACAAAACAAAAATGTTTTGTAAAGGTCTAAAGTTGCAAGCCTATAAACTTAAAAGCTGAATAGTAATGAGAGTAGAAGGAAGTTTTTCTCTTTCAGAAATCTTTCAAACACAGAAGAGGATTCGCCGTATTCGATTAGCATCTCTGGGGAGCAATCTGCACAGTCATGGGAACAGATAAACTGACCCGAGCATATCTTGCTGGTGGAGTTCTCGTGAATCTAGTGACATGAAAATTAAAAGCTGGGGTGAGGGTAAGGGCGCATCCCCTCCTTGAGGACAGAAGTCTTTTTCCATGGGCTCCTATCATGGCTGCTTCTTCCCCTGACCTCCTGAAGTGTCCCTGGCCTGCGAGTGACCGCCTGCATTGACTCTGGTCACTGCTGGGCACCAAGCAGTGTCCCTCTCTTGCCTGTTTTGCTCTCTCATTTGCTGGTTGGGTGGTGCCATGCTTCCCTAAAGTAAAAGATGATTATGGTCCTCTAGAAGATGCGTCGCTACCAGACAGTAGTTTCTTTCTGACTGCACATATCCACCACCTCCCCCTGAGTGTGAATTCCCAGAGAATTTTGATCACTGCTTTACCCTCAATCCGTGAAGCAGAGCCTCGGAACGTAAGAGACACATCCCAAATATTTGTTGAATTCATGAAATATGCATTATGGTTAGTCAAGACTTGTGATGTAATATACTGAAGAATAGATTTCCCACAAGGTACTTCAGTCACAATTTACAGTTGAGGAGACAAAGTGCCTTGCTTTAAGGCTTATGGCAACTAAACAGTGAGCTGAGAATAGACCCTGGTTTTAAGACTCCACCTTCCTTTCCCAGTTTCCTGATTTCATTCATCAAGTCTGCCCCTTCTCTGTATTCACATCTCAGATGGCATCATATGCGTTTACACGTCCATGGTGAACTTAATTGGATTTAACTGTAACTTGCCCAGAAGTTAAGATGGGGTTTTTGAAACCAGGTCATTTCTTCAAGCAGCAAGCTATATCACGTGCTTTTCAGCACTGATACTATCTATCACTGTGGGGAGCCGGGTTGGGGTAGGGTTTTGTTTAATATGGCAGGTTAATTCAACTGTAGCAAAAGAAGAGTAACAAGCTTTGAGGCTCCGGATAAGATGCTCAGAGTCTTCCCAAGACACTTCCTTGGAAAAGAGAAGAAAACATAATACCAAAGGACTTATAACAAGGGCAATGTGATTGGGAATTTATAATCCCATAGAATTGTGCAAATTATATACAAAATAAGGGACTACTGTGAAGAAGTCCAGATTCTCCTGACATCCTGGACCAAATATCTCCTGAGGGCTAAGACCCAGGCATTTTAAAATATAGGCATGCCTTATATTTGAGGAAGAAATGTGCAAGTGTATAAAGTCATATCCCAGAGTCATTCAAGGCTATTTTTTTCAAGGTCATTCAAACCGGGAACATACATTCTGGGTTTGTGTTCACAATAAGATCTTGTCTACAATGTCTTCAGGGGTCTGTTGGTATAGAACAGAAATTCACTGCGCATACAGGTAAGTGCTCTAGTATGTGGGTATAATACTCTAGGCACAGAGAGGCTTGGAAAGATGCTACTGTAGAAGTAATATAGTCTCACTGTTTTATTTTTACAAAGATTATGAGGCTCAAGGAGGTTTAACGGCCTGTACATTTTTGCAGCAAGACCAGAAGTCAGTTGGCCTCTCTCCCAGTTCACTGTCTTTTCCAAGCACAGTATTGGACCATGGTGAGAGTGGGGTCTGGGAACCCCAAGACACAAAGGTCACACATGTGAACAGGAACCTGCAGCTTCCACATAACTGAAATACCAAAGTGTACACTAAGGACTCAATCCTTCATAGCCCCCAGGACTGAAGACAGCCTGAACAGCCACTGCTCTGTGAGTGTCTGCAGAACTGGTAACTGTTAGAGACAAAGGTACTCTCTGGAAGGGTTTGGAGGGGCTCCACCAGCCACCCTAAAAGAGACCTTCGCTCCTATCTTTGACATCAAATATCAGGTTCCTGGTCTATGGCTGTTCTCACTGCCTGCCATGCCAATCCTTATGTGTGTATCTGAAGAGGTTAGCACATCCTGGGTACAGAGACCACAGCTTCCTCCCTCTGCTCGGGCCTGTGCATCGAGGCCTGAGCACCCTGGAGATATTGCCTCACTTCTCCTTAGGATGTCTACATCAAGGCCCTGGGCCATCTTACCATGCTCCCAGATCAGAGGGGGGCCTTGCGAGTAAGCACCCTGTTTGGGGGCTTTAGAAAGGAACAGCTCATTACCAAGCCCTGGGATCCTTACACTGATACAGACCAAGAGGAAAAGAGAGATGGACAGAAGGTGACCTAGGGACCCTGGCTCCCGGGTCTTGACAGCAAACTCCACTCACCCACTCATTTTAAATTTGAGGAACCCAGAGGCTCTTAAGACTCCCTTTAACCCATTACAATCAGTTATCACATCTGGAGATTTCTAAGTTCCTTTGGTTGGTACCTTTTATCTAAGTCAGCATATTTCAAACTTTCAGAAAAAAAATCTTTGAAAATTAAACCACTACGACCCCACCCAGATGATAAAATCTCAAGCTCTCTAAGCCTAGCATCTCTCTCTCTCTCTCTCTCTCTCTCTCTCTCTCTCTCTCTCTCTCTCTCTCTCTCTCTTTGGTTCTGGGGAATGGCGGGCTCTGCCAGTTCCCATCTCAGCAGCCTAATAGTTTTTCCAGACAAGCTGTTGCTCCCTGCCTCTCAGCAGGCTGGGAGCTGTGACTTCTTGGTCCCATTCATTCCCCTAGGTTCTCTGAGGCCAGTCACGTTAGGGGGTGTCCCTCTTCTCTGCTCCTGGCCCCACTTCTCCTTTCAGAGGGAGCAAGCACCCAACCCTTCCAAAGTCTGACATGGCACCCAGACCCTCGCAGGCCCCTCTAGGCTGCAACCTAGACCCAGGCGCGGCGGCGCTCAGGGGGCAGGGATGGGCAAGGCAGGCTCTGGGGTCCCGGGCTCAGAACTCGCCACCGCCGGGGGGAAGGCTCTGAAAGGCGTGGGACCCTCGCTGAGAGGACAACCCGGGAACACATCTCCTAAAGCTGGCGCAAACCCGGGCGCAGGAGGACCGGGACGCGGGGTGCGGCGGCGCTGCGCGGACCTCGGCTGGGGAAGCAGATTCCGGGTCGCAGAAGCGCCGAGGCCGGCCGGCTAGTCCCGGGCAGCCGGCGTCTGCCGAGCACTGAGAACCCAGCTACTAGCAGCGACAGCGAAAGAGGTCCAGCCGGTGCTGGCATGTAGTAAACAGGGGCTTCCATCTGCAGAGCCCGCTCGCTCCGGCAGACCCTCAGACACACTCCCTCGCGCTCCAATCCCCCTGCAGCGAATCCACTTAACTCGCCCCAGGGCCCAGCAGGCAGGGACCCAAGCCGGAGGCGGCTGCTGCCCCTGCCCGCACGGCTTTCGGCCTCTGGCGAGAGGAAGCTGGCAGCCAGACCAGTGCCCAGCGCCGGGGCCAGGGAGCCCTGGTTGCTGGGTAGGAATACTAGGCTCGGAGGTCTCGGCCCCCGACTCTGATCTGCGCGCAGGGCCCCCAGGTTTCACGCCGGCCCGCCCGCAGCGCGGCGGGAGGGGGCCGGACCCCACTTTGGCGCAGGGGATGTGGGGGAGACCGTCCTGGGTGGGGAGCGTGGCTGGCCTCCTTCAAAGTGAGACTCGCCACCCCAGCGCTGGAGGAGACGGCGCAAAGCCGGGGCGCGGAAGAAGGGAGAGAGGCCACGTCTTCCGGGACCCCCGCGCCCCGCGCCCAGCCCGCCCGCCGCCCTGGCTGGCGCCGCGGCCCCGCGCCCACTGCCTCGCCTCCCCGGCGTCCCGCCGCTTACCTTAATAGTCCCGTCCATTGGGCCAAGTCTGCAGCCGAGACCCCCAATATTCCACACATTGACCCGGTTACAGCCTGACCTCGCAGCCCCTTCAGATCCGCCCGGCGCGGCCTCCCCGGCGCCCCGGGCCCTCCCTGGGTGCCCCTGCGAGCGCCCTGCCCTCGCTGCCTGTGCACGTTTGTTGTTGTAGAGGAGTGAAAAAGAGACAGTTAACCGGATGAAACTTTTTTTCAGCTAATTTTGGGAAGTGACTTCACTTGAGAATCGAGGAGGAAGTCCTATCTCTCTCTCCTCTCTCTCTCTCTCTCTCTCTCTCTCTCTCTCTCTCTGTCGTCTCGCGCTCTCCTCTCTTCTCTCCCCTGTCTTCCCTCCCCCCACACCCCCTCTTCCTCTCCTCCGCTAGGTCCTGCTTTTCACATCACACAACTATATAAATACACGCGGAGATGCCCAGAACATTCATGCACTACGCACACAGGATACTTGCTCCTGGGAGATACGCGCTGGCCGAGAACAATGACGGGTCCACGCCCAGCGTCCGCGCCGGGTCCCGCACCCCATCGCCTTCCCCCCTAATTCCAAAGCCAATGTCTTTGGCCCCTTTTCTTTTCCCGGGCCGTTGGCCGAAGGTGGCCTTCCTGACTCATTCACTTTCCGTTTCTTCCCACAGATACGTTCATTAATGCTTTTTCCAGCCGGGGTCAAACTTTTTGGGGATGGGAGGACGGCGGGAGAGGTTACCGGGGCTGGGATAACCTGGCGCCTTCTGCCAGGGAAGAGCCAGACGCGGACCCAGGCAAACCAAGCATTAAAAAGTGCGTCCAATGGGAATTTTCCCACTGGGGTCGTCTGCTAAGACTAGGCGGACCCCCCCCCCCGCAGCAATTTATCGTCGCGAATCGGGGCGGTTTCGGGCTGCCCTGCGCGGTCAAGGGCGAGACTCCACTCCCGGCGCATTGTTAGGAGAGGAGGGCCCTCCCCGCGGCGCGCCCGAGCTCTGGGCTCCGGGTGCCGGAGAAGGACGGGGACCGGCGGACGGCACCCTAGCCCACCTATCCACGTCTTCTTGAGTTAGACTCCTCGCGCTCCCCGGACTCCACGACCCGAGCCTGGGCTCCCGAACCAGAGTCGCCCGTCCAGTTCCACCCCGGCCCCAAGGAACTGGCGCTGCGGCGGACTGCCCCTCCACGCCCGCCCGCAGGTCCCGGAGCGCAGCCCGCAGCGGCGCCGCACACCTCCCGACGCCTCCCGGGCCACCTGGGGCCCGGCGCTCCGGACTGTCACCCTCGTCTGGACCTGCTTCGCCGGCCCGGCGCACCCAGAGACCTCCCGGTCCCCCTGCTGGGCCCCCGCGCCCACTCCCGCGGCCTCAGTGGTCCCGGCGCACCCGCCGGACTCTACTCCCCGACCACCTCCAAGAAGGTTACCTTGTCCACGCTCTGTAGACCACGCTTTCGACTGTCTCACTTTTATTTAAGAGTCCGCCCGGGGTAAGTGGGTAAAAAAAAAAAAAAAAAAAAAAATCCAGATAGGATCCGAATGAATTGAAAAGAAAAAGAAAATTTCAAAAGGGGTGTCTGTAGCGACGAAAAAGGTGACTTATTTATTCTTTATTTCTTCGGGAGCAATTGAGCCCGAAAGCTCTCTCGCCTCCCTCCCTCCCTCCCCCCTCCCCCTCTCGAAATTAGTCTCATCAATTCAGCTCCAATTTGGGGTTCGAATACAGACACGGGTCTGAACGTGACCAGACCTGGAGTGGCGGGTGCAGCTTGCCAGCAATTGAGACTCGGTGTGCGTTGGGGGGGGGGGTGGCTGGTGGGATGGGGGCCGGCCGACTCCCCCTCCTCCTGTCTGCTTCTCAATCCAGGGGTCTGCTCCGGGGCTCCCCTGGGACCGACACATCTGGTTACCGCTAGCGGGGTCAGTCCCCCCCCCCTTTGCCTGGGGCCACCAGTTCTGGAGTTCAATTAAAAGAAATCAGGCTTAACCCTTTCCTCCCCGCGGCCAGCCTGCCGCCAGCTAGCCATTCCCTTCAGCGTTTCCACATGCTTTCCAGAGAGGAAAGAGGTTAAAGGGAAAGGAAGAATGAATTACATCCTTTCAAACCCCAAATTGTTTCCTTTTCAGCCCAGACTCTACCGACCTTCAAACGACAACAGGGCTTTCAGGAGGGTGCAGGGAGACGGCTTCCCACCCGGACCTCACCAGAAACTCGTGCACCCAGACACACTGCTCCTCTTTCAGCCAGAAAAGACTCCAACGCTACCACCCAGCGGCCCCCTTCCTGGTCTGGGCAAACACAGAGGCCCGTTAATGGCCACCCCACACATGGCTGACACCCCCCATACATACTTCTCCTGGCTGGGTAGAAGGCACTCGGTTGCAAACACAATCACTAGGTTTCTCTTTCCAACTCCTGATGCTCTAGTAAATGACGGTGTTCACTGCACCCATCAGTAGTCACACCAACATCCTTCATAGCCCCTGACTCCACTTAGCACCCCGTTGCCTCTCCCACTAAAAGTGTTCACTATGAAAGTAGATTAAAATGAAGACTTGCCCTCCTGTCTGAGCTGTGGAGCTGAACAGTGCTTTCTGTTTCTGCCTGTAAAACCAGAGCCCTGGTAATGCCCCAGCTGGGGAGGTGGGGGAAGGGAGCCTGACAGGGGCATCACCTATGCACAAAGCATCCCGGCCCCTTTGTGGCCACCGATTAGCTGCCCTTTCCTCCTTACTAGCCCCTCCTTGGGGTCTCCACCCAGAAAGAAGACCCCCCCCCCAGTTCTGAGCAGATTTCTGAGGTAATATCAGATTCCTTCCATCCCCTGTAAACGTGCTGGTGGGCAAGTTTGCCCCACTTATGTAACTCCGGTTTTGAGGCTCTATTCTATCGCTTCTGCTTCTTTTTTAAATCCCGAAGGGGGGAAAGCCCTAACCAAACACAACAGTAAACAAGTCTGCCCCGTTTCATGTGGTTACCACGACATCTGGAAAGATGGTTTGATCCTGGCAGCCCACATTGTTTTCACGAGCAGCCAAAGAGAATATTTTGAATGTTTGCATTGAGACAAATTGATAGAAAGCCTGCGGTGAGACCCTGAGGCCTGCTACAAATGAAAACTGTCTTGTGCTGGGGGGAGGCCTTCCCCACCCTCTGCACTGGCTCCCTTCCCTCTGGCCTCCTCCCCTCTTCCCTGGTCTACCAACCTGGCTTGGGAATGGTCCCCCGGCCCACACACTTGTGCACACCCTCTTTCCTGGCTCACCAGGGGCAGCCTGGCCTCACTCTTTCCCAGACTGGGCAGGGCCGGTGACCAGGATCTGGTACCACTGGTGCCCACTCCGCCAGCCCATTCCTGGCTTTCAAGTCAAGGGAAGCTCACCGCCAAGGAAGCCAGCCAAGCGCTAAAATAAAAATAAAAAATAAAAAAACCTACCAACTGGAGAGGGGAAAAAACACCCCGACAGCATGACAACCCACCCCACCTTTCTAAGAACCATGGAAATATTCGCATGTGGGCGAATATTCAGGAAATACTTGGATTTGGAACACTTTCGTTGCAACTTCGGCAAAACGACTAGCCTCCCAGCATTCGCACTTGACAATATTTTCAAAGATGCGGAAGTCCTGCTTCCCCCGGGAGGGGAACGGCCGGGCGAAACGTGTCTTGGCTCGCTCAATGTCAGCCCTTTTGACCGGGTCAAGACTTCCCAGACGCAAGCTTCCCGGGCTCCTTCGGTCCCAGCCTGGGTGGGGGTTGGGAAGATGCGACAGCCAGAAGCGCGTCCTTGGGATGCCTCGGGACACGGGGACAGCTCCGCCGCGTTCGAAACTCCTAAAGATGTCAGGCCTGGCAGAGTGTCCCGGGCGGACCCTTCCCGCTCCGGCCTTTCTTCCCCCGCCCGGGCCGGTCCAGCTCGGCTGCAACGGGTATTTGAGCTGGCAAAGAGGGAGGTGGAGGGCGGGCGAGGCTGGGAAGGGGGAAGGGCGGGCGGGCGGGCGAGCGCCAAAAATCCAGACTGCACACTGCCGCTTCAAGTGTCTGGCCTCTCGCTCGAGGCCATAATTAATTTGAGATTTATTTTTATTGGAGAACTCGAGTCTCGTCTGACCTTAGCCAAACAAGGCCGCTCGAGCCGCCCCTGGATGCGCTTGAATGCCGGGGACTATTTCTGCAGGAAGGCTCTGCAGGCGCGCCTGCTTTGAATTTGTTTCTCAGACTCCATCCACTCACAGATTGGAGGAAGATTTAGAGCCCCTGCTCGCCCTGCCCGCTCCCCACGCTCGTTCTTGCCTTAGCGCCGGGCGGGTTCAAAACGCTACGTGGGAGGCCGCGGCGGCTGGAGGGCCCCGGGCTGGCAGGCCCAGGAGGGGGAGGGTCTCTGCGCCCCGAGCCCCAGCGGCTCCGGGGCAGGCTGGGCCCCCAGACCACGCGGCGTCCAGGAAGAAACCTCCAGGGAGTCCGAAGCTGACCAGAGAGCGCAGGCTGACAAGAGGCGAGACCAGCCAGATGTCAGGACCCTCACCCAGTGGTGGCGCCGAGATGGGAACGTGGGAGGTGGGGGGTGGGTTCAGCTTCCCCGGTCTCCATCTATCCCCTCCTCCCGGTGGCCCCAAACAGTATCAGCCCCAAGTACAGACCAGTGTCCTTGGAACAAAGCTTCAGGACCTGCCACCAGATACTGCTTCTAGGCCCTGTCGCTAGCTACGAACATTCTGGAACTAGCAGCCCCCTTTATGGGGAGAGCAAAGAAGGGTGGTGTCTCCCCCAAAGTGCAGCTTGGGCAAGTATGCAGGCTGCAGGGTGAGGGGCTAGAGCAAAGAGACCTCAGAGCAAAGAAGGAGAACCTTACATCCCATTCCATCCCATCCTCCAGCGCAATGTCAAGGACTTTTCTGGTTGGAGTGACAGGCTCCCTGGGTTTGAATTCTAGCACTTAACAGCTGGGTGGCCTTGGACAAGTTCCTCCTCTGTGCAGGAGGGTCCTTGTGTCCCAGGGCCTTGTCATGGAACCTGTTTAAAGGGCTGTTGCAAATATGAAAAGAGTTGTCTAGAACTTGCCTAGCAGTCTTGGCTTGGCCCATTACAGTTCTGTCAGAATAACTTCTCATATGCAAAATAGACCGTCTTTGGGTTCCTTATAAAAACCAAGTTAGTAGGAATGCTTAGAACAAGGTCAGAAAAGCACCTGGGCTGTTATGTGTGCAACTGAGTGTCCAGGTCTTGAAAAGCCACCTTGCTCCTCCCTCTTTCCCCCTGGTTCCTCCCAGACCCATTCTGATCTAAAGTGCTTTCTGCAGGTACCCTGGTACCCTCTTGAGGGCTCTGTGGAGTCTCAGAGTCCAGACACCCATGCAGACCCCAGCCCCGGTGGGCACCCTTGACCTTCAGGGCTTGGCTTGGCTCGGAGCTCCCCGGGGCAGGCGCCTGGGCCCGCGGTGTTTGTCAACAACCCCGGAGCTTGGTGCCCTACTGGGAACTGCAGGGGCTTGGCAGTGGAGGACTGTTTGTGCCCCTCTGGCAAAATGGTCCTTGGCGGGAAGCTGCGGAACAGACCCAAGATTGTCCCGGCCACGCAGACCTTTCACCGCTGTCAATGCACCCCTTTGTGCAACAATACAAACTTTGTGGCTGCTGAAAAATCCATTTTTCCTCCTTGAAAAGAGCTCCTGCGGCGAGCGTCTCCTCTGACGGCCCACAGCTAGCAGACAGCCTCCCTCCCGGGCCCCTGCACCACCTGGGCAGGCTCTTGGGCCGTGGGGGTGGGGGTTCCTATGAATGGGAGAGAGACTACAGCTCCCAGCCCATCCCGGGGGCCTTTACAGCCCTAGGAGGAGCCCGAGAGGGAGCTTCGTGGGCTCGTGTACCGCGAGTGCTGTGGGCAGGAGCCCCTGCGTTGTACTAACACCTCGGTGGAAACCAGAGACCGCGACCCCACCTGCCTTACTGATGATCACTGAAAGGTGGGTTCATTCATTCTTATTCATTCATTCACCCACCCACCCACCCACCCATCCATCCATCCGTTCGTTCCATCGCTCATTCACTCGCTCAGTCATCGTCGATTAAACACCCTTCTGGGCCAAGTATCCCGGACCCGGCATCCCCGAAATGACCCTAGACTAAATCTCAGGTGGGGATCACCAAGTCGCTGTCCTGTGCAACCGGTTTCCCTTCAGGAAGCTCTAAGGAGGGTTGGACATGTCTTCGGCGCTCTTTGGACAAGAGCTGAGCGTGGGCACCGGGTCCACGTGTGGGAAAACACGCCCACATGCCGGCCGGGCCCTCCCGGGCCCCAGGGGAGCTCAGCGGGGTGCCGTGAGGACCCGGGGCGGGGCTTCGGGGAGGGGCGGGGCTGGGACCTGAACGGAGTATGGATTCATTGGCCGCACCCGGGTGAGTCTTTCCTTCTTCGATCTAAGGCAGCCTCGGGTAGTCTGAGGCTCTGGTCCCCTGCCGGAAAGGTGGGTCCTGCTCCTCCCGAGCAGCCCGAGGACACTGCCGCCCAGAAGACCTGACGGCCGTCCCTACCCTGGGCAGGGCCGCACTCGCCCCGCCCCGCCCCGCCCCGCCAGCGGATTTTCATTAAACGTGTAACCCAGATGTCCCAGCCTCGGTTTGTTTACATTCTTGGGAACTGTTGTGGAAAGAAAAAGAAGAAAAAAACCCTTCGATGTGCTGTCAAATACAGCAATATGCGCTTTCGCGCGAGACCAAAGGGCGGGTCGAGGGAGCTGGGCTGGAGCGCTGAGCGGGTGTCGAACCTGAACTTTTAGGAGAAAGGTGTTGCGACTGCAAACTTGCACTCACGCCCACGTGCACAAACACACATGCATGCGCGCACATATGTCCCACATCTGCACACACCCCGTAGGAAAGGAGCCAGCAGAACGCACCACCCATTGGGACCTGACGGGGGCGCGCTTCCTGGTCTTCCTGAAAAGGCTTCCCTAGACTCAGCTGCTTCGTCTCTCAGATGATGCCTAGGGTATCATCAATGAACCTGGGGGCAAGGGTTTTCCTCCCTCCCCTTTTTCCTGGGGAAAGAAGAAGTGAACCTTAGGCTGGGGTGGAGGAGAGCTGGAGGTGGGGAGGTCATTACCTGTTTAAAGACGCTGTCATGTCTTACCTTGACGTAAGACGACGTGTCTGGGACTGTCTGGAACATCCTGCGTTTGTGAGGAAGGGTCCGGAAGGCTGAAGTGCCAACCTGGGTGGGAGAAACTTTAGTTATCGAAGAGTGGAGAGTGTATCAAGGGACTGTGCCTGGTGCCAACGAAGAAGACGGCTTGAAAGCTCCGAGGGACAGAGTTGGAAGGTGCAGATTCTCTTGGTCGGCCCAGGGAGTGTCCCAGCATGCCCCTTGCTCCTCTGCCCACAGATTTCAGGCCGGGGGACAGCAGGGCCTGGGAGCCAGCTCACACCCCTCTGGGTCTCTTTCCTACAGTCACTTACTTGCAATTGCAATCTGCAATTGGAGACAGCTCCTTCCCGGGGCTTGAGTATTATTATTTTTTTAACACTTGGGATTTCCTGGGCTTGTCCTGGCTAGAGGACAGAAACAAGTCTCCCCTTCCCTGCAGAGAACCAATGGCCACAAAACTGCCCATGCTTGGGCCTTGTGGGCACAATCTTCTCCTTGACTCTGCTTCCCCCTTACCAGCCACCAGGCCAGCTGTCCTCCTTCCCTTCTGGTGGATGGGCCCCTCAGGGGAGGAACGTTTGGGGGTCTGTTGAGGCCCCTCTCCCAGGAATACCCCTCATGTACACACACTCTTTCAGAAAGAAAACGGGCCAGGCGTGGTGGCGCACGCTTGTAATCCCCAGGCTTGGGAGGCAGAGACAGGAGGATCACACAGGTTCGTTGGCTTATGAGACTCTTGTTTCCAAATAAAAACATAAAATGTGTCTGGGAGGTAGAAGGGTTTCCAGGAACCTGAGTACCACCAAAAAAGAAAAGAAAAGAAAGAAAGAAAGAAAGAAAGAAAGAAAGAAAGAAAGAAAGAAAGAAAGAAAGAACAGGTTTGTGGGTAGAGGCTGACAATAAGTATCCAGCCCCCATACATAGTAGCAAAGGAGTTTGTGTCAGTCTGAATATTTACTATAGAGGGGGCAAAAACCACCCTATAGTGCCAGGTACCTCGCATGAGTGGGTCCAACCCTGCCTCCGCCAAGCCTGGCTTCTATCTCTCTCTTTTTCTCTTCCTTCTCTTAAGCCATCTTTAAAGTGGCAGTGCACCACTTCTCCGGCAGCCAATGTGTTTCTGATAAAACACTTTTCTCCCCACTAACAAATTCCAGCTTTTTCAGCTCCTGAAGCCACAACAGACAGACATGGGCTCGGGGATAAGGTATGTTTCTTCAGTTCATAGGTTCCCTTCGATGTTTCTGCCCTCCTGAGCCCTTTCTCCAGGGTTTCCCCCACTTTCTTTGCAAGACAGGGCACAGTTTTTAAGAAAAAAAAAGAGAGAGAGAGAGAGAAACCGGACAGAATTGGGGGGTGGAGAATGAGCGAAAGAGGTAGTTTTAAAAAGCCCTGCATTTTCCAACTGCAACCAGAGCAGTCAGAGAAAGGCGCTAGACCTGCGTCCCCTGCAGATGGTCAGACGCTAAGGGACACTCACCTTAGACACCGTTTCCTGCTAAGCCCGCAGGAGCACAAACCGGGCGGCTCCAGGGGGCTCCAGTTGTCTGTGTCCAGAGTTCCGGGAACCTTGGCAGTGCGGAATCAAACTTGCTGGCTGCCTGCAGTCAAAATTTGCCTTTCTTTCTAGAACAGGCAGCTAGGTGGCCCTAGCTCAGGCTGAGCATCCTGGGGGCAGCAGGAACCACTGGAGTTTGCGCTTGCCCTTCCCAGCTTTCCTCTCCGCCACCTCCCACGGGCTCTCACTCTCTAGGTCCCTCTCCTTCTTCCTCCCTCTTTTCCCTTCTTGTAACTTGATTTCCGTTTTCTTGTCAATATTTCAACTGCTGTCTGATGAATTGTTCTAATAGGACAGCCATCCATCTGCCCCCAGCTGCTTTTCCAGAAATCTTCCTGTGCTACTAGGACCTTGAGGGGACACATAAAAAGACCATGGAAACCCAGGGGAGACCCAAGCCCCAAGCTTTCTTTAAGCTAATTATTTATTCTCTGAACGTTTCAAATTACTGCCATTCAAATAATCACCTGTAGTGCTTAAACAATATCGGTGAAGTCCATGTTCACTTTTTAAGCCCCTAAGTTTTCCTATTTAAATATTACTCTTCCCCCTTATTCAGTATCCCCCAACCCCAAGGACACACTGCCTTCTAAACCACATTTTTTAGGCAGCATCTGTAAGAGCAAAGTGGATTGTAATTGTCATAGCAGTACCTCTATTCTGGAGTTTTAATTTGTTTTAAAACCCCAAGCATTTAAACTCGTTCTTGTTGGAGTTGTTTGGGAGTCCTCTAATTGTCTTTTCTTGACGTTTGAAGCGTTGCTTGTTTCTTCACTTCCCCTTATAGACCCAGCCTGCAGTGGGGCTCGCACTTCTGAGTCCTAGCCCCCCACCCCCAGCTCCCTCTTAAGTGCCCACTCCTGGGGGTTCTGCTTCATACAACACCTTGGTTATTAAGTTTATGGTCTCTGGTGGACAGTATTCACATATTACAATCTCCTCCCTAGGTCTCTGGCAACAGGGAATTGACTACCTGGTCCCCGCCTGGAACACCCTCTGGGGATGGTTTTTAACTGGAGGGGAGGAAGCAGGGGTGACCTGTAAGAGAGGAGATGTAGCTAGGAGCATGATGCCTGTGATGCCAGTACTTGGGAGGCTGAGACAGGACTATCACCAGTTTGAGACCAGCCTCAGCAACTTAGCAAGACTTTCAGTAACTTAGCAAGAACTACTTCAAAATAAAAAAGGATTGGGGTGTAGTGCAGAGGTAGAATGTCTCTGGGTTTCATCACAGAGAGAGAGAGAGAGAGAGAGAGAGAGAGAGAGAGAGAGAGAGAGAGAGAGAGAGAGAGAAGAAGAAGAAGAAGAAGAAGAAGAAGAAGAAGAAGAAGAAGAAGAAGAAGAAGAAGAAGAAGAAGAAGAAAAGAGAAAAGAAAAGAAAGGAGAGAGAGGGAAGAGAGGGGAGAGAGAGGAGAGAGAGGAGAAAGGGGAGAGAGAGGAGAGAAAGAGGTGAGGTGTGTCAACTTATAAAAACAAACCCAACTGCTTTGGGGCCCTTCTGCACCTTCTCCTCCACTTTTCTTCTTGAGTACCCAGATCCCTGGTGGCTTTGGTTCTAGACCTTTCCAAGAGAATTGTTTTAGTCCCTGCTCTCCCACCCCCATCCAACTACCTTCCCTAACAGGCTCTGGAAATTTCTGACTAAAAGGCCATTGGTCGGATTTCATTTCAGGAGAGAGCACACTTATCACCCAGATCTGCCCACGTGGGGGGTAGAGGGCTGGCAGCAGGGTTATTCATTATTTCCTTCTCAACAATATCCCGATTTTTCTCTCCTGTCCCTCCCCCAAAGCTCCACATATTGAAACATTTTGCTCCTTAATAAGAGCAGCCAGGAGAGCTGTGAGGTGAAAGGCCAGCCTGGGACCGTGACTGAGGCTGCCAGGGCTCTGTGACGACCAGGCTGCCCCCCCCCCGCCCCTCGCATTCCTGACCATTGCTTAGGAAAACAAGACCGGGCTTGGGGTGGGAGGGGGCTGAAGGACAGGAGCCACTGCCCCCAGAATTTTGTTCTTGGGATTCTTGGGGAGATTGTCTTCCCTTCCAAAGAACAAACGTAGGATTCCAAAGAACCCTAAAGAAAACAGTAAGCGTTCCCTTGTTAGATAATACATCCTATACCATGTATTTGAAAAATAGATTCTCTTCAGGAAAACTAGATTTGCAAGTGAAGACTTCAGCTATTAGAGGAAGTGAGAATTGAACAAATTGTCTAATACCTCACTAATCTTGGTCTTTCCTTCCCTTCCTCTCTCCCTCCCTCTTCTCCTCCTCTTTCTAGGTACTAGAGATTGAACCTAGGGGTGTCCTACCTCTCAGTTATACCCCCAGTCCTATTTTATCTTATTTTTTTTTACCTTGAAGCAGGGTCTAGCTAAGTTGATGAGGCTGGCCTTGAACTTGCAGTCTTCTGTTTCAGCCTCCAAGTACTGGGGTTACAGGCATGCACCACCACACCTGGATCCTCCCTCATCCCTCCCTCCTTCCCTCCCTTTCTTCTCCCCTTTTCCTGAAGGGGATTACTTGGAAACCTCCCTCTAGAGTCTAATCTCTTCTTTATGTTTTCGCAGTTGTTATGACATCCTTCTTTATGGATGTATCTCTTCAATCTCTGTCTACTCTGGCTAGGGTATAAGCTCCCTAGAGGCAGGCTCCTGGTTCATCCAGTGGCTGAATGGATAACTAGCGCCCACAGGGATATGGACAGGCAGAGAAGTGAAGTCATTATTTAACTACCCTTCTCCTTTCTGACCAATAACTAAAGAGGAAAATGCAAAAATAAACCAAATTAAACCATCACACTTAAGGAATAACTGATAGGAATGTTTCACCTGAGTGATACTGATTCATTTTCTCCTTTGCAGGGAGGGTGAACTGGAGTTGGGAGCCTGAGACCATCCCCATTCCCAAGCACCCTGGATATGGTCGCTGATGGAGGTGCCAGTGTCCTGGGCTCTGGACCGAATCCTTTCTGTGTATGTCCATCTCCTGCCTGTCCTATGATTTTAAAAGCCAGAATGGGTACTCATGCCAACAATTAGCCCAAAGATAAAACAAGGAATGGAGAACTCATCTAAAATTATTTTCACATAGGGATTCACAGATGGACATACACCTGGAAGCCTGCTTTTTGGGGGAGTGGGGATACTGGGAATTTATACCTGGGGCATTCTACCTCCAAGCTATATCCCCAGACTTATTTTATTTTTATCTGGAAACAGAGTGTTGCTAGGTTGATGAGATTCTCACTACTTGCTGAGACTGTCCTTGAACCTGTGATCCTCCTGTCTCAACCTCCCAAGCATTAGGATTGGGATTATAAGCATGAGCCACCATGACTGCCTGGCTTCGAAGCCTACTTTTTTTGTGTGCATGTGTGCATGTGTGTGTGTGCGTGTGCATGTGCATATGCCCATGGATGTGTATGGGCAGAGATTGTGAGACGCCCCCTGGAAGCCCCACCTGCCCAGCTCAGGCTTGGAGTGGCTGAGCATAGGACCTAGTCTATCTTGTTCTCCACAAGGTCGTGGCCAACTTCCTTTGTCACCTAGAGTCTTTGATTCACCAGAAGAAAATTGCTGAAATTGGTACCAGCTGCCGTAAGGCAGGAGCAAGCTGGGAGGCGAGGCAGGGAAGACTCACTGAAGCCAGCTTATTCCATCAACCCTTTTCAAAAGGAGAGTAGAGGTCAAGCTTTCTCACCAGCCTGTACCAGCTCAGCCTCCCTGGACCATAGATATGCCATCTGGAGCCTGGGAAACCCAAAGTAAATGTTAGAACAACAGGAGAGCCAAGGTAAGAACAGGGGAAGACATCTGGGTCATCCAGGGCTCTGTGATTCTGAGGGAGACAGGTGGGACTCAGCCTCCCTATCTGGCAATGAGGGACCTACAGTTAGATCATCATAAGATACCTTCTAGCTGGAACATGCTAGAATTCTGTGATTATTAGTCTAAGGGGGGGGGTATGATGTCAGGCATGGCACACACTTGTAATCCCAGTGCTTGGGAGACTGAACCAGAAAAATTGTAGGTTTGCGGTCAGCCTCAGCAATTTGGCTAGACCCTGTTTCAAAGTAAAACATAAAAGGAGCCGGGTGTGGTGGCCCATGCTTGTAATCCCGGCATTTGGGAGGTTGATACAGAAGGATCGCAGTTCAAGGACAGCCTCAGCTACTTAGTGAGGCCCTTCGCAACTCAGTGAGACCCTGTTTCACACACAACAGAGCTGGGCGTGGTGGCACAGGCTTGTAATCCCCTTGCTTGGGAGGCGGAGACAGGAGGATTGCGATGGTTAGAAGCCAGCTTTGCTGGCTTAGGAGACCCTGTTTCCAAAAAAAAATTATATATATATATATATATATATATATATATATATATATATATATATCTGGGAGTGTAACCTGGAGGTAGAAGAGTTTCCAGGAACCCCCACCAAGAAAGAATGAAAGAAAGAAAGAAAGAGAGAAAGAAGAAAGGAAGGAAGAAAGAAAGGAAGGGAGAAAGAAAGGAAGGAAGAAAGAACAGGGCTGGGAGTGTAGCTGGGAAGTAGAATGCCCCTGGGTTCCAAGTACTGCAAAAATAAATAAATAAATAAATAAATAAATAAATAAATAAATGGAACTGGGGGTGTCTCTCAGAAGTAGAATGCCTTTGAACTACAAAAAGAAAGAAAGAAGGAAAGAAAAGAAGGGAAGAAAAAAGGAAGGAAAGAAGGAAGGAAGGAAGGGAAGTGAATGCAAGGTAAATCAGTGTTCTAGGCTTAGGAACTTGGGGTTCTGCTCCTGACGACTGAACCCACTGAATCTCTTCCCCCCCATGCGCTTATGTTGAAGCCTGGCCTCAGGACTTCAGAAGGTGACTACATCTGGAAACAGAGCCTTTAAAGAGGTTAAAGGTCTCATGGGTGGTCTGTAATCCAATATTACCAGTGTCCTAGAAGAAAGGGAGGTGGGCATGTGAGAGCACCTAGGGAGATTGTATAGATCATATGAAGGTACAGAGAGAAGATAATTCATCTTGTAGCTCAGGAGAGGACCTCCAAAGGTACCAGGTCTGCTGGCACCTTGTCTTGAACTTCTGTCCTCCAGAACTATGATAAAATGAGTTTCTGTTGTTTAACCTCTCTGTTCCATAGGATTTTACAGGGTAGATCCAGCAAACTACTGTGACTGGAGGCTAACATTTTGCCATGGATTTGGTTTCTCTAAGCAAGTCAAAGGCAGTTGACAAGGTCCCTGTTACTGTCTACCTTTTTTTTTTTTTTATAGCTGTGTATGTCACTCCAGATAAAGCCCAAAGCCACATCAATTTTAGCCTTCTCTGTGAATTTTATACTCTTCTTTTCTTTTAATGATGGGGAGGGAGAGAAGTTGTTTCCTGCGCTTCTGAAAGAGCAATTTCAGATTTTAAAGGGTGGTCAACAAGGAGACACCCTCCTTATCTCTTGTTATCTGCGTTCTTTTGCAGCCAGCTGCAAACCTTGATTGAGTTCCTGGATATTTCAGGGACAGAGAAGAAGTGGGAAATCTGGTGAGGGAGATAAGTCCAGGAAATAGAGGCAGTGACCGGAGCAAGGTTCACAGAAAGAGTGGCTGGATAGGGCCCGTTACGGACTCCAGGATGTGTGCGACCTGGCCAGACCTTTGGTTCCCATTGTATAGTCATGCACACATGTGGACACACACACACACACACACACACACACACACACACACACACACACACACACCTGTTGATACATACTCTCAGTGCAAAAAAGGATCTTAGGATGCTATAAAACAGGGAGCTGCTGGGACAAAAGATTTGCAATTTAAAACAGGTGCATCAGAAAGGGCCTCCCAGAGGTTAACAGACTTACCCTCACCCTCACCCATAAGTCAAACATATGCCGAATTTCCTAGTGTTGAGGATGAAGAGGCAGGGCTGCTGGAGGGTAGATGAGACTGTGCACTGAGGCAAAGAGGAGTGCTTAGACTAAAGATTTTATCTCCTGTAGTTTCATTTTTTTCAATTCCCTTAGCAAGTTTTTCTTCTTCATGCATGTCAATTAATTTTATTTTATTAGATAATCCCTGGCACCTGCTTTAAAATTTCATAGTCCCAAGGACTGCGCTACCAGTCTCACCTATGTATATTTTAGGTAAGTAATAGACATTTTCCATCCCTGTTTTTTTTTATTTGTTTTTTGTTTTTGTTTTTGTTTTTTTTGTGTGTGTGGTACTGGGGATGGAACCCTTCTACCTCCGGACTATACTCCTAGCCTATTTTATATTTTATTTGGAAACAGGGTTTCTTAAGCCAGCGAGGCTGGCTTCAAACCTGCCGGACCCTACTGACTCTGACTCCCAAGCGTGGGGATTACAAGCGTGCGCCACCACGCCCGGCCTGTTTCTTGTTTTAATTCTGGAATTATGGGCTAGGGTTGTAGCTCAGTGGTAATGTGCCTCCCTAGCATATATGAGGTCTTAAGTTTGATCTCCTACAATACACATACACAAAAAAGAAAGAAAAAAAGAAAAAAGAAACAAGAACAACCACCAACCACACAGAAACAAAACAAAAAGCTGTGGAATTAATCTTTTGCAATAATTCCAGCTTGATTCTAGGAAAATGTTGCCTTTTCTGATGGAATGAAGCAATTCATTCATTCATTCATTCATTCATTCATTCATGTGACAGGAAAGGGAATAGATGGACCTGAGCAGTATCATTTTGCTATCTCTAAGAAGGGAAAGGATTGCAAAGACCATGCTATCTATCAATCTGGCCTTATTTAACCCTGAAAAGAAAGAAAGAGAATGGAATTAGAGGAAAGCATTTGGGTTCAGGACCTCTTGTAGGAAAAGTGTGCTATCGGGAGAGGTCATCAGCAACTTTAAGGCATTCAAAACTTAATTGCATAGAGCAGGACCAATGGTCCACACACTGCAACTTTGAAGTAGAAGATGGTTGTATAAGTTAAAAAAAACTCACTGGAGAAATATAAAGCATACCTACTTTAGCCACAAAAGACGATAAAGAGTAGTGTTGTCAAAAGTATAGAGGCTATATTCTTTGCTCCTTCTCTTTCCTTTCTGATCCTAATTAAAAAGAAAGAAAAAAAATAAAGAAAAGAAGGGATGATGAAAGAGAAAAGAAAAAAAAGACAGAAAAACCCAGACTGAAGTCAAGCCGAGCTAGTGCCAATTATATTCAACACAAAGGTTTTGGGAGCATAATTTTATTTATGTGTGTATGCATTTACTTATTTAGTGTGTGTGTGTGTGTGTGTGTGTGTGTGTGTGTGTGTGTGCGCGCGTGTGTGTGTACAGGGGATGGAACTCAGAGGCATTCTACCTTGGAATTGCTAATAAAACAATTCCATCCAAAAATTTTGGTTGGAAACAGAGTCCTATTAAGTTGATAAGAGATGTACTACTTGCTCAGGCTGTCCTTAAACCTGTGATCCTCCTGTCTCAGCCTCCCAAATACTAGAATTAAATGTGTGCACCACCTTGCCAGGCCCTTCCTTCCTTCCTTCCTTCCTCCCTTCCTTCCTTCCTTCCTTCCTTTTTTTCTTCTCTCTTTCTCTCTTTCTTATCTTTGCACTGGTACTGGGTATTAAACCCAGAACTATTCTACCTCCAAGCTACACTCTCATCTCTTTTTATGTTTTTGTTTTGAAATAGGGCCTCACTAGTTTGCTGAGAGTCTCACTAAGATGCTGAGCCTGGTCTCAATCCCTCGATCCTCCTCTCTCAGCCTCCCAAGTACTGGGATTAAAAGTGTGTGCCACCATGCCAGGCTGAGGGTATACTTTTAGATAGGGCTGGCAGGAATGGTATGAGGCCAGGAGATATCTGAGTGAGGAGAAAGTATGCATAATATCCCTAAAACTAATATAGTTCTAGGATATTATTTGGAGAGCTAAGTTTCATTTGGCCAACTGCTTCCAACTTCTAGAGAGAAAAGATGCTATGTAAATATTTGTCTAAGCAAATACTGCTCTGCTGTGACATTATTATTATTATTATTGTGACCCTCAAAGCTGGCAGACAGAGGACAGTGGGGTCCCAGAGATAGTGTGGTCATTCAGTATTACTTCAGTGCAACTTGCAGCTGAGCCCAGAACAATGTGCCCCACGTAACACAATAAACACTGGGGACTCACAGCCTTGAGAGTCCCTCTGAGGGGACCTGGCTTCCCTAGATAAGAGATCAAACGCGGAGAGCATGTTTTCATTTTCTTGGCGAATGTTTTTAAGTTAGATTTTGAGAACTAAGGTACCTCCTATATTTTTGCCTGGGGGACAGAGGGAGGGATTTTTATCCAAATCCCATTTTTTTCTTTTATAAAAAAACAGGCTTAGAGCTGGATATGGTGGTACACGCTTGTAATCACAGTTCTTGGGAGGCTGAGATAGGAGGATCGCAGGCCAGCCTCAGCTACTTAGTGAGGCCCTTTGCAACTCAGTGAGAGTTGAAATATTTTATTTTATAAAAATAAAACAAAATATCGAATAAAAATAGGGCTG